>NW_006921763.1:1617684-1627594 GCF_000298275.1 Orycteropus afer afer
ACTGGTTCCCTGTCTCTCCTGTATCTTCTGATGGTTGACAACAATCCTTGATGTTCCTTGGCCTGTAGACACATCACTCCGGTCTCTGCTTCCGTCTTTACACAGCATTCTCCTTTCTGTGTTTCTGTATTCAAATCTCCCTCTCCTTTCTCTTGTAAAGACACTAGTCACTAGATTTAGGGTACACTCTAATCCAGTATCATGTTGTCAGGTGGGACCAGACCCTGGAGAAGGATACCATGTTCAGTAAAGTGAAGGAACAGTGAAAAAGGGGAAGACCCTCAACAAGATGGATTGACACAGTGGCTGCAACGATGGGCTCAAGTATAGCAAGGACTGTGAGGATGGCCCATGGCCGGGCAGTGTTTTGCTCTGTTGTGCATAGTGTTGCTATGAGTTGGAGCCTACCTGAGTGGCACCCAACAACAACTAATCCAGTAAGACAATATCTTAACTTGATTACATCTGCAAAGGCCCTATTACCAAATAAGGTCACATTCACAGTTACTTTGAAGCTCTGGTGCCACTGTGGTTAAAGCACTGGGCTGCTAACCAAAAGGTCAGCAATTTGAACCCATCAGCTACACCATGGGAGAAAGATGAGACCACAATGATTTATATCCTTGGGATAGGACAGTTCTACTCTGTCCTATAGGGTCACTATGAGTTGGGATTGATATGATGGCAGTGGGTTTGGGTTTTGGTTTTTCACAGGTACTGGAGGTTAGAAAAGTGGTCCAGTGGTTAAGAACTTGACTGCTAACGGAAATGTTGGCAGTTTGAACCCACTAACTGCTCTGTGGGAGAAAGATGTAACAGTCTGCTTCCGTAAAGATTTGCAGCCTTGGAAACCCTGTGGGTGCATTTCTACTTTGTCCTATAGGGGCACTATGAGTCGGAACAGACTAGATGGCAATGAGTAGAGGAGTTAGGACTTGATCATATCTTTTTGTAGGACACAATTCAGCCCACTACACTGTCTTTGAGGTAGAAAATGAAAATCTATAACAATATATCCAAGTAATTAGCACACCTCAACTTCTATAACCATTTAAATTATTCTTCGCCCATGACTAGGTCACCTGCCAATTTCAGTATGTATTGTTATAATACCATTACATCACATGAGCTTCACTTAAGGCTTCAAAACAGGCATATTCCATGGACACCGAAGGCCGGAGCAAACTCTTGACCCTTCCTATCTTCTGCATACTGCTTCCCTGACTTTGTCACTCTGCCTAGCAACCAAGTAATTGACACAAGGAACCAACTAGAACATGTTCCTTTCTTCTTGCTTTTCCTTCCTTCCAGGGGTTCCTGCACCGGGTAAGATCTCTACTTTTCCTTTGTCTTTCCTCACTCCTGGTCCAACTCTCGCTTCTCCAGCACTATGAAATACACATACCTCATTGAGAAAGTTTCCCTCCATTTCTGGCACTTTTTCCTCAGTTATGACAACAATATTTGCCTGTCTCTGTTCCAATTGTGTGCTGAAAATAACCCCAGTCATGGCAGAGAAGTGAAAGAATGCCTGTGACTCCTCTTCCCAACAAAGAAAGGGAAAACCATATACTTGAATTCAAAGTTTGTGTGATGTAAAAACCATTGTCACCAACTACAAAACCCTTAGAGTGTGTAGAAATCCCCTTTGATGTACTTTCTTTTGATAAAGTCTGATTTTTCTCAAGCCTCAACATCTTTGGGCAGTAACTTACTGAAATTTATGTTCATCGTCTGTCTCTGTTTTTCTCTGGTGGTGTTGAGGGAGCAGAGAGAGTGTTGGGAGTATATACAGGAAATAGGAGGGGACAAGGTCCTTACACGTTGACTGTACCACAGTTTCCTACATTTGTGAAAATAATATTGTCACTGTGTTTCTATATACAGAATATCTGGAAATATCAGAGGAATATTTGCTGTAATGTTGGTTTTTAAAAATATAATAATAAAACACGTTCATTGTTGCAAATGTGGTATATGCCTTTTAACTTAAATACATTTGTATATATTTTATTTATAGTTATTTAATTAAGTTTTTATGGATTAAAAACATCATCATTCCAGTGCTTTCTTTCCAAGATGTGCACATCTATGAAAAAAAGCTTACAGTAAACATTGCTTCCTATTGTGATGAAAATGTCATAGAAACGCTGAGAAGGATTATTTGAACCAAGAAGGGCAAACATGAGTATCTTTTCAGAGACTTTTGTTATCTTTTCTTTTTGTTTGTAATCTATATCCCTGGAAAGCAATTAAAATACAGATTGTGGCAATGTTTCTATTAAATTCTAAAGCTATGAAAATACGTGGACAGCTTTCACATGGTAGTGGTGGTGGGGCTCTGTGTAAAACTTGCATCACAAGTTCAAAACCAAAGCAGTAACTCTGGATTTCTCCAAGGGCAGCCCATGTGACATGCCATCCAGGAAGGAAAGACCTATGGCGCACATCTATGGAAGGAAAAACGAAGGTTTCACTTCCAATGGGGGTTAGACTTGTGGTTTTCAGTTGAAAAGCCAGATTATGCAATTTTGTACTCATAAAAAGAATTCACCAACGTTTTCAGCTCAAGTTCACATTCACTTTTTTTTGTTTGACTTGTAACCAGCCAATCTTCTGAAGTTACATTATCTCGAAACTGCTTCTCATTTACGGCTTCTTTCTTTTAGAGGGCTTAAATGATCATATCTTTTAAGTTTTCCTACATTCATTCACGTTATTTGGAGTCTAAGTGTTGCGCTCCTTCTTTTATAAATTTGAGGATGACTTGTCTTAATTCTCAATAGGTATGTATCTCATTATTTTATCATTATAATATAAATATATTTACAAACAGAAATATGTATGCATATAACGTTTCTTTTGTCAATTTGAAGGTGTGTAACAATTCTTTAATGCTATTATTAACAAACCAATAAATGATGAAAAGTAAGATAAATAACAAAATTCAGTTGACTTTATCATCTTTTAGGGTTTGAGTAGAAATTTTTATATTATTAGCAAGTTTTTCCCTTTTCTATAAACGATTGGCCAAAGTAAAATTGATAAAGAGTATCACTAACTAGTGAGAGGAAAGAGCAAAATGATTCCTTTTGTCACCACTTCTTATGCTCTCTTCTAAACTGCTGTTTTGAATTGTTTTACATGGTTTTAAAAAGGCCTCTTTTCAGAATTTCAAAAACTGTGAGCGGTTGAGTAGTATGAATGAATTGTCCTAGATGTTCATTGCCTTTGACCCCTTGTAGGAATTATTCCTAAGAAAACAGTAAGGTGTTTTCTTATGAAAGCAAGGCTGTTCGACATAATGTTTTTTCTTGAGTGTGTGTGTAATAGAGAAACTTGAAGACCACCTCAAATGCCCAACAGAAAGGTATGGTTAAATAAATTATCTTTCAGCTTATTAAACATTCATTAAAATATTATTTTGAAGAATGTTTAATGACAAGTAAAAAAATCAGAGTATAAAATTATACATTTTTGGTTTGAAAAGGGCACATATCTTTACACATGAATTCAAAATATTGAAGTAAATAAATCAATACATTAAAAGTTATTCTCTAATACATGGTAAGATTACATATGAATTTTTAATGTTCTTCCTCTTTTCCTGTATTTTCTGTAATGAGCATATATTATTTTTATTTTAAAAAAGTCAATAAGCCGTATCAAAAGAAAGTTAATTTATCATATAAGGTTAATAATGAAGCTGGTAAAATAAAGTTGATATAATAATTATTTTGACATTTTGAAAGAAATCTCATGTTTTCAAAACTCTAAGTCTATATTTAAATTGTATCTGTTAAGATTAAGAAGGATTTTCAGTTTTTTGGGTCTATTAGGTGACGTAATGCCTAAGGCACTTGACTGCTAACCAGAGGGCTGGAGGTTCAAACTCATCAGCCACTCCCTCAGAAGGAAGACTGGGCAATCTACTTCCCTAGAGATACTGCCTCGGAAACCCAAGGAGGGGTCGCTATGAGTCGAATCAACTCGATGGCAGTGAGGTTGTTTTTTTTTTTTTAATCATAGAAAATTCCTTTTAATGCAAAATGCTTGAGTTACTAAATAGGTTCATGGGTAGTTACAACTAAAAGGAACTAATATCAGAATTGAAGCAAAATTGAAAATATTCAAGTGGTGAATGCAGATAATATTTAAAAAATTTTAACATGTGAAAAGATTTCCAAAAGAATTTTTAAAGAAGCGTATTTTCCTTATTCATCTTAAATAGTCTATTTAAAAATAATGCATTTATGAACATTTTTAAAGATATACCAATTAGATAAATAAAGATAAATGCGTTCATTTTGGTATCTAGAAGCAAAATGATCTTGTAGCCTTTCGTGACCTTTTCTCTGCACAGTCATACCAAATAGTTAAAAGTTTGTTAGTTTCAAATGCCAAACATTAGTTGGGACATTTTCAAATTATTTGAAAAGTTGATTAGTTTAGTGAAGAAGTAAATTTTCCTTTTAAACATATAAGTGAAATTTCACGTTTTGTTTTTTTACTATTCCTGATTACCTTTTTTGTTAGTCTTTCTGCATGCTTCTTTCTGTCTTTGGTGTAACAGTAACTGTCACAATGATATTAGGACAGCTATTGCTCACAACACAGTCAGTGTATCAGTTAGGAATTCTTTCAGCTGCAAGGTATACAATATCCAACTAACTTAAAAAGTCAGGATTTATTTTTCTCACATGACAAATGGTCTGGAGGTCTGTGTTGCTGACACACAGTGGCTCAATGATACTCTGTTGTTTTCTTTGACTGTTTTTCTTCATGCGTTTGAGATGACTACTGCAGTTTCCAGCACAATGGCTCCTTAGAAAGGGGTGGGACTGAGTGGAGGTAGGAAAGAGGCTAAGCTGGCAGAGACTGTTTCTTTTTTCCAGGAAAACAAGAACATTTCCAGAAGCCATTCCAACAGATACCAGCTTCACTGTCATTGCCTACAATTTCATTGCTTGACCACCTCAGCTGTGAGGGAGATGGGGCAACAGGAAATAGACTGGTTTAGACCATGCATTCTTAATGGGGAAAGGACTGGGGAGTGGAGGGTAGGGGAGGTGGAAGTAGGGTATAGGGTGATTATAATGGTGGTGCTGATACCATTCCTAAGGGGTAGAATTTTGTTTTGTTTTTGGAGTTGGGGGGGTTTGAAAAAAAAAAATCTTTCTCTTTCTCTCTCTCTCTCTCTCTATATATATATGAGCTCTGGTAGCATAGTGCCTAAGGCACCTGACTGCTAATCAGAAGGCTGGTGGTTCAAACCCACCAGCGACTCCTCAGAAGGAAGGTTGGGCAATCCTACTTCCTTAGAGATACCGCTTCGGAAACCCAAGGAGGCATCGTTATGAGTTGGGTCGGACTCAATGGCACATAACAACAACAACAACAAAACACAAGTATGAATGTGATTGAAACAGCACATATTTTGTTATACACAAATTATCATACACACACACTATATACATATACATATATACATAGTGTATCTGTGGTAGTAAAATTTTATGAGTGCTGTGAACATGAAAAAAGTGTCTAAAACTCTTAGGGATGGTGTTGGTAATGAAATAAAGACCGAGGAAAACTGACCTAGACCAAGAATGAGGCTTTGCACATTGTCTTATAAGTGAAATTGGATTCTATTTCCAAGGAGAAAGAGAGGCACGGAAAACTAAGAATGCCTGCCACACATAACATCATAAATTAATGAACAGTATACATTATCTTGTAATAGTTGGTCTTCTCCCATTGGAGAGAGAACTTCCTAAGAGTAGGAACTATATCTTATTCATCTTTGTGTATTAGTGTACTATGCCCTCAACAAGCACTCAGCTGCTAGCCAAAAGGTCAGCAGTTTCAACCCATTGGCTGCTCTGCAGGAGAAAGATGTGGAAGTCTGCTTCCATAAAGATTACAGCCTTGGAAACCCTGTAAACCCAGGAAACCCTGGGGCAGCTCTGCTCTGTCCTGGAGGGTCGGCATGAGTTGGGATCAACGACAATGGGTTTGGTTTGGTTAAATAATAGAAAACAGCCATAAATTCCAATAGATAAAGTAGGAGCCAAGAAGTAGTAGGAAATTCTGTTTAATTCTAACGTCCACTGTATTTGTGTTTTAGCATAGAAATACCCAGCATCTTGGGGATTCACACACAAGAGAAAAATCTAAAGACCTGACCTTGGAACAAAAAACTATCCACTAGCTTCTGCCTTCTAGTGCCCGGTCTTCAATGCGTGAGAGGATGGGAGGCACCACAGTGTGATGTGAGGTGCAGCCCTGGCTCTGCTACAGTTAGCTATGAACCTGGGGCAAGGTATTTGATTTCTCTGCACCTTGGTCACAACATCCACCAAGGGAGAGTAGTATTATCTGCCATGTGGGATTGTTGTGAGGATAAAACGAGGTTATATGTGAAAGTCCCTGGCACCTTGCAGGCCCTCAGTAAACAGTGGCATGGCTTACCAGCTTCATATTTTGGAAGCAAAATTCCTTTTGTTTGACTGAGTTTGCTTTACATGTTCTGTTGAATACAGGTAGTCACTTAGATGTCCTTCTTTAAAAGATATTTCTAGTTAGGGTTTTGAAATAGGAGGAATATCTGCATTTCATGGCATTTTGAAGTTAAATGAAACCCTCTTGTTTTATGGATGATGAAACTAAGGGCCGGAGAAGTTGAGTAACTTGCTGCTGACAGATTGGGGAGCCACTTGCCATTTCCCTATAGGTTAGGGTCCCCTAAGCTGGAACTCTTGGGAACTTTCCTGGGACCCCGTCATGGAAAAATGGCAACCCTCAAGTTCCTGATGTTGCTTATCTGTCTCCAACTCTCTCTCTGTGTATCTGCTATATCATATTAGTAAAGTTTCATGGGAAATAGAACATGAAAATGTCACTGAGAGGTTATCAAATTTAATCATACTAAGTATGAAATCCTAATCGTACTCCTCCTAATCATACTAGGTAAGGTTTATTAATACAAAACTGAAAAAACAAAAATCATTTAAAATAAATAAACCTGTGTTGATTTGCAAGTTCCTGGGTCTGGTTGAGAGAACCAATAACAACAGCTATGAGGGCATAGTTACCAAAGAGTCACTCTGGCAAGAGAGCAGATGGAGTGGAGGCAAACATTCCATTTGGTTCCTGGGGAGAGCAATCATTTTCAGCTATGCAATCTTAAGAAAACTGCCCCAACACAGCTGCACCTTACTTTCCTCTAGTTCATGTTGTAAAAGTTTATAGGCTCAAAGCACAGGGGGTACTGTGAAGATTTCCTTGTAATGCAAATTCTTTAGTTTCTACAACCTCCTCTTTGGAGATTTGGTCAGTAGCCTGTGGTATGGGTGGCACTTTTAGGATGATAAAGAGGAAGGAAGTTTTCTGATGGTTGTCTGCTTGGTTTATGTGAGTGTATACAAGATAATGTACATAATGTACAAGGGAAGAGGTAGTTAGGAGGGGTGGAATGAGGTTGGTAAGGTTATCTTCTGGTGCATTTCAATTCCCTTTGAGATTATGGAATAAAAAAGTTTGGCTAATGCTGGAGTCCAGGGGGTGTTCTCTTTTGAAGTTTTACCATTGTCTCTTTGAAAGTTAAATTCAGGTGGGGTTGGACTGCTAAGGGAAGACTGGGGAACCCTAGTACATGAAGATGACTATGAGTCATTTCCTGAGAGCCTAATTTAAGTTGAGAATTAAACTGTAAATCATCATGTAATGGATCAAAGTAGTCCCTGTCAAGAGCTGGAATCATTCCCTAAATGGGATTGTAGTCTGAATAAACTAATATGTGTGTGTGTGTGTGTGTGTATATTACATTATATAAACCAAAAAAAAAACCTCACTGCCATTGAGTCAATTCTGACTCGTACTGACACCCAATGGGTTCCCAAGGTGATAAATCTTTATGGAAGTAGATCGCCTCATCTTCCTCCCTCAGAGTGGCTGATGAGCTTGAACCACCAACCTTCTGGTTAGCAGTCAAATGCCTTAGACACTGCACCACCAGAGCGCCTTATTACATTATATAGTAACTAATTATATAACACACACACATATATAATTTATATAATCATATTATATTATAGCTAATAACATAATATATAAAATATATAATGCATATATAATGAGGAGTTAATCAAGAAGGAGGGCTGTTTCTCATGTAAACATAGAGTCTGAGAACCACTCTCTGGCACTTCCCTCCTGTGCTTTGTGCTTTGTCAGCAGAGAAAGAATCTTGGCTAATGGACTTTCTGAATTTCGATTACCTGGACAAGACCATACTTATTAGAAGTATGTTTCAGGTGGCAGCATGTCCTTAGATCATTCAGCTAAGTCCCATCACTCTGAATCTCTGCTGACCAGAACACTTTTCCATTACAGTTTGCTTCCCAATAGCTCTCCCTAAGGGGGAAGAACAGACAGATCATGTTGATGGTTTCAGTATTCTAGTCTTCATGATAGTTGCATTTCTCAAGGTTGAGAAATGAATTAGTATATAAACAAATCTCATGAATCTGGTTGAAATGAGTTTCTACCTCTAATGTCAGATACCTTCTTGGTGATGTAATCAGATTTTGAGGCTGTGAGGTGAAACTAAGAGCCACAGAAGTCATTAAGTTGATGAAAACTACCTGATAAGGCTGTCCAATTTCTTTCAAACTGTAACATATATATTCATTACAATTCTTCTTCATCAGACATCAAGAGTAGCAGAAATGAGATGCCAAGCTGGTGGCAGGGGAGATAAGAAGACCACTAATTTTAAACACCAAAACAATTGCCCTTCCACCTTTGCCATTCTTGCTTTAAGTAGTAATGCATGCCTTAAATGAATGAAAATGATGTCTTTGATGGTGTGCTGCCACCATGCTTGAAAAATTATTTTTATGAATGTAAGGAGCCCTGGTGACACAATGATTAGGCACATGGCTGCCTACTGAAAAGTTGGCAGTTTGAACCCATACAGTGGCTTTAACCAGGGAGGCGGGTGGGGTTTGACAATCTGCTTTTATAAAGATTAGACCGAAAAACTAAACTCGGACTTTGAGTCCATCCCAACTCATAGTGATCCTATAGATTGTGGTCTAGAAAACGCTATGGAGCAATTCTACTGTCACTATGAGTCAAAAATTGACTGAAATGCACCTAACATCCCCAACTAAGGCCTAGGATGAAGATGACAGTCTTCAGAGAGAATTTGAAGAGTTCCACCAGGTGCTTAGGTTTGCATCCTGGTGATAAAAATCCAGGATGCAAATCCCTGTAAAGGACTATGGGCCTATGGGTACAATCTTTCAAGGACAGGTTTTCTTGTCCCCTTCTTCCCTGCCTCCCTCCCTTCATTTCCCCCTTGCTTTAAACAAAGCCCCCTCCAGTTCCTTGGGAATAGAAGAGAGGGTGAGTTTACTTCCTATTCACTCTTACCATGATGGTGTGCCCTTTGATGTCCCAGCTAATGTGTGTGTGTGTGTGGGATCCATTAGTTTCTCTAGCCTAGTGGAGCCCTGGGCTTTGACTTCTACCATTTTTGTCCACGAAGCCATCAGGACTACAGATCATTTTTCATTTTTCAGCTCTGAGGCTTCCAGCTTACAACATTGCTGTTCTCCTTTTCTCTTAGATTTTAGCTTAGCAGTTTCTTACCATATTTTCAGCTCTATGTCACTTTTTAAAAGATGATTTTTATATTTTAAACAGAATTTTTAGTTTTGCTTTTTTTTTTTCCTCAAGAGGAAAACTGAGGCAACAAACAGCCTACATTATCCAAAGCCTGATCATTAAAACATGGCCTTTATGCTCGCTAGTCAGAAACAGTTTACTTTTACTCTCTACTAATGAAACTTTAGGAGCCCTGGTAGCATAGTGGCTAAGACACTTGCCTGCTAACCAGATGGCTGGC
>NW_006921763.1:1627999-1629383 GCF_000298275.1 Orycteropus afer afer
TTTTTATCAGTCTAAGTATGGGTAATATTAAATCTGTAGTGGAAATAAAGTCTGAAAGTGCCACATTTGACTGACCAATGACTAAAGAAGAATCCCTAGCATTTTGGAAAGTGAGTCCTTATGAAATAATGAGTCATTACTGTCCTGTTACTTAGTATCAGCAGAAAACAGCAAAAGATGATTATAACCTCTTCATGTTTCTGCTCCATCAACAAATGAACACCAATTTGGTCTATGCCAGGAATTATTTGTCTACTCAATTACAAGCTAGCTGAATTATATTTCTAGAGAGGCCAAAGAACAAAATAAAAGAGAAAAATAAAGCAAATAAGAAAGATTAGACCTTGCCACTTTAGAAATGAGGCTCTAGGGAAGAGGTTTATTTCTTTGGGTGTCAATTTTCTAAGTGACAATTTTGAGAATTAGCTTGGATATGTGTTCCCCAAAGCACAGTATGCATAGAGAGGTGAGAAGCAAGAACGTTTTAGGGGAGGCATTTTAAAAAGGTTTTTAATAATTATGTCTTTATTTTAATGTTTTCAAATATATTTATAATTACCAAGCAAATCTATAATTTTGTGAATTTTATTGCTTAGGACAAGGATGGGTACAAAATATGAATTCATTTAATGTTGATTTTTTAAAAAATATATCAAATAAATAAGTAATAAAAATATCAAGTTTGGCTACTAGGTAGGTATGGCAAAAATGACTAATAAGATAAACAAATGACTAGCATTTGGGGATTAGATTACATGACCTTTTAGATTTCAATCAACTTGATCATTTGAGGAACCAACGGCAAAAGGAAGGTTACCATAAATTCTTAAAGTGGGATCCATACCTATTACTTATAAACTTCTTTTCCTAGGATTTTAATTGCCCTAGGAATTTTTCTGTTGCATTGAGCAGAACAGGCTGGCCACAATCCAAATCACTGGAATACTCTGAGGTGTTTTTTTTTTTGGTTTTAATTTTTTAAAGAGCTTGAATGGTGTTTGAAAGAGCCCTGTTGTGAGGAACTGCAGACTAAGCATGAGAAGGGGCCTTATATACTCAGTGGTCCCATCTCCTCATTTGGCAGATGAAGTGACTCTGATGGGGTCAAGGGAGGCTTGAACTTACTCACGGTCATTTCATTATTTAGAGAATCAGGACCCAGGCCTCCAGGGCCACACTTCTTGAAAGTAACTATCCAGTGATGCTAACAAATGGCACTCTTGTCCAAGGAGGAACTTCAGGATATATTTCTATTTTCTTTTCTTTTTCTTTTTTTTTTTTATTATTATTAGGATTTGGGTGAAGATTTACAGAGTAAATTCACTTTTCATACAGCAGTTCACATATACTTTGTCTCATGTCATTGACCAAAATTTACAATGTA
>NW_006921763.1:1636783-1647444 GCF_000298275.1 Orycteropus afer afer
TGTGTTGGGAGGATAAGTGTTGGCAAATGGATGAATGTCAAACTCTAGTCAGGAGCTATGGATAATCTAGTGAGAACTGCAGATACTCTGCCAAGGGTAGATTGTTACTGGTCACCTCTCCAAGGTAGGGGCTGTTCTAGCTGCTCTCTATGGGCATCTGGTCAGCAATTTTTGGTTCTTTTAAGGTGATGTAACACTTGGGCTAGAACTTTCATCTTAGATATGGTTTCTAGAGGCAAATGAGTGATGTGGCCAAACAGTAGACTTTTTGTCCAAGAAAACCACAAAGATGTCTTAGAGAATTAAAGGATTTCATGGAACTCAAACAATATTTACCCTTGGGTCACTCGGCCATTTTGAACATCTACTGCTATGCTATTGAGGGTGTGTAAATAGATGGTGATTTCTCCAAATAGTCTCTGAGAGCCTGTAAGGTACTCACTATTTGTAAGTTCCTAATTTGACACAAATGAGGACACTGAACTCTAAATTGCAGTGAGATATGTTCCCAGGAAAATGTGTCCAAGTTCTGTTTCTATCTTTTGTAAACCAAAGATGGTTGCTGTTTAACACAGTCTTGAAGTTAGACATCTGCAGGGGCTCCTTGTGCTTAATTTGGCTAATTCACCCATGCTTAGTGGTTCTTGGTGCTCTTGGCTTGGGGTCAAAGTTGGGGATGGAAACATTTACACTACATAGATACATTCCTTGGAGAGAACAATCATGGGAGAATAGAAGGGCTGTGTATACACAGAGAGACAGGGGCAGGAGTACATGGAGGGAAGGACACAGGAAAGAGGTAACTATGGGGAGGAAGTGGGACGGGAGCTGTTGCATTGTGGGAATTTGTAGTCAATGCCATGAGACAAAGTGTATGTGAACTGCTGTTTGGAAAGTGAATTTGCTCTGTAAACTTTCACCCAAATCACAATAAAAAATAAAATAAAATAATAATAATAAAAACAAGTTGGGGATGGAGAAGGAACAACAGGAAAGAGAAAGCAAGGCAAGACCTAAGAAAAAGCCTGAGAGCCCAGAAATCTATTCAGGGCACATATTTGGGGTTGTCTGCTCCTTCACCCTTTATTAAAATCTACTCTCAAGACAGCATATGAAATTAATGCTTTCATGTTGTTGTTGTTGTTAACTGCTGTCAGGTTGACCTCCAACTCATGGCAACCTGATGCACAATGGAATGAAATGCTGCCAGGGCCTGTGCCATCTCCATGATTGGTTGCAGATCAGACCATTTTGACCTGGAGGGTTTTCATTGGCTAATTTTCAGAAGTAGATTGCCAGGCCTTTCTTCTTAGTTTATCTTCCTCTGTAAGCTCTGCATAAACCTGTTCATCATCATAGCAACACACAAGACTGCAGTGACGGACGGGATCATTACCGATGAGATGTAGTGGCTGGGAATCAAGCCTGGGAATCCTGCATGGATGGTGAGAATTCTACTACTGAACCACCGATGCTTTCATAGAAGCATGAGATTTCAGAAGGGAAGCGACCCATAGAGTCCATCTAGTTCAATCCCTAATTTTACAGATGAGAACACTGATGTTCAGAAAGGTTCAATAGCTGTGCAAGGTCACGCAGTTAGTGGTAGAGCCAGGATTCAAGCCTGACTCAGTCCAGGGCTCTGTCCTCTGTAAGCTGCCTCTAGAGATAACACTGTGTGAAATAATCTAAATCACTGCACTGACTCTCCCAGGGTTATTTGCATTTCAAGATTTATATTGTTTTTACAGACAACAAAGGTAAACACTATTACATACAAAACACTAAGTAAGTATTAATAACAAACATTAATCTACTAGTGGAACATAAATAGACAGGCAAGATGATTAGGTATGGGTAGGTGAATGGAACTATACCCATGGCCATATACAGATTTGGCAGACAATATTTCTACTTACGTATTTGCATGTGATGTAAAAAATATCCATATATGGTAGAGCTAACAGGGTAAAGTTATGGAAACTTCTTAGCCATAACCAAACACCTTGAGGGAATGAGTCACTGGGCCAGCAGGCTCAGGACCATAGCTGCAGGGACATCAAGGTCAATTGGCATAACATAGTTTATGAAGTCATTGTTTTATCTCCTACTTTGGTGAGTAGTGGCTGGGGTCTTTAAAAACTTGCAAGTGGCCCTCTAAGATGCAGCTATTGGTCTCTTCTCATCCGGAGCAAAGAAGAATGAAGAAAATTAAACACGCATGGAAATAATTAGTCCAAGGGCCTAGAGGGCCAAGGAACTTCAGCCCCCATGACTCTGAGACCAAAAGAACTAGATGGTGCCCAGCTACCACTGCCAACCACTTGGAAAAGGATAAAAATAGGAGATCCTGGATAGAGCGGGAGAAAAATGTGGAACAAAACTCAAAAGCATAAAAAAGACCAAGCTTACTGATCTGATAGAGACTGCTGGAACACCTGAGACTATGGCCCTTAGTCACCCATCAAGCCAGAAATTGAACTCACTCCTGCAGCTCAACTTTCAGCCAAACAATAGACAGACCTATGAGGTGAACAATAACACCTTTAAAAAAAAGAAGAAAAGATTTATCCACAACAAAGGGGGAATTGCTTAGTCCTGTATTAGAATAATTTAGAAAGCGTCAGGCAACTCAAATCTACTGATAAGGAAAAAGCTCCAGGCATATTGTTAACCCTTTCATGACTGAATTATTTTTCTTCTTTGAATAATTGTTGATACCCTGTGTTTTCCATAATGGAAGGCATGCTGAAATCAAGGAAAAAAATTTTTTTCAGGTAATATGAATTTTGATACAATTATGTGGGACATACATATGTCCCAAGTAGACTATGATCATGGGATTGATGGGGTGAGGCCCATTTCTTCAGACTCACATGGTTATAGAAGTCCCTACAGGCAGTAGCACACAGTACAACCAGGATAGTAGCTTCCTGAGAAACCTGAGTGGCTGCAATGTTGATGGGTGATATATGTTCCAGGGGTCATGAAAGGATTAAGTGAAAAAAAGACATGACAGGGAGTATAGTGTGGTAGTTGCAATTTTTTCTTTTATAAAAGGAAAAACTGTGTGTGAATATGAATGATAGTGACACACATATATGTATGCATGTGAATACATGAAATAATGTAATAGCTATGGGAAAATGCATAAGAAACTTAGTAAAGTAGATGCCTCTGAGAAAGTGGCCTTCAGCCCCAGAGGACAGACATAGAGGGAACACATTTTCTACTTTCTCACTCTCTAAATTTTGCTATTTTTTTTTTCTCACTGCCATTGAATAGGTTCTGACTCATAGTGACCCCTACTTGGATTTCTGAGGCAGTATCTCTATGGAAGTAGATTGCCCAGTCTTCCTTCTGAGGAGTGACTGGTGGGTTTGAACCGCCAGCCTTCTGGTTAGCAGTCAAATGCCTTAGGCACTACGCCACCAGAGCTTATAAAAGGAGCATTGGTGGCATAGTGGGTGAGATTCCACCGTAACCAGAAGGTCAGGGATGAAACCCACCAGCTGCTCCACGGGAAGAAGATGAGGCAATCTATCCCCATAAAGATTTACAGCTTTGGAAACCCAATGGGGGTCCCTGTGAGTTGGAATCAACTCTATGGCAGTGGTTTTGGTTTGTTCTTTTTTAGTACAGGCATGTATCTAATTATTGAAAAAACAAAACATAAAGATACTTGAAGGTGATATGTGAACTCAAATAAGGGAGAAAGATAATGCTTATTGAGAGTTTCTGGAAGGCCTCATGGAGGAGGTGGCATTTGAGCTGAGCTCTCCTGGGACAGGTAGGATTGTACTAGGAAAAGTCAGAGAAGGGAAGGTCAGAGCAGCTTGGACATTTATTTCTACATAAATGGGTGCTTTCAGGAGATGAGAACAGCAAAATGAAGATTACTGAGTGTGGAGAGTTTGGGGACCTCACGTAGGCTGGAGAGACCGCAGTGACAGTTGAGTAAAGCATGGACAAGGAAAAAGAAAAGGGGAACAGAAGAGTCCCTGGGTGGTGCCAAAGATTAACATGCTCAGCTGGGTGGTCAGAGGTTCTAGTCCACCCAGAGGTGCCTGGAAGAAAGGCCTGGTGACCTATTTCCAGAGAAGCAGCCATTGAAAATCCTGTGGTGCACAGCTCTGCTCTGACGCCCCTGGGATCACCAGGAGTCAGAGGCGACTTGACGGCAACTGCATTCTTTCTTAATGAGAGAGAGAAGGCTGAATGGAGGTTGCTTTACATCATAATTTGCCGTAAAGGATTCTTTCCCAATCCGCTCCACGTGTCTTCCCGAAGTCCTCTCGCCTGCGCTTCAGCTGCAGCCGTCAACTCTCTGCTCTTCAAAAGCACGACCTTTCCCACGTGCACGCTCGGCACCCGCTGCTGCTTCTGCCGGAATGCTGTCCCCCAATTCCATTTTCTTTCTCCTCACCAAGACCCAGTTCAAATGTCACTCCTCTCTGCTCCCTCTACCCTGGCAGATTTAAGCCCTCTGCTGGTGGCCTAGCGCCCAAGGCATTTGACTGCTAACCAGAGGGCTGGTGGTTCAAAACCACTCAGAAGGAAGACGGGGCAATCTACTCCTGTAGAGATACACCTCGGAAACCCAAGGAGGGGTTGCTGTGGTTGGGTCCCACTTGCCTGCCGGGAGTTTGGCGTTTTGGTTCTGTCCTCGGTGTTCTCCGGTGTCTTGCATTTACCTTCATTACAGCCCTTGTCCGTTTACAATTTAATCTTTCGCGGGATAGAGCTGTCAGTGACGTCATTTGCATGCAGAATGTTGCTTCTCTTCTCTCTAATTTAAATTTTACTCTCCCGGGTCCTAGCTAGATGCGGCCTTATGATGAAGTACAGCCAAACCATGCTGCCTTTGCAGGGCCGTCGAATTACCTCTCTGTGAAGCCATTTCTCCTATACAGAAGGAAAAAAATGTGAGGGTCAGACATTATCAACTAGGTTAAAAAAAAAAAAAAAAATTGAGCCTCTAAGCCTCTTCTAAACTATATTAACATGTTCTTTGTTATCTTCTGGACCCATTCCAGGGGGTATCACTAAGGAAATAGATGACCCAACCTTCCTTCTGGGGAGTGGCTGGTGGGTTTGAACCACTAGCTTTCTGGTTAGCAGTAAATGCCTTAGGCACTATGCCATCAGAACTCCCTCTATCCCCATTAGGCTCGTTAGGCTGACGGCAAATAACAACAACAAAGGTAGATATCTTGCCATTTTTTCCCAACCTCTGTGAATTTGGAATTTAAGGTTAATGTTGATGTTGTTGTTATGTGCCATGGAGTGGGCCCTTACTCATAGCGACCCCTCCTTGGGTTTCCCAGGCAGTATCATTACGGAAGTAGATTGCCCAATCTTCCTTCTGAGGAGTGGCTAATAGAATATTATATATGTAAAAACAATAAATTAAGCAATTAAAAAATTTTTGCTCTAGAGTATCCTGGTACTCTCAGGGTCATTATGAATGTGTCTCTACCAATTTCTGTAAGTCCTTGATCAGAAGCCAAACATTTAGAGAATTATTTAATCTTTTTGCTGTGTGTTGCATCTGCAATGTAATAAACCCACTGACATCAAATCAATTCTGATTCATAGCTACCCTATAGGATAGAGTAGAACTGCCCCATCATATTTCCAAGGCTGTAAATGTGTGTGGAAGCAGACTACCTTATCTTTCTCCTGCAGAGTAGCTGGTGGACTCAAACCTCTGACCTTCTGGTTAGCAGCCCAGTACTTTAACCACAGCCCCACCAGAGCTCCTTCTGCAGTGCAATAGTTACATAGAAAGTACATCTATCTTCTTGCTTCATAGGTACAGAGTTTCTTTTGGAGGTTATGAAAAAGTTTTGGAAATAGAGGTAATGGTTGCACATTTTGAATGTATCAATACCATTGAATTATACACTTAGAATTGGTTAAAATGGTAAATTTTATGTTATCTTTTATGACAATTAAAAAGAAAAAACACTAAATGACAAAAAAAGAGACATAGATCTATTTTCCAAAGGGGAATTTTAAAAAGTCTAAGAAAATATGTTCAAATTTTTGTTCTTAGATTATTCATCTTTATTCCTCCTCTCTTTAGATAATTTAGGAGCTTGCCACGGTCTTCCTGGCAGTTTTAACTACAGAAGGACATTTGTTAAATGAGCTGAGAATTCAAAGCAAGCCAGGTTTGCCCACCTATGTATCACACAGATACACCTGTCTTCTGTCTGAACCAGTGAGTGCACTGCTGGGTAAGGGAAGATGGTTCCCACCAAGGGCAGCAGACTAGGACTGCACATTTACGTCTACATAAATGGGTGCACTTTTCAGTCGTGGACTGCTAGAACAACAAACTATTATGTCCTGGAGGAAGTATAGCCAGAATGCTCCTTAGAAGCATGAATGGCCAGACTTTGTTTCTCATACTTTGGTTCACGTTGTCAGAAGGACCAATCCCTAGAGAAGGATATTATGCTTGGTAAAATAGAGGGTCAGTGGAAAAGGGGAAGGCAGTCAACAAGATAGGCTGACACAAAGGCTACAACGACAGGCTCAAGCATGGCAATGATTTGTGAGGATGACGCGGGACCAGGTAGTGTTTGGTTCTGTTGTCTGTGGGGTTGCTCTGAGTCTGAACCAACTCGATGACATCTGACAACAATATAACATCCACATCCTTCCTGGGCAATATATATGTCGTTAGTGGACATTGAGTCGACCCCTGACTTACGGCAACCCCATGCACAACATGGACAACAGAATAAAATGCTTCGCAGTCCTGTGCTACCTCCATGACTGGTTGCAGCCCAAAGCTTTGTAAGTTTGGGAATAGATCACCAGGTCTTTCTTCCTGGTCTGTCTTAGTCTGGAAGCTCTGCTGGATCCTGTTCCGCATCATAGCACCATGCAAGCCTCCACTGACATACAGGTAGTGGCTTAGTATGGGGTGCATTGGCTAGGGATCGAACCCATGTCTTTCACATGGTAGCCGAGAACTCTACCACTGAACCACCAGGCCCTTTCTGTTAGAAACTGGTCTGGTGGTAAGAAAGAAATCACCCACCAGCACAAACATCTTTCCAGGTCTCCTTCCTCAGGATTTAGAACTGTTTACCTTCACAGTGCAGGGGTAGGCAGGCTTCATTAGCCCACATGAAAGACAGGATTGGCGTGGGGGAGGGGAGGTAGAGTCAGCAGGGTGAATGGCTCTGAGGCTGGACTGCCAGAGTTCAGACTCTATGCCCCCTTATCAGCTTTTCACGGACCAGTTGGACCAGTCTGTCCTTTTCTTCTCTGTGTCTCAGTTTCCCCAGCTATAAAATGGGGCAAGAATGATGTGAACCACAGTCTTGCTGTAATGATTAAATGAGTTCATTTTCAAAAAGCACTTAAAACTTGTCTGAGAATGGTAAACACTATCTATATAAGTGTTTACTGTTATCATTAACTATAAGGATCCCGGGCTCTGCTAGGCAGAGAGTTAGAGTCATTTTAATCGCCTTAACAGTCCTATAAACTATGCAGTATTATCCACAGTTTGCAGTTTCAGTGATGTAATTCGCCCAGCATTATGTCGTTAATCAGAGGTGGAAACCAGAGTCTGAGAGGGTCTGCCTACTCCACAACCTGGGCTCTTGCCAAGGTTCTAGTATCGGCAATTTTATACATTGAACCTAAAATTAAGTCACCTCATTTCATTCATTATTTCATACTTTGTGAAAGGTGATTCCTCCCTTCCTCTGAAATATGAATAAGCCCAAACTCGCTGCCATCCAGTGAATTCTGATTCATAGCAACCCAAATAGGACAGAGTAGAACTGCCCCTTAGGGTTTCCACCACTGTAAACTTTTTGGAAGCAGACTGCCTCATCTTTCTCCTGCAGAGTGGCTGGTGGGTTTGAACTGCCTTAGCAGCCGAGTGCCTTAACCATTGTGCCACCAGAATAGGTCTGGGATAGATACCCAGAACAAAATGCCTGTCCTTCCTTTATAGTTTAAGCCATGTGTAAACTGAGGATTTATCCTAATCCTAGAGGATGCTTGTAAGCTTTATGATCGCCCCTAAAGAGATCAACTCTCAAAGGAAGCTAATGAGAAAGGGAAAATGTGCTTGAAAAGTATTTTTATATCAAAACTGGGTGGATACTTTTGAATGAAAAGCCACCAGTATACAATAAGATCTTTCTCTGGAAGAGAAGCAAAACTGATTGTGACTATATGAATGACCTGGGGTAGCTAGCTAGCTAGCTATATAGGCTTTTCCCCTAAAAAATTTAGGAAATAAGTATGGGTTATAAAATGCAGGCATAACATATTTGAAAAAAAAAATCATTTGTAGATGAAAGAGTACTGACTCAGTGGATCAAGATTCTGGGTTTCGAATCGGCCACTCCTCCACGCCCACCCCCACTCCACTCCCACCCCTTCACCTAAACCACTTCTCTGTAGTCATTGGTTTCCGCCTGGGACAAATGAGTGGTCTAAACTACATGACCTTTTAAGCATCTAATGATGCTAAGTTTTTTTTCCACAGGAGGAGACATGTTCCTTTGCCTTCTGTTTAGGGGTTGCTCAGTGACTGAAGAGTACCAGGAATTTGGGGAATTCCCAACTACATGGTCACAAAATATATTTTAAAATTTTAAATATATGTATAATATTTCAATATATTTATAATATAAAATATATGGTTTAAAAATGCAATTTATTTAACCAAGAAAGGATTAATATACTTAATTTCTAATGATCTTTTAACAGATTATTAATAAAAGATGACTTCTTCCTAGAAAAGTAGGCAAAATCCATAAACAGATGATTTATAAAAGAAAAAGTGTAAAGGACAATAAGCATATGAGAATTTTAATTTTCACTAGTTGAAAATGAAATGCAAATTAAAGTAAATCAAATTGGCAAGTATTACATGCAGTGATGGTAATGTTGTTGTTATGTGCCATCAAGTCAGACTTGACTCATAGCGACCCCTCCTTAGGTTTCCGAGGCAGTATCACTATGGAAGTAGATTGCCCAACCTTCCTTCTAGGAGTGGCTGGTGGGTTTGAACTACCAACCCTCTGGTTAGCAGTCAAGTGCCCTAGGCACTATGCTACCAGAGCTCCCAGTGATGGTAATAGTGTGGTGAAATGAATACTCTCATACACTGCTTACAGAGTATAAATTGGTCTAAATCCTTTCATCTCTTTTTTCCCACTAATTTCACTCATAGCTATTTATGCTAAAGAAATATTCATACAATATTTTTATATCAAATGTAGTGTTATTAGGGTAAGACATTACAAATAATTTAAATTACCAAAATAGACTCGGTTAAATAAATGATGTTACATTCATATAATGAAATAGTCCAGAAAAAACCCAAACCCACTGCCATCGAGTTGATTCTGACTTGTAGCAACCCTATTGGACAAAGTAGAACTGCCCCGTAAGATTTCCAAGGCTGTAAGTCTTAAAGGAAGAGGGCTGACTCATCTTTCTCCCACAGAGAGGCTGGTGGGTTCAAACAGCTGACCTTTTGGTTAGCAGCCAAACTGTTTTAACCACTACACCACCAGAGTCCCTTAATGAAATATTAGGCAGTCATTAAAGTTTCAGAACATCTTTAATGGTGTAGGAAGTTTTTATGATAAAATATTAATTAAAAAAGACAAGTTGCCAAACTGTATATAAAGTATGATATTAGTTTTTTGGGGGGGTGAGGGGGAGAAGATGCACTA
This sequence comes from Orycteropus afer afer, assembly GCF_000298275.1. Classification (NCBI taxonomy): domain Eukaryota; kingdom Metazoa; phylum Chordata; class Mammalia; order Tubulidentata; family Orycteropodidae; genus Orycteropus; species Orycteropus afer. Next base: position 1,646,506 of record NW_006921763.1, read on the forward strand.
AAAAAACAAACCAAACCAAATGAAACTAGGAAAAGGTACTTTACTATCGTAATCGGGTTTGGTTCCAGGTAGTAGCTGGTTTTTGCCTTCTCCTTTTCCTCTTTCATTATTTTCTATACGTTCCATAATGTATATGTACTATTTTTATAATCAGAAGAAAGGATGTGAAGAAATGGTTCTGAGAAAATGAGTAGAGAAGTTGTTGAGAATCAGAAGATTGTCTTCAGTCTGACCGGATTAGTGAACTGAGGGCAAACTACTGTTCACCACCAGTGGCTTGAATGTGTGTGATGTTGTGTTGGTGGTGGTGTGGCGGCTGGGGGTGGGGGAATGTGGCAATCCTGGGAAATGACCGTCTTCTTAGTCATAAATGGAGCTTTCAAGATAGGGAGATATCTTGGGCTAGGTGGAAGTCTATCCACACACCAGAGTCCCTATTTTCATAGTAAGTAATGATCAGACAGGGAACTAGTTCTTAACACTATAACAGAAACTCTCCACTACCATTTCATACAAAAAAGACCCCCAGGGCCAGGGTTCTCCCTCATTCTTAGAATTTCTTTGATGTCTCATCTGGTTTTATATGGGTAATACATTTTCACTCTTGAGTTTCTTTTCTTTCCTTTTAAAGTTATTTTCGTTATGACTTCTTGCTTTTTTGTGAAGATGGAGATGTTTGGCAAAAATAGGGCAGGGAAGGCCAAGGGAAGTTAGTGATTGTAATTATACAAATTAGGTCTAGGCTTTGGGGTAAACTCTAACTTCCAAAGTATCCTTAGGCTAGAATCCTTTCTAGAGGTGCCTCCTCCTTCCCAGGGATGGATGGTGATGTCTTAATGAGATGCAAGTAGTTGTTGTTGTTGTCATGTGCTGCCAAGTCAGACCGAGGGGGTAGATTGCCCAACCTTCCTTCTGAGGGGTGGCTGGTGGGTTTGAGCC
>NW_006921763.1:1648454-1648987 GCF_000298275.1 Orycteropus afer afer
CAACAACACAACAACAACAACAACAGGCTCTGTGGGCATCACGGACCCAGGCTTCTATCTTTTTTTCTTTAAATAATAGACTTTTTTTTTTTTTTAAGCGCAGTTTTAGGTTTACAGAAAAACTGAGCAGAAAGTATATGTTGTTGTTGTTGTTATTTGCCATCGTTCCTATGTATTCTCCCACCCTTCTTCCACTTTCCCCTGGTATTAATATCTTGCTTTGGTGTGGTACATTTGTTACAATGGATGAGCCAATATTGAAACATTATTATTAACTAAAATCCATAGCTCACATTAGGGTTCATTCTTTGTGTTGTACAGTCTATGGGTTTTGACAGATGCATAATGTCATGTGTCTGTCCTTGCGATGTCACACAGAACAGTTCCACTGCCCCAAAACCCTCCTGTGCTCCATCCATTCATGCCCCCTCTCATCCCCCTGAACTTCTGGCAACCACTGATCTGTAAAAAAGGATTTTAAGATTCCCTTAAGAGCAAGAAAACGAAGACGAGACAGGCTTGGGGAGCTATCA
>NW_006921763.1:1651850-1655694 GCF_000298275.1 Orycteropus afer afer
GCCTGCTACTCTGTGCTACGCCCGTGCTTACCTTGCTCCCGGAGACCGAGGGTAACAAGGGAAAGTGTTCAGTGCAGATCAGTGAGTAAGCACAAGCCCGCCAGTGCTTACCTCGCTCCCGGTGACTAAGCACAAGCCTGCCCGTGCTTACCTTGCTCCCAGGGACTAAAAAAAACATATATGAAGCAACTCTTCAAACTGTACAAGTAACACACGCTTATTCTAGAAATATTTAAAACTACACATAAACAAGGAGCAGACAATGAAAATCTACAATTTTAGGACCCAGAGAGTATCCTCCTTAACTAGTTGGTGTATATATCCCTCTTGGCTTGTTCAAATCTGTGGATTCATACTGTGTTCATTATCACTCTGAAACCTGCTTTTTCCCCACTTAGTTTAGTTAGCCTTTGTCCATAGCAGCTAATATACTTGTCCAGTTATTTTAAAGGATATCAATCATAGAGATAGACTGTAATTAATTGATAATTAATTTTATTATATATTTTTGCCTAGAAAACAACATAGAACATGTGTGTAGCTAAGAGTTTCACGTCAAAGTTCAGGAAAGAAGAACTGTATCCGTTGCTATTTCTTCTTATCCTGTGTAATGTGTATGGAGCTCATCCTGGTGGTCCGATGTCACTGTTAGTTGTCATTGAGTGGACTCCAGCTGGTAACCTCATGTGTGCAGAGTAGATCTGCTCCATAGAGTTTTCTCATGTGTGTAGAGTAGATCTGCTCCATAGAGTTTTCAAGGCTGTGACCTGTTAGAGGCAGGTCACCAGGCCTTCCTTCTGCGGCGCCTCTGGGTGGGTTTGGACCACCGCCAACCTTTTGGTTAGTGTAAATGTAGAGTTCCTTGATCATCCTTCCCTCCTCCCACCCACCGAGAATTACTTGCTCCCTCCTCTGGGTTCCATAGTGCTAATTCGTCTCATCACCACCATAGCCGCTGTGATTGTCCTGAGTGTCTGTCTCACTCTGTGTCAGGCATCACTCTATGTGCTTCACATGTGCTGGTCCATTTAGTTCTCACCACACCTTGTAAGGTAGGTACTATTGTTATAGCCTGTTTACTGTTGAGAAACTAAAGCTTAGAGGTTAACTAACTTTCAGAAGATCACACAGCCAGGAGGTAATGGAGTTGGGAGGCAGTTTGGTTCCAGAGTCCATACACTTAATCACATCATCATGCTTCTGTTGAGAAAGGAATTGAGGCTCAGAGAAGTTAAGTAATTTGACACAGCAAGTGGCAAACATTGGAGCCACATCCAAGACTACCTGACTCCGGAGTCCGTATTCTTCCTGTTACTCTGAGCTGCCTCTCTTTATAACAGGGGTTGACAAACTTTTCCTGTAAAGGGTCAGATAATAAATATTCTAGGCTTTTTGGGCCACTAAGTCTGCATTGCAGCTTTGTGTTATAATGATAAATAATACATAAATGAAGGAGCATGGCTGTGTTCCAATGAAAGCATTTACACACACTGAAATTTGAATTTCATAAAATTTTCACGTCACAAAATTTTATTCTTATTTTGTTTTCTTCAACCATTAAAAAACGTGAAAAGCATTCTTTGTTTGCTGGCTATATAAAAGCAGGTGGTGGGCTGGATGTGGCCACCGTGCGGGTGTCAGTTTGGCGACCTTGCTTTGTAGCACCATTGTATCAGCGCAGTCAGACGTGCGTGTGCCTGCTTCTTCGCTCTCTCTTACCTTGAACAGTTTGCCGTGGGCTCCAAACACGTGTACCCAACTCAGAAAAATAAGAGACCTTTGGTAAATGAAATGTGTATTCCTTAGAAAGGTGTCTAGGGCCAATGTGGTCTCTGTAAGTATGCCTCTTGGGGTTTGCATGCCCAACTCCAAGCAGCCTTTCAGAGTATTTCTTCCAAACACTGAGAGAAGTTGTAAATACATTTCTCCATCATCTTAGTTTTGCGATAGGAGTCTCTAGGTGCTGCAGATGGTTAATGTGCTGGGCTACTACCCCAAAACTGGGAGGTCTGAGTCAACTCAGAGGTGCCTAAAAGAGAGGCCTGATGATCTGGTTCTGAAAAATCATCCACTGAAAACCCTAGCGATGGTTCCATTATGACACACATGGGATCCCCAACAATTCAGAATTGACTATGGCAGCTGGTAAAAAGTTTTGAGATGAGGTTCTAGAATCCCTTAAAGACTCATGCTGTGGGCAGTTGCATGGTTTGCTGGCTTGTAAATGATGGAACTTGGACCAGGCTGAGAGTCTAGAGCTGAGGCTGCAATGTAATTATTGTACTTCATGGTATGGAAGGAACTAGTTTGGTCAGGGCGGCTGGAACAGAAGAGGGAACAAGTGCCAGGCTCCAGCTTGGCCCAGAGCATCAAAGGAGCAGGGCTCATGGCTTAGGAGAGCTTTGAGACTTAAGATGCTGAGATATGAAAGGTCTCAGGGCTGAGATATGAAAGTATGAGATACTCCATATTAATTAAACTAAATATGCTTTAAGTTTGTTGTTGTTGTTAGGTGCCGTTGACTTGACTCTGACTCGTAGCAACCCCATGTACAATAGAACAAAACACTGCCCAGTCATGCACCGTCCTCACAATCCTTGCTGTACTGTGCTTTAACTTTAGAAAGGTAAATACTGCTTAGAACCTTAACTCTGGGGAACATGCATTAAACTTTGCAAACCAGCAGCTTGCAAATGAACTTTCAAAACAAAATCCATTTGATACAATGATGTGTATAAAAGTAAACTGATTTAAAAGTGATTTCTTTTTTTGATTTTGAGGACAATTTAATAATTATTATGAGCTCTGGTGGCATAGTGCCTAAGGCATTTGACTGTTAACCAGAAGGCTGACGGTTCAAACCCACCAGCCACTCCTCAGAAGGAAGACTGGGCAATCTACTTCCATATGGATAGCGCCTCCAAAACCCAAGGAGGGGTTGCACTGAGACAGATCAGACTCCACGGCGGTGAGTTAGGTTTTTTTTTAGGATTGTTTCTACCAGTTAGGAATATGCTGGATTATTGAAGTAGGATCGGGAACAATGAAAACAAACTCTTACAAGATGAAACTTAAGGTTAATTACTACTTGAAAAGATGTTCGCACCAAAGATGTACGTTTACCTTTTTTTTTCTCTTTTAATTTTTATTGTGATTTGGGTGAAAGTTTACAGAGCAAATTCACTTTCCATACAGCAGCTCAGTACTTTTACTTTTAAAAATATGTTTTATTGATGCTTAAGTTGCATCCATTAAACTGAGCACATTGTAGGCATTCAGCTGGATGGATTTTCACAAACTGTGGACCAGCACCCAGATCAAGACATAGCATACTTCTTTTAAAAATCAGGAACTAGTTTCTTTGTTGGAAAGAAATAGGCATACTGACCTGGATGAAGGGTGACTGGGGAAAGCCTCTTGAAGCTGAATGTGTATGGGAAGCATGGTTTTATTTTGGAAGCTTGGAGGGGGCTGATAGAAATTATGGGATGTGGAGTAACACTTAGAGCTACTGCTGCCTTGGAGTTACACCCTTTCAGGGTCTAATTTACCTCCGCCACTTCCTAGCTGTGTGACTACAGACATGTTCCCAATCTTCTGAAGTCTCTGTCATTGTGAAACCATAATCTCCACGAAGACAGTGACTATCTTGTTCACCATTATGTCTGCAGGACCTGTTACAGTGTCTGTCACACAAGATGTCTTAGCCAAATGTTTGCTTGTATGTGTTTTTAAAAATTTTAATATATATGTATATATACATACATACATACATATATGTATAGCCTCAACATTTGCTAATTCAACAATTCTGAGGTGCACAATTTAGTGATATAAATCATAA
>NW_006921763.1:1656104-1669516 GCF_000298275.1 Orycteropus afer afer
GCGACTCATAGCGACCCCTCCTTGGGTTTCCAAGGCAGTATCACTACGGAAGTAGGATTGCCCAACCTTCCTTCCGAGGAGTGGCTGGTGGGTTTGACCCGCCAGCCGTCTGGTTAGCAGTCAAGTGCTTTAGCCACTATGCTACCAGAGCTACTCACAGCAAATTCTTCGTCATAATCACATTCACTTGCTGCAGCTTTTATTTCACTGAAAAGGCTTCAGCCTTTTCTTACACCAAAGTAAGGCTAAATAAGGACTGTGTGCACCTGCTCCAACTTACCTACAAATTCTTAAAGACACAGGAACAGAAACAGATCTTGTCCAGAAGGGACTGCCTATATGTGTAAATAAAGATGACAAAATGACCCTTTGGCTCAGCAATGTCACATTTGTGAATATATTTCCCAAGAAATACTTCCTCATCAAAAGTAATTTTTATAAGACTATTAATGGCATAATAGTTAGTCATGATGAAACACTGGCACTAACTCCAAGATTATGCTAACAATGGGGAATAACAAATTATGAATTGTTGAATCAACAGAAAGCTATTGAGCTAAATTCCTGGTAAGTGCGTAGACTACATTGAAGATAGTTTTTTGTTTTAATCTGAAAAATGTATAGAAGATATTACCTACAAGTGTATATTTATTAGAAAATGAAAACTGAGTAAGAATTTGGAGTGGTACAACATGATAAATGTAATTGACACCACTAAATTGTACATATGAAAAATGTTGACTTGGCAAATGTGTTATGTATATTTTTACAACAATTCTTCAGAAAAGAATTTGGAGTGATAAAATGCAGAGAAGGTTAGATTTTTTTTTTTTTTTTTTTTTAAATCAAGTTGCTTAAGAGTTTTTGCATTTCTCCCCTTTCTTCCAAGAAAAGGAAATGAACTCAAAGCCTCCACCACCCCTTGCCAGATGGGGCACTCTCTGTGGTTGACCCATTCCCGAACCGGGCTTGCCCTTGCCCTGCTCCCTGCTAGGCTGTGGAGGGACCATTGAGAAATGGCACTGGCCGGAGACGAGCTGCTGAGAAGTGAGATGATATCCTAATCATCTAAATGCGTTAGAGTCAGAGCAAGATCATTTCCTCAGTGAACAAAACTGGTCAGCTCAGATCCTTTGACAAAAGCCCTTTGAGGAGTTTGATATTGAGCTACCTTCTCTGTGATTAGCAGAGCGTCCCTGGCTGATGACTGCCATGGCTTCATATTAAAAAACAAAACAAAACAAACTGAGGCTTCCATCAGTTTGGAGTAAGTCACCTCAGCCAAAAAGCCAAGACTCTCATATTGAATCCTTACCATAATCACATGAAGAACTAGCTGAACTCCATCTTGGCCAGAGATCTATAATTGGGTCACTCCTGCCGGTCAGCTGCTTGTGAAATACCCCTGGAACCTGGCTTTTATTATTCACCTTTTTGGGTTGAATTTCTCCCTTAAGAATTAATCCACTGAAATCAAGCCAATTGGCCTTACACACTGACGATGTGACCCACAGCACCTCAGTCAGGCGCAAATGTGACACGCTTTCTGAAGATTTTCTAACATGTCTATGTAGGGTATGCTCTACCCTGGACCAGAGTTTCTCCTCCTGCCAGTCCCCTGGCAGCTCCATATTTGGCAATCTGCTAAAGGCTACGCATTTCATCAAGGTTGAGCCTCCATCTTTACTGCTAGAGACTGATGCAGGTAACAAAGGCTCCTCCTTTGGCTATGTTTTAATAAAACCACAGAAAAAGCTAATCTTGTTGAACTATACATTAGCATTTTTAATGAAACTAAATATGCTTAAGTTTGTTGTTGTTGTTAGGTGCCATTGACTTGACTCTGACTCATAGCAACCCCATGTACAACAGAACAAAACACTGCCCAGTCACGCACAGTCCTCACAATCCTTGCTATACTGTGCTTTAAGTTTAGAGGTCCTGAGAGCTGACTTGCTATGCCTCTTGATGTCAGAAGTGGGAGGTGCGTGACAGTCACTGGACTGAACAGAACTTTCTCTCCAGTCTGACTCTTGAGAGCTCAGATAAGAATTTCTTGGCTTGCATCAAATTTTTATTTTTATGTGACAAGAAGAACTCCTATATTTGCTATTATCCAATATATATTTTTGCTATGTATATTCCTGGCCAGGTATAAGATGTACAGAGCAAGCAATCTCTTTAGTGCTACTTCAAACTCCCCACTTATAGTTAATAGTTGTTTATTATTTATTCTTATTATTTAACAATGTTATTAATAATTGACTATTTATTTCATGCTACAACAATGGGCTCAAGCATAGCGACTATTGTGAGACTGGTGTGGGACCAGGCGATGTTTCATTCTGTTGTACATAGGGTCTCTGTGAGTCAGAACAAATGCAACAGCACCTAACAGTGACAACATTTTCTGCATGTTTACTAGGTGCCAAGGAGCCCTAGTGTTATAGTGGTTGAGTGCCTGGTTACTAACCAAAAGGTTGGTGGTTTAAACCCACTATGTGCTCCACAAAAAAGGAAAAAAAAAAAAAAAAAAAAGAAGCAGTCTACTTCAGTACAGATTACAGCCTTGGAAATCCTATGGGATAGCTGTACTTTGCCATATAGGGTCATCACGAGGCAGAATCGAGGGTAACTGGTCTGGTTCTCAGCAGGTTACTCTGTGCCAGGTACTATATTAGCATTCTCTCAATAGCCTTGTGACATAAATACTTTTACACTGCTTTTCAAAGGAGCAAACTGAGGCTTAGGAAAGTTAAGATATTTTTCTTAGTTCAGGCAGCCAGGGTTCAATTTTGGGTCTACTTGATTTTGTAGCCTGTGTTCTTTCTTAACAATTCTGTCTCATCAACTTCCTTTTACAGATAATCATGCAGGAAATTTGGTTTTATTCAATTAATCTGCAGGCAATTCCATTTAAATAAGCAAAAGCCTGCTATATGCACATTTTTTCTTCATTCTGGTTCTGCTGCTTTGAGGTCAAAATTGAAAAAATGTCTTTGAAGGTCTTGGCTCTGGAGTAAATATGAGTTGCAAATGCATGTACTTAAGTTGTCTCTACGTCTGAGTAGCGAAAGCCTGACTGCGACCCAACAGAGCTCCAGGAGACTTTATTTCCCCAAAGCTCTGGTGACAAATGGGTGCCCAGCACCATCATGGCTGAGAGTGACCCAACTTGTGTTTTCAGATAGAGTCCAGCTGAGTATAGGACCCCACAGCCCCTACGCTCTGGTAGTCAATGTGTGGTACTTTAAATATTGACTAGTGAAACAGATAACAGCGTGGCTCCTTAGAGTCCCATGTGCCACATTCTGTGCTGAGCAAGTCTCCTTCTGTTGAATCCTTATTCTAATCACACGAAGAAGGTGCTTTTCTTATTTTCATTTTATGAGGAAACCAAGACTCAGGGATGTTAAATAACTTGGCCAAGGTTACCCAGCTTGTGTGGTTTTAAATAAAGGAATGCATGAAAATCATGTGAATTATTTATTTGATTGACTCATCTGCAAAGGCTAGTGTGTGGCTCAGTGGTGGAGTTCTCGCCTTCCGTGCAGGACACCTGGGTTGATTCCTGGCCAACGCATCTCATGCACAGCTACCGCTCGTCTCTCAGTGGAGGCTTGTGAGTTGCCATGCTGCTGAACAAGTTTCAGTGGAGCATCCACACTAAGACGGACCAGGACTAAAGGCCTAATGATCTACTTCCAAAAGTCAGCCGATGAAAACCCTGTGGATCACAGCAGTCCAACCTGCAGCTGATCATGGGGCGAGCACAGGACTGAGGGTGGTGTGTTCCATTGGGCCTGGGATCACCATGAGTTGGCGGCCAACTCAAAGGCAGCTAAGAAGGATGACAGCAATGTTGGGTAACTTAAACAGAGACTGTAGGCTAACAAAGGAGCTCTGGTGGCATAGTGGGTAAGGCATTTGGCTACTAGCCAGAAGGTCAGTAGTTCAAACCCCCTGGCTGCTTTGTGGGAGAAAGATGGGGCAATCTGCTTCTGTAAAGATTTATGGCCTTGGAAACCCAATATGAGTTGGAATCGACTTGATGGCAGTGGGTTGTTTTTTTGTTTTGTTTTGCTTTTTGTTTTGTTTTTGTGGATTGACGGGATAGATATGTCTGGGAAGGAATGTCAGGACTGATTTTGAAAAATTGTATCTTGAAATTAATCTGTAGATCTACTTTACATGTGGTATGTCAGGAAGAGCCTTAACGGGGCAGGCTATAAGTTGTTAAAATTAAACAGCTCCCTGGAAGCCTGGACAGTACTCCAATATTTGAGTGTCTTATCATTTAAGATAACCCTGCAAACCAATCTCATTAATCCTTCAAGAACCCAAGGACTTTGCTCACTTTGGAGTAACAGATGGTAGATGTTTAGCCTAAAAGTTTCTTTTTCTCAAGAACTGTATCTCTAGAGTTTTGTGTATTCCATGTGACTTGTTCTTCTACACTGTTTAACTTCCAAAGAACCTGTACTTTCTTTCTTTTATCACAAGATTGTAAATGGTGTGAAAGTGAAAAACCACTTTGGGACAATCATAGCAGTTTCTCCAGAACTGACTGCCTGTTTGCAAATGTCTTCCTTTCTCTCTCTTTTAATAAATTGATCTCTTTAAGTTGTCAAAGGCTTATTTATTTATTTTGAACAAAGCCCAGATTGTATTGAAAACCTGTACTCTGAATTTTGGTCTGAAAGCTGCTTCCTCTGTCTGAAGCTGAGCTGGCTGTCCCCACAGCTGATCTCATCCGGAGCTCTCTCACCTGCCGTGAAGGAGAATTGATCCAATGCTTTCAGGAAATTCAGATCTCACCAACCCTTATGGAACATCATGTCCCTGTTTGAGTGGCAGGCACTCAGTCTGGTTGCTTTCAAGTGTATTGTTTTGTTTCACCAGGGACCTGGCTGAGTTCTGATACATAGATCCAAATTCCAAACCAAACCCACTGCTATCTAGTTGATTCTGACTCATAGCAACCCTATGGACAGAGTATAACTGCCTATTGAGTTTCCAAGGCTGCAAATCTTTAATGGAAGCAGATTGCCTCATCTTTCTCCAGAGAAGCGGCTGGTGGGTTTGAACTGCCAACCTTTTGGTTAGTAGCTGAATGCTTTAAACACTGTGCCAGTAGGGCTCCCATACATGGGGAGCCATGTAAGATAGAATTTAATCCTTGGAACAACTCTCAGAAGTGGTCTCTAAATTTATCACTGTCTCCTAGATGTGTAGGAGCTCTGGTGGTGTAGTGCCTAAGGCATTTCACTGCTAACCAGAAGGCTGGCAGTTCCAACCCACCAGCCACTCCTCTGAAGGAAGACTGAGGCAATCTATTTCCATAGAGATACTGCCACAGAAACCCAAGGAGAGGTAGCTATGAGTTGGAACCGACTTGAAGGCTGTGACTTTAGATTTTTTGGTTCAAAGATGTGTAAACTGACGCTCAGAGCTAAACTAAACTGTTCAAAGTGGTGGGTATTGGGACCTAATTTCAGACGCAGAAAACTCTAAGGACAACACTCTTTCCGGTATGTTTCTAGTCAACTGTCCTGTTTCCTGAACTATTGATATTCTAGAAAATCTGAAAGAGCAAACTTTTACAGCAAACTTTTATAGGTCTGGTGATTTCTCCTTCCTCGACATGAGTTCCCACGTAAACCAAAGCCTGGGTGATTAGTAAATGAAGGGCAATGCTTGTAGTATCTGTCATTACATCTGCTTATGACATTTCTCTTTCTTGCAGTCCCCAAGGTGGCTAGAATCCATCAGAGGCTGAGGAGACAGTGAGTGCTCTTATCTATGGTGTCCACTCGCCAGAGCAGAAACCAACACAAAACAGCTTGAAACACATCTCATCCACACCCTGGGTTACTACTAAGGTATTTTTCAAGTTGCGGTCAGAGCAGCTGGTTATGTGCATGTGTGTTTTTATCACTGGGCTGCTTTTAGAGATAAAATCAACTTCTATTACTTGACTGGGTGGAGTTGGGGGGGAGGGTGCATGTGCTTGGGGATAACAGATCCAAGCTTTTTTTTTTTTTTGTTAAGAGGAAGGGGACTAGGCCTTTAGGTGAACTCCAAGGGAGTGGGGTTGAGTAGTCACACTGTGAATGGGGCCCACCTTTGATCAGTTACCCATGACAGAGCTGCCTGACAGCAAAAAAGAAAGAAAAAAAATAAAAGGGCTCAATGTTTCCCTCCTCTTTCTGTCCTAGTAGAAGACGAGGCTTTGGAGGTTTTCAAAGCAGCCTGTGCTTCCTCCTTGGATGGACGAGGACAAGTGAAATTTTACAGTGCCATCAGAGGTCCTGAGGACATAGACCCATCTGGTTTCTTGTTGCCTTGCTGAATGGCTTTTGCCACAGCAGCCCACTGAGGGCTCTTTTCTTCGGGATTCTGAACTTACAACAAGGAATCCAGCCTGGGAAGATGCTGAGTTCCATCAAGTGCGTACTGGTGGGAGACTCTGCTGTGGGGAAAACCTCTCTGTTGGTGCGCTTCACCTCAGAGACCTTCCCAGAGGCCTATAAGCCCACAGTGTATGAGAACACGGGCGTGGACGTCTTCATGGATGGTATCCAGATCAGCCTGGGCCTCTGGGACACAGCGGGCAACGACGCTTTCAGGAGCATCCGCCCCCTGTCCTATCAGCAGGCAGATGTGGTGCTCATGTGCTACTCCGTGGCCAATCATAACTCTTTCCTGAACTTGAAGAACAAGTGGATTGGTGAAATCAGGAGCAACTTGCCCTGTACCCCTGTGCTGGTGGTGGCCACCCAGACAGACCAGCGGGAGATAGGGCCCCATCGGGCCTCCTGCATCAATGCCATCGATGGAAAGAAACTGGCCCAGGACGTGAGAGCAAAAGGCTACCTGGAATGTTCAGCCCTCAGCAACCGGGGAGTGCAGCAGGTATTTGAGTGTGCCGTCCGAACTGCCGTCAACCAAGCCAGGAGACGCAACAGAAGGAGGCTCTTCTCCATCAATGAGTGCAAAATCTTCTAAACCCCAGAGAGATCCAACACTCATTTACTTACCCCAGAGACTAATGGTAGGGGGAGAGTAGGCGAGCTGGGAAGGGTTGATACTCTTTCTGGATGCGTCCTGAGCAATGTTTCCTTTTGGGTACAGTTGTTGATGAGACTGGCTCCTGAATGAACCCTACAAATGAACTCCTTGCCTGATCCAATAGAAGCTGTAATGATGATTCCCTCTCTGATTTAAAAATTAAAATGGTCTCCATAATTTTGAACAAGGAAGTGAGTTTCTCAAAGAATTCCTTAATTAAAGACACACCTTATTTAAATATTAACATAGTGCATAGCTCTTGTATATAATTTGGTTTCACACTTTCACAAGGCTTTCCTATGTACTTTCAAATACAAACTCCTGTATGAGTGAAATGACCTTATGGGGCTCTGCCCTGTGTTTGTATCATCATTATTTTGTCTTGAAGAGGTAATAATTTTGCAGAAACCACTTGTCTGGATTTTACTAAACCAAAAAACAAAACAACCCCCCCAAAACTGTTTTGCTGTTGTTGTTATGTGCCATCGAGTGGGACCCGACTCATAGCGACCCCTCCTTGGGTTTCCAAGGCAGTATCACTACGGAAGTAGATTGCCCCATCTTCCTTCCGTGGAGTGGCTGGTGGATTTGAACCGCCAGCCTTCTGGTTAGCAGTCAAGTGCCTTAGCCACCATGCCTAGGTAATCAAATTTTGAAAGGACCATACTCTGATCTTTGTGGTTGATTTTCCACCTACCTATCTTATTCAAAGCTGTAAATCAAAATATATTTCAAGAATATATTTTATTGCCTAATAGCTGCAATGATGGGCTCAGGTATAGCAAGGATTGTGAGGCTTGTGCAGGACTGGACAGTGTTTTGTTCTGTTGTACATAGAGTGACTATGAGTCAGAGCCGACTTGATTGCGCCTAACAGCAACAACAACAACGATTTAAAATTCATCACCTATATTTCTCTATCATTATTTTAAAAAATCTGTTTTAGAATTCTCTATAATATCTTTCACCCAAAGAGTTCCAGTTATGCACTAAATAGATCTCATTCACCAGGAAAGACTGAAAGAAAATCTTTTCAGGTGGAGAATCAGATTGTGCCAAGTAATAGCAGCAGAACCCAGGACAGAACTGAGGAAGCCCACATTTATGTCAGGAACTATTGCATTTTGTTCACTTCCTCTGCCTTGTGGTTCCTATCTGGTTGCAGGTCAGGTGAAGATAGCAGCCTCAGAGTTCTGTATGATAGTAATTTAGCAAACTCATTCTCATTTAAGCTCTAACCTCAGTTGGCATGTGTCATAATTTATTAATTTTAGTATCTACACAGATAATTAAGAACATGTCTAATACATGTGGATGTAAGGGGGAAAAATATGTAATTTTTTAGCTTTTATTATTTCATGAATATGTAGAACCTGAGTGAAAAAACTCACCAATTAGTGCTGGACTGTGAACACAGGAAGCAGGAAAGCTGTGTGGTGATTGCTCAGATATTTGATGAAAAGTTTTCAGGGAAATACTAGAGAAATAAGGACACAGACACCAAACGTTGTTCTATCTAATACCTTAAAAGTAACTGTCATGCTAATATAATAAAGTTAGAACAGAGAACTGTGTAATTTGAGGGAGAAATTGCAAAGGCTGGCACACAGGGTATCATTTGCTGTCCTAATCACATAAAACTTACAACCATTCGGAGCCATATTTGTCAAAATAGATTGTGATGATGGATGACCATTACACACAATGGTAAGGAAGTTGGCATTAATGACTACGATTAGAATTGTGTTGACATCATCACCAAACCAATTGTTCAGTTTCTCTGTGTGGTTAATTCTTCATAGCTAACTACTGTCAAAAATCAGCGTTGTGCACCTCTCCCACACTGCTTTCTCCTTCTCCTTTCCTCTCATCTGCCTCCAGTAAAAAGCCAGGGATCCGGATCTCAGTCTCCATGGCTGGTGTTCTCTTAGTTCCCTGGGGCTGACACATCTGCGTTTGCCCTGACATCTCCAGTCCTCCAGTCTTGTGGCTTGTCCTTGACACTGTGTCACCTTTATCCCTTTCCTTGAGAACACCTGTACCCAACTCTCTACACTCAGTGTCCTGAGCACTGGAGGGCTTGAAAATTGATCAGGCGGGGGAGGAGAGGGGCAGCTCCCATCCCCTGATACCCCTGTTGGTCCTTCTCCCTCTCCCCCAGCACAAAAACCCTCCTAACTAACTAATGCAGAATTTCTTTCCAGGCCAACTTTGTGGGCAATGGGAGAGCTATTTAATACGTTAGTAAGAATGAATTTCACTAAACTTGACTATCTCCAAAGCTTTTTGTTACTTCTTATTGAAGGGATATGGGTATAGGGAGTGTCTGAAGGTGGGAAGGGACCAGGTCCAGATTTTAATTGGGAAAGGAGCAGGCATTTCCATGGCAGAAGGGGAGGAACTGAAGGGAAGGCCAGAGAGGATTAGGAGCCAAGGTAAAGGCTCCCTCTAGGAACCTTCACACCAAAGAGCAAGACATTTTTGTGCAAACATTCCCCAGAGATGAGACCTGTAGGAAAATAAGGCTAATCAACATCTCTCTTGCCTAGTAGACTAGGTCTTTGAAGGCATAAAACAAAAACAAAAAAAATCATTAGTTCCATCAAATCAACTCTGACTCATGGGGACTCCGTATATGTCAGGGTAGAACGGCACTGCATAGGATTTTCAATGACTGATTTTTCAGAAGTAGATCACCAGGCCTTTCTCAGGTGCCACCAGGTGGACTCAAACCACCAGCCTTTTGATGAGCATTTTGTTAACTGTTTTGCACCACCCAGGGATTTCTCTTGAAGGCATTCATCTAAGTGTTTCTGGACCTGCACTGGGAAGGAATGGGAGCTGAACAAAAGTCTGTTGAACTTAATTGGAGAGAAAAATATAGGAATTGAGAGACTGTGCTGCCTAAGTGGTTATGGGAAAGAAGCAGATGCCACTTAGCCTTTCAGGGATAAGAAGTGAAATTAGGTCATTCAGTGGAATCCATGTAATCACTGTGGTTTACAAGTATGTTCTACATGCATGTATATTTATTTTTGCCTGCCTAGACTCAGGCGTGTCTTATACACCAATAGTTGTGGTACTTTTTTGTGAACTATATTGTATGTTGATTCTTAACTATATCAAGTGTTGTTGTTGTTTTTGTTATGTGCCGTCAAGTTGGACCCGACTCATAGCGACCCCTCCTTGGGTTTCCGAGGCAGTATCACTACGGAAGTAGATTGCCTCATCTTCCTTCCGAGGAGTGGCTGATGGGTTTGAACTGCCAACCTTCTGGTTAGCAGTGAAGTGCCTTAGGCACTACACTACCAGAGCTCCCAACTATATCAAGTAGAGACGTTAAATATTGTGTTGTTTACATTGAAGAGTTGGCAGTGATTTGAGTGTTGAGTGATTCATCCTATTCTGTCTCACTTTTTACTGACCATCTAAATGGGGCAGCGGAACCCAGTGTGACGTAATTAGGATGAGTGACAAGAAAACTGAAAGCACCCATTCCTCATGAATGTAAGATAGGAAACAGATAATAATATTTTGTTGTTGTTGTTGTAGTACAGAAGATTTTTTAAAGTTTTTAATTTATTTTGTTGTTGTTAAGAATATAAATAGCAAAACACACACCAGTTCAATAGTTTGTACAGGTACAGTTCATTCAGTGACATTGATTACATTCTTCAAGTTGTGCAACTATTCACCCTCCTTCTCTTAGTTGTTCCTCCTCCATTAACATAAACTTGGTGCCCCCTAAGATTCCTATCTAATCTTTTGAGTTGCCGCTGTCAATGTGATTCCATATAGATAGTTCTTAAAAGAGTATAATGCTTAAGGCAGACATTTTTTACTAGTTAAACTAAACTATTGTTTGGTTTTAAGGAGACTTCAGGGGATACTTTTGGTTTAAGATTTAAAGACTATGTCAGGGCAACAGTTTTGGGGTTCATCCTCCCTCCATGGCTCCAGAAAATCTAGATTCCATAAGAATTTATAATTTTGTTCTGCATTTTCTCCCTTTTGATCAGGATTCTTCTATAAGATCTTGGATAAATGTTCAGTAATGATAGCTGGGCACTATCCAGTTCTGATTTCTTGGCAAGGAGACAATTGTTCACAGAAGCAGTTAGCCACACATTTTATTTCTTCCTCCTATCACACCCTTTTTCCTCTGTTGCTCTAGGTAAATAGAGACCAATTGTTGTGCCAGAAGATAATAATATTATGATTAAAATTTGTTGAGTGCTTGAGAATTGCTGATCACTGTGTCACACATTCGTGTGTGCGTCAACTCACCACATGGCGTAGAAGTGGCCACACTATGAGTCCCATCTTACACGATGAAGCTGAGGCTCAGTGCATTGATGTGAAGAGTCCAAGGCCACACAGCAGGTGTATGGCAGCACTAGGAATCAAACTCCAAAGCTGGGGTCAAAACTCTCATGCCCACTTCCTCCCAGAGTACCCTGATTGCATGACTTTGCCATATCCGATTTCGTGTGTCCTTGTAGACCTCACCCTTAGCAATCAACTGGCCTTTATTTTTTTAAAAAAATATTTTTAAATAAAACATTCTGAGTCTGAGCTTTGTCTTTCCCTTTCATTTTACTTTCTGGCAATGAGAAAGGATCTGGCTAAGTCGCAGAGCACCGTTGTTGCAAAGGACTCTATATGCTATGTATTGAATTGTGTCCCCAAAAAAGATATGTTGAAGTCCTAAACCCTGGTACCTGTGAATGTGACCTTGTTTGGATAATGTCTTTGAAGATGTTGTCAGTTAGGTAAACATGAAGTCATATAGAAGTAGAGTGGGTCTTAATCCTAAATGAGTGATGTTCTTACAAAAGAGAAGATACACTGATAGGGACAGAAGGAGGATGCCTTGGGATGCTGCAGCCACAAGCAAAGGAAAGCCAGGAGTTACCAGAAGCTAGGAAAAAGGCATGGAATAGATTATCTCTCAGACCCCTCTGAAGGAATCAACACACCCAATTCCCTGATTTAGACTCACAGCCTCCAAACTGTGACACAACAAATTTTTGTTCTTATAAACCACCCAGCTTGTGTATCTTATTATAGCAGCCTTGGGAAAATAGTACACTACCTCAACCTGGACTTTGAAATAAAATATCATAGGGTAATTGCATGTAATTGCTAGAGATAAAATACATCATGACTTGATACTGTAAAAAAAAACTTGGGAAAATTCTTTTTCATACCTCACTTTTTGTTTTGGTTGCTTCATGCTGCTCTAACAGAAAATACCACAAGTACATGGCTTTAACAAACAGGAGTTTATTCTCCTTCAGTGTTGGAGGCTAGAAGTCCAAGTTCAAAGTGCCTGGCTCTAGGGGCTGTGTGAGAAAGCCCCTTGACCTTGGGCTTCAGCTCTGCCTCTTGCTCCTGGTCTTAGGAATTGGTACCAAACTGAGTTGAGCCAGATCAGCACAACTCAATGGTAGGGGCGTTTTTTCCTGAGGCTGTGTCTTTCCTGATAAGGCGGAGAAACATAGTCACTGACTGAGATCTCAAGTAATTTTTCACAAGATAAACCACAGAAATTATTTTTGATGTTTCTTCCTGTTGAGTCCTTGAATAAATCTAAAGTCCATATTAACTTTTTGGTAGATTCTACAAGATATACTGACAAGGAACTTAATATGTAATAGAAGAGAGAGAGTCAACATCCACCACTCGTCTGTTGGTTTGTTGTACTGTGGTGGCTTGCATGGTGCTGTGAGACTGGAGGCTAAGCACTGGTATTTCTAATACCAGCAGGGTCACCCATGGTGGACAGGTTTCAGTAGAGCTTCCAGACTAAGAAAGCCTGGAAACAAGGATAGTGCCATCCACTTCTGAAAAAAATTGCCCTGAAAACATTGAGTAGCAATGAAACAGTGTCTGATATATTACTGGAAAATATTAAGAATAGCCATGAAACAATGTCTGATAATAATGCCTGAAGATAAGGCCCTCAGGTTGGAAGGCACTCAAAATACAACTGGGGGAGAGCTGCTTCCCCAAAGCAAAGTCGACCTTAATGATGTGGATAGTGCAAAGTTTTCGAGACCTCCATTTGGTGATGGGGCATGACTCCAAATGGGAAGAAACTGCTGCAAACATTCATTAATAATCAGAACAAGGAACGTATGATGTATGAATCTAGGAAAATTAGAAGTTGTCAAAAATGAAATTGAATACATAAGGATCAATATTCTAAGCATTAGTGACCTGAAATGGATGGATACTGGCCATTTTGAATCAGATAATTATATGGTCTACTATGCTGGGAGTGAGGAGCTCTGGTAGCATAGTGCCTAAGGCACTTGACTGCTAACCAGAAGGCTGGC
>NW_006921763.1:1670209-1671328 GCF_000298275.1 Orycteropus afer afer
GCCATGTGGTTTGGTAACATTGGGACTGTGCCTTTTTACTTGTCAACCTTGGGGCTTCTCAGCCTCAGCAGCCAGCAGCTGTCTGAGTGAAGAAACGCCTCTAGTTCTAGTGGGCCAGGAGCAGGATGCAGACCTGAACCCCAAGGTTGAGGGGCTTTCTCCCAGCCCCTAGAGCCTGGCACTTTGAACTTGGACTTAAAGCCTCCAAATTGTAAAAATAAACTCCTGTTTGTTAAGGCCATCCTATATTCTTGTCAGAACAGCCCTAAGTAACGAGAACAACCACTTGATACTACTATTATTCAAATTTATGTACAACTACTAAAGCCAAACATGAAGAAATTAAAGATTTTCACCAATTTCAGCAGTCTGAAATAGACCAACATGCAATCAACATGTGTTGATAATTATTGATGATTGGAATGTGAAAGTTGGAAATGAAGAATCATTGGTAGTTGGAAAATATGACCTTGGTGATAGAAATCATGCAGGAGATTGCATGATAGAATTTTTCAAGACCAAGGACTTATTCATTGCAAATATCTTTTTTCAACAATTGTGGCTATACACATGGACCTTGCCAGATGGAATACACAGAAATCAGATCAACTGCATCTGTAGGAAAAGGCAATGGAGAAGCTCGATATCATCAGACCAAACAAGGCCAGGCGCTGACTGTGGAACAGACCATCAATTGCTCATATGCAAATTTAAGGTGAAGCTAAAGAAAATTAAAATAAGTCCATGAGAACCAAAATACGACCTTGATTATATACTACCTGAATTTAGAGACCATCTGAAAGATAGATTTGATGCATTGAACACCAGTGATCAAAGACCAGATGAGTTGTGGGATGACAATAAGAGCACTATATATGAAGAAGCAAAAGGTCATTAAAAAGACAAGAAAGGAAGAAAACACCAAAATGGATGTCAGAAGAGACCCTGAAGCTTGCTCTTGAATGGAGAGTAGCTAAAGTGAATGGAAGAAAGGCAGAAAAAAAAAAAATAAATAAAACCTGAATACAAGATTTCAAAGGGCAACTTGAGAAGACAAAGTAAAGTATTACAATGAAATGTATAAAGACCTGGAGTTAGAGAACCAAAAGGGAAGAACAC
>NW_006921763.1:1672253-1673800 GCF_000298275.1 Orycteropus afer afer
CTTGCTTGCTGAAGTGAAGATGACTTGAAGCATTTACCGATGAAGATCAAAGAGTACAGTCTTCAGTATGGATTACACCTCAACATAAAGAAAATGAAAACCCTCTCAACTGGACCAATAAGCAACATAATAATAAATAGAGAAAAGATTGAAGTTGTCAGGGATTTCATTTTACTTGGATCCACAGTCAACACCCATGGAAGCAGCAGTCAGGAAATCTCAAGTCATATTGCACTGGGCAAATCTATTGCAAAAGACCTGTTTAAAATGTTTTAAGAAGCAAAGATGTCACTTTGAAGACTAAAGGTGTGCCTGACCCAAGCCATGGTATTTTCAATCACCTCACATGCATGTGAAAGCTGGACAATAAATAAGGAAGAAGAGTTGATGCCTTTGAATTGTGGTGTTAGAGAAGAATGCTGAAAACACCATGGACTGCTAGAAGAACGAACCAATCTGTCCTGCAAGAAGTGAAGGCAGGATCCTCCTTGGAAATGAGAATGGCCAGACTTCATCTCACCTATTTTGATCATGTTGTCAGAAGGGACTATTACCTGGAGAAGGATATCATGGTTGGTAAAATAGAGTGTCAGTGAAGAAGAGGAAGGCTCTCAGTGAGATGGATTTACACACTGGCTGCAATGTTGGCCTCACGCATAGCAAGGATTGTAAGGAAGACACACAACCAGGGAGTGTTTTGTTCTGTTGTACATAGTGTTGCTGCTATGACTTTCTGCTAGTCTTTGGATGCTGCAACATCCTTACACATGGTCCCTTAACCCAGACCTCTGCAAGTAGTACCTTCATTCAAGCCTCTTCATTTGACCCATCTGGAATAAATTGGTATTCTGTGGAACTTTGACTGACTGATGCATTCGCTAAATATTAAAAGTCATCTCACTGTTCTGGCACTTAACTGATTACTCTAGTTTCCACTGTGGGGGACAAAGCTTAGGTAACTGTTCTGTCCTGAAGCTCAAAGTCCAGGGAATCCCACTCCTGCCATCTATTTGCTTGGAAGAGAGAGGGGGAAGTATGTTGATTACTTCCAATCTGAAAATCAAAGAATAGTCTAGGGATAGCATTGTTCAAGAGTTGTCAGTCTTCTAGTAAGATATTTATATTTTAAAAACTCTACTATCCATAATATATAAAGAACACTGTGAATAAACAAGACAAATGCTCAATTTTAAAACAGGCATTTCTCAGAAGAGAAAATATGCATGACCAGTAAATAAGAAAAGATGTTCAATCTCACCAGCACTCAGAAAAAAAGAGTAAAAAACACAAAACAACAACAATAAAGAACCCATAAGGAGATATACTTTTTAACCACCATATTGTCAAAAAATGAAAAAGTATGATAATATCAAGCACTGATGTTCTGGTTACCTGGTGCTGCTCTGACAGGAATATACCACAAATGGGATGGCCTTAAAAAACAGGAATTTATTCTTACAATTTGGGGGCTTTAAGTCCAAGTTCAAAGTGCCAAGCTCTAGGGGCTGGATGAAAGCCCCTCAACCTTGGGGTCCAGCTCTGCCTCC
>NW_006921763.1:1675460-1676643 GCF_000298275.1 Orycteropus afer afer
CTGCATTCTTTTGTTGTTGTTGTTAGTTGTTGTCAAGTCACCTCTGACTCATGGCAACCTTATGGACATCAGAACGGAAAGTTGCCCAGTCCTGCCCCATCTTCACAATTGGTGATACGCTCTAGTCTGTTGCTGCGCCCACCGTGTATTTTGAATGCCGTCCAACCTAGAGGGCTAGTCTCCCAGCACTATATGGAATAATGCTCTGTTGTGATCCACAGGGTTTTCACTGGTTAATTTTCAGAAGTAGACACCAGGCCTTTCTTCCTGGTCTCTCTTAATCTGGAGGCTCCACTGAAACCTGTCCACTGTAGCTGATCCTGCTGGTATTTAAAATGTTGGTGGCAAAGCTTACAGCATCACAGCAACACACAGCCACCACAGTACGACAGAGTGACAGAACTGCATCCTTAGAGCTCAGCTGTTGTTCAAGTTGGATGAGCTTGCCCTTCAGAGTTCTGTTGTTTAAATAGAAGATGGTGAAGTACCCCAATCTGTCTGTGGATCTACATGAATTGAAATAAATAGGGTCTGCAATTTACAAGTGATTCACCAATGTTAACCCAAAGGTAGCTTTCACACTGTGGAGTTGTGGTCTTAAGGAATTGCAAGTTTTGACTACAGATATTGTAGTAGGTTGAATTGTGTCCCCCAAAAGTATGTCCACCAGGAACCTTAGAATGTAACCTTATTGGGAATAAGGGTTGTTGCAGATGTAACTAAGGGAAGGCTTTCAAACTGACATCATGCTGGATTAGGGTGGGCATTGAATCCAATGATATGTCCTTATAGGAGAAGAGGGGGAAACAGAGAGACACAAGGAAAATGGCCACAGGAAGCAGAAGCAGGGATTGAAGGCATGCTGCCATAAACCAGGGAATGCCTGGAGCCACTCAAAGCTGGCAGAGACATGAAAGCTGGGAAAGGCTTCCCTAGAGCCTTTGGAGGGAGTATGGCCTCCTGACATGTTGATTTCAGACTTAATGACATCCAGAACTGTGAGGCAATAAATTTTTAAGTCATAAAGTTTATGATAATTTGTTATGACAACTCTAGGAAACTAATACAGATATTAAAAAAAGTTTTCAGAGTACCCTAAGTGCTTCACTGTACATGTGTACTTCTCAAATACATCACCTTCTCCTTCCCCCCACCCCATCACTTCTCTCTGCGGCCAGGTGCC
>NW_006921763.1:1678263-1679695 GCF_000298275.1 Orycteropus afer afer
CAGATTCTATGTTATTCTTTAGGGTTGCATAGTATTCCACTGTGTGTATGTACTGTGGTTTGGTTATCTATCCCTCAGTTGATGGACACCTAGGTTGTTTTGAACCATATTTCTTGAGTGAATCAATCTTCATCATCAATCATCATCCCCACACATTAGTTCATATCCAAAAAACCCAAACCCATTACCATTGAAGAAATGCAGCTGGAATGCTCCTTGAAAGCAAGAACAGCCAGACTTTGTCTCACTTACTTTGGTCGTGTTGTCAGAAGGGACCATTCCCTGGAGAAGGGTATCATGCTTGGTAAAGTGGAGGGTTAAAGAAAAAGACCCTCAACAAGGTAGATTGACACGGTGGCTGCAAAGATGGGCTCAAATATAGCAAGGATCATGAGGCTGGCACAGGACCAGGCAGTGTTCCATTCTGTTGTGCGTAAGGTCGCTATAAGTTGGAGACAACTAGATGGCACCTAACAATAACAACTGCCATTGAGTCAATTAAGACTCATAGCGACACTTTCGGACAGAGTAGAACTGCCCCATAAGGTTTCCAAGGCTGTTAGACTTTACGGAAGCAGACCTTCTCAACTTTCTCCCTTGGAGTTGCTGGTGATTTTGAACTGCTGACCTTTTGGTTAGCAGCTGAATGCTTTAACCACTATAACACCAGATAGTACTTTAAAATTTCCCACAGTGCTCTTTCATTCCTTATTATTATAATTGGCAGTACTTCCTTAGCATTGTACGGGCTGTAAAGTGTTGTACTGTCCACATGACCTCACAACAATACTGTAGAGTATTATTATTCGGCTCATTTTGCAGGCACAGAAACTAAGGCTCAGAAAGGCTAAAAGTATCATCTACACCCAAGTAACTAATGCTCCGCAGAATTAGTATTTGTATACTCAGTTCTCTTGGCTCCAATTCCCCTTTCTCTACTCTACCAAGATCTCATTGGAGGCTCAGGTGACCCTGTGAAGAGGAAGTGGGAGAGATGAAGTCCAGGAATGGGATATACCTTGCCTAGGCCACACATACAGTTACTGACCAAAGTGAGGTCTCTGGTTTCAAGCTCTGGTCACTATTATTATCCTTATTATCAGAATATATATTTTTTTAAATTGGACCCACCACTGTGTGGTTGTCAGCTAGGATGAATAAGGTAAGTTAAACAACAGGAATTATCTCTATATCCAGGCCCCAAACCATATTTGCCTTACTTATCTGGATACTTCATGCAAGCTCACACTATTTTTTTTTCTCCTTCTGTTAGTGTATATATAGCCATTGAGGCTGTAATGTGATAATTAACTGGCCAGAAAATTTTCTTCTGCTTCTCTATTATTTACTTCTAACTTAAAATTTTTGGAGTTAGAGGGGAGCTTAGAGAGAACTGAGTCCAACGTCATCACTTTACAGATGATGAAACTGA
>NW_006921763.1:1680620-1682839 GCF_000298275.1 Orycteropus afer afer
TGGAATATATGTACTCCTGTGTTGTTTTGTGTGATGACTGCATGGTAGCTATGCCAGATTTTTCAAAGGAACCTGTAACCACGTATTTGTTAATTTTATCTATGGGCTACTATTGAACGTTGTACTGGAAAGTGCATGTGTGTGTATGTGTGTGTGTGTATTCTTGCTAAGGGCCACAATAATAACCTGGCACTATGTGCTCTACAAGGAGCCCTGGTAGTGCAGTGGTTAAGTGCTTGGCTGCCAAGCGAATGGTCGGTGGTTTGTACCAACCAGTTACCCTGCAGGAGAAATACATGGAAGTCTGCTTCAGTAAGATTACAGCCTTGGAAACTCTATGGGGCAGTTCTACTCTGTCCTGTAAGGTCACTATGAGTTGGAATTGGCTCAATGGCAATGCTAATGCACTTGGCTGCTAGCTGAAAGGTTGGAGGTTGGAGTGTAACCAGAGGTGCCTCAGAAGAAACACTTGGCAATTTACCCCCAAAAAATCAGCCCCTGCAAACCCTGAGGGGCTCAGCTCTACTCTGACACATGCATGGGGTTGCTAAGAGTTAGAATTGACTTCACGGCAACTGGTTTTGGACTTCTATGCTTAACCAAACCGAACAAAATTCACTGCCATTGAATTGATTCTGACTCATAGTCACCCTTTTTAGAACAAAGTAGAACTGCCCCATTGGGTTTTCAAGGCTGTACATCTTTAAAGAAGTAGACTGCCTCATTTCTCTCCTGCAGAGTGGTTGGTGGTTTTGAACTGTCGACCTTTGGGTTAGCAGCTTTCATCATTATATCACCAGAACTCTCTTTTATGTGCTTACCAAAAACAATAACAATAACAACAACAACAACAAAAAAAAACAAACTCACTGCCATTGTGTCAATTTTGACTCATGGTGATAGTGACCCCCTTTGGGTTTCCGAGGCAGTAAATCTTTATGGAAGTACAATGCCCAGTCTTCCTTCTGCGGAGTGGCTGGTGGGTTTGAACTGCCAACCTTCTGGTTAGCAGTAAAATGCCTTAGGCACTACACCACCAGAGCTCATATATTAATTCATTTACTTCTTATGAGCACCAAAGGTAAAAGTACTATTATCCCTATTTTACAGATGAGGAAGCTTACCCAAGATCAGACACCTGGTATGTGTCTGAGTCTAAGACTCAATCCCAGATAATTTGGCTGTAGCCTGTGGTCCTAGTTACTACACTTCTAATAGCAGTCTCACTAATTTGGTTCCACACTCTAGCTCCTTGTTTGCATAAGTTGGAAGGACCTGTTGGGACCATGCAGTACCAGAAAAAAAAATCTTAGTATGATGGATGTGAAGTCTAGAGATGTCTTTACTTTCCTATCAAGTCACATTTTGATGACTGCCCATCCAGTTCTCTCTCTGGTCTTCTCTGCCCCTTCATGTCCTCCCCCACCCTCTCCCTCCATCTTTTTCTGCCTTCTCTGACGTTCCCACAGGACTGGGCTTTATGTTGAAGGCCCTGTGTCAGATTCCTTTTGTCCTGGAGGAGCTTTAAGCTCTTTGATTATCCAGAGTGAAACAGCTATGAAACAAATAGGCCTTTCTCTTGTTACTATTCACATTCCTCACTATGCATTATTATGCCCTCAAAGTCTCTGTTCTCCATCTTACCAAAACTTCCTCCCAAGAAGGCTGGGGTGGGGGCAGTGGGGAGGAAGGAAAGGAGGAGGTGAGGGGGCAAGAAAACCCCCATCCTGCCACAACACAGAGCCTCAGATTTTGCTCTGCTTTGATGCTAACGTGTCTGATTCTCTGCTGGTTGGTTCTGAAGTTTGGGGATGGGGTAGGGAGGAAAGCACGAGGCGTGTAGTGTCTAAACAGTCTCAAGACTCCAAGAAGCATTTGCTTGGTGAAAGTGAGGATGACTTGAAGCATTTACTGATGAAGATTAAAGACTTCAGTCTGCAGTATGGATTACATCTCAACATAAAGAAAACATAAATCTTCATAATTGGACCAATAAGCAGCATCACAATAAATGGAGAAAGATTGAAGTTGTCAAAGATTTCATATCACTTGATTCCACAATCAACACCAATGGAAGCAGCAGTCAAGACACCAGATGATGTATTGCACTGGGCACACCTGCTGCAAAAGACCTCTTGCAAGTGCTAAAGAGCAAAGATGTCTCCTTGAAGACTAAGGTGCACCTAACCCAAGCTGTGGTATTTTCAATAGCCTCTTAT
>NW_006921763.1:1685429-1686679 GCF_000298275.1 Orycteropus afer afer
GTCTATGTACAGGTTCCTCATGAGCACAATTAAGTGTTCTGGAATTCCCATTCTTCTCAATGTTATCCATAATTTGTTGTGATCCACATAATTGAATGCCTTTACATAGTCAATAAAACACAAATAAACATCTTTCTGTTGTTCTTTGCTTTTAGCCAAGATCCATCTGACATCAGCTATGTTCTCTTCTGAATCCTGCTTGCATTTCTGGAAGTTTCCTGTCAATCTACTGCTGCAAGTGTTTTTGAATTATCTTCAGCAAAATGTTACTTGCATGTGATACTATAATATTGTTCAATAATTTCCACATTCTGTGGGATCACTTTTCTTTAGAATGGGTACAAATATGGATCTCTTTCAGTGTGTTGGCCAGATAACTGTCTTCCAAATTTCTTGCCATATATTTGCAAGTACCTCTAGCACAGCATCTGTTTATTAAAACAACTCAATGGATTTCCCATCAATTCCTGGAGCCTTATTTTTCATCAATTCCTTCAGTGCAGCTTCAACTTCTTCCTTCAATACAACTGGTTCTTGATCATATGCCACCTCCTGAAATGGATGAACATTGACCAATTATTTTGGATATAGTGATTCTATGTGTTCCTTCCATCTTCTTTTGATATTTTCTGCATCATTCAATATTTTGTCCATAGAATCTTTCAATATTGCAACTCGAGGCTTGAATTTTTTTTCCTTCAGTTCTTTCAGCTTGAGAAATGCCAAACATGTCCTTCACTTTTGGTTTTCTAACTCCAGGTCTTTGCACTTTTCATTATAATAATTGACTTTGTTTTCTTGAGCTGCTCTTTGAAATCTTCTGTTTGCCTCTTTGTTTTATCATTTCTTCCATTTCCAATCTGTTCAAGAGCAAGTTTTAGAGTCTCTTCTGACATTCATTTTTATTTTCTCTTGTCTTTTTAATGACCTAAAGGTCATTAAAGACTTTCTTCATGGGTGATGTTCTTGACGTCATCCACATTTCCTCTGGTTTTCGGTCATTGGTTTTCAATGTGTTGAATCTATTCTTTAGATGGTTTCTGAATTTAGGTGGTATATAATCATGGTCATATTCTGACTCTTGTGAATTTGTTTTAATTGTCTTCACCTTCAACTTGAACTTGCATATGAGCAGTTGATGGTCTGTTCCACAGTCAGCCCCTGGCCTTGTTTTGGCTGTAGACATTGAGATTCTCCATTGCCTCTTTACACAGATGTAGTCTATCTGATTCCTGTGTATTCCATCTGGC
>NW_006921763.1:1687429-1689280 GCF_000298275.1 Orycteropus afer afer
AGTCTGTCTCAGTCTGGAAGCTCTGCTAAAACCTGTCCACCATGAGTGACACTGCTGCTATTCGAAATACTGGTGGCATAGCCTCTAACCTCACAGCAACACACAAGCCACCACAGTATGACAAACTGACAGATGAACTTGTCTGATTGATGGAAAAAAAGACTAGTCATTTTAAATAGCACTGTTGTTAGGTTTAACTGGCTGAAGGTTTGCGTACAGTGGATGCAGGGTCTCTTTCTCTGCCAGGCTATTTGCTTAGAACTTTAATGCCTTCTGTGACAAAGAAGTCTGCCCTTTCCCATTCATCTGTGATCACTTGATTAAACTGCTGTGGTAAAGGACCCATTCTGTGTTTTAGATTTCCCATTTTTGCAGACCAATACTTATAAAAAAACATAATTTCCTAGAAAAAAGGAAAA
This sequence comes from Orycteropus afer afer, assembly GCF_000298275.1. NCBI lineage: Eukaryota > Metazoa > Chordata > Mammalia > Tubulidentata > Orycteropodidae > Orycteropus > Orycteropus afer. The sequence continues at coordinate 1,687,849 of NW_006921763.1, forward strand.
GAACTAATAGAGAAAATGAAACAAAAAGCAAAGAACACATAAAATACAAGCTTCCATTTTTATTAGTAGATTCAATACACATTGGCCAATTGCTATAAAACTTTCTGAAGACTTAGTCTCAATTTCTACTCTTGTGGTTCATTTGCCCATGTTCCCCAGTCTTTGGACTGAACGGTCAGCAGAATTGAACTAGTGTACTCATTTCTTCTTTATTTGGGTAAGAGCATTTGTTTGCTTCTTTATTCACTCAATAGACATTTATGAAGCACCTGTTTTAGGTGAGGTATATATGTCATCCCAACTTTCTCTGTCTTCAAGACATAGGTGTGACACCATGATTACAGATTGCTGTTGTTTTTGTTAGGTGACATTGAGTAGATCATGACTCATAGTGACTCCATGTATAAAAGAATGAAATGTTGCCTGATCCTACACCATCCTTGCAATTGTTCTTGCAATTGAGTCCACTGTTGCAGCCACTGCGTCAATCCATCTCATCAAAGTCTTCCTCTTTGCTGCTGACCCTCTACTTTACCAACCATGATGTCATTCTCCAGGGACTTGTCCCTCCTGATGATGGATTGTTAGTTGTTGTTAGGTGCCATTGAGTCCATTACAATTCATAGCAATACTCTGTCCGATAGAACTAAACACTGCCCCAGGCCTGTGCCATCCTCACAATCTTTGCTATGCTTGAGCCCATCTTTGCAGCCACTGTTTCAATCCATCTCACTGACAGTCTTCTCCTTTTTTGCTGACCCTGTACTTTACCACGGATAATGTACTTCTCCAAGGACTATTCCCTTCTAACAACACAACCAAAGTATTAGAGATGAAGTCTGGTCATTTTTACTTCTGAGGAGCATTCCAGCTGTACTTCTTCCAAGACAGATTCGTTTTTCTCCTGTCAGTCTGTGATAGTTTCAAAATTCTTCACCAACACCATAATTCAAGTGCATCAGTTTTTCTTCAGTCTTCCTTATTCATTGTCCAATTTCCACATGCATATGAGGCTATTGAAAATATCATGGCTTGGGTCAGGCACACCTAGTCTTCAAAGTGACAGTTTACTCTTTTACATTTTAAAGAATTCTTTTGCAATGGATTTTCCCAGTGCAATATGTAATTTGATTTCTTGACTACTGCTTCCATGCATTAATTGTGGATCCAAGTAAAATGGAATTTTTGACTACTTCAATCTCTTCTCCATTTATTGTGAAGTTGTTTATTTGCCCAGTTGTGAGGATTTTGGTGTTCTTTATGTTGAGATGTAATCTATACTTCATCAGTAAGTGCATCATGTCTTCTTCACTTTGAACAAGAAAGTTTGTGTCATCTGCATATCACAGGTTGTTAATGAGTTTTCCTCCAATCCTAATACCGCATTCTTCACCATATAGTGCAGCTTCTTGTTGCACAGCATACAGATTCA
>NW_006921763.1:1690475-1691037 GCF_000298275.1 Orycteropus afer afer
CTCCATCCCTGCTAGCTATCTTTCTAGTTGACCATTTACCAGAGACTTTTTAATTTCTGTGTCTAGTCTAGTCATGATGGTCTAAAATGACCATTCTCTTTTCTTATAAAAGTCTTATCACACAGGAATCTTTGAAGTGGATTCCTAGAGGCCCTTTCCCTTGAAGAAAGGCTGGAATACAATTTGGACATGTGGTCACAATTAAAATATCTGAAAACATTTTCCTGAGCATACGAGAGGGGGAAGTAGGTAACTGTGATGGAGGAGTTGGTGGGAGCAAGTGTTCCTGAACAAGCCCTATAATTTCTCTGAGCCTCAGTTTTCCTAGCTATGAAATTGAGGCAATGATAGCTCATGAGGTGGTTGTGAGAATTAAGTTATTTAACCAAAAGTTCTTAATACTGTGCCTGAAGCATATCACAAATGTTTGCCATTATTTTCATGATGATTATGGACTACTGGTCTCCATTAAGTAAAAAGTCCTGTAGTATGGTTCAAACCCACCAGCCATTCTTCAGATGGAAGGTTGGGCAATCTACTTCTGAAGTGCTACCGCCTCAGA
>NW_006921763.1:1693602-1698625 GCF_000298275.1 Orycteropus afer afer
ATGAGGAACCGAGATAAGTGAAGAGGTAAACTTTGCCTTCGATTATGAGTATGATGTCTGATGAATGTAAAGGTACAGTCCATTTGGAGAAAGAAAGCCTTACTATGAGGCAGTCATTCTTACTCACTAAGTGTACTTCTTCCCTTTCCCCATGGAGGCATCAAACCCTACAGAAATCAGTCCGCTTCTCCTCCCCTACCACCAAACTTGGACAGTTCCCTGCCCCTTCCCTGTACTGATTCCTTTTGGTTCCAAAGGAAGGGACTTCTTGGACTTCTGAGTGAAATTTCTACTCCCAACCTTTCTTTGCTAATAATATTCACTATCTTGTATGGGAAAACTCTGATGCCTTATTGTGCTCAAAGAATCATTTTTTTTCTTCCCTCCCCTCTTATCAAATGACATCTGTTTAAGAAAGAAAGAGGAAAAATGATACAAAGGTGAGGGTCATGAGAGTGGAGGAAGCCCTGCCTAGTCACACAGAATTTTTTGCTTTAATTCCTTTTTTTTTTTTTTTTTTTCTTGGCGAGAATGTCTGAAGCTTTCATCAGATTTTCAAAAGGGTCCATAACCCCAAAACTTCAAGAGCTACTGCTATTAAATGTTTCATGAATCCAAATAAAAAGGCCTTAGAAAGTTCAGGGAGGGTTTATTAAATTTATTTTATCCCACTGTCTGGTTTTCAGAAGGTTATCTCATTTCTTTTAGGCCCTGAGCATGAACATCATTGTTTATTTTCCTGCCTGGCTCAGAGGTAGCCTAGAATCACATTAGTATAATTACCAACTAGCAAGCATCCTATTCTTCAATCCCTTGCCCTCCTTTATGGCACCAGGATTATAAGCCTAAAACACATCTTTTATCCTCTCCCCAACCAAACTTTAGACTCCAAGTGGCTTTCTCATTGGGGTTAAATCCCTCTATCATGCAATAGCATGGATGAACTTTTAAAATATTATGCTGAGCAAAATAAGTCAGTTGCAAAAAGACAAATATGGTATAATGTCACTTATATGAAATAAGCAAATCTATAGAAACTAAAAAAATTATCAGTGGTTACCAGTGGTGGGAGGAGGGGGAAAGGAAGAATTTTTTGCTTTGGGGGCACTGAGTTTATGTTAATGGTGGTAGTATAATTTCAAAAAGGATAGCAATAATAGTTGCACAACATGACAAATAATCAAATTCACTGAATTATACATGTAGAAATTGTTGAAATGGCTAAGGTTTTGTTGTTTATAGAGTCACCACAATAAAATAAATATAATTCCTTTATGCCATTTAGTTAGATAAATAATAACAGTACCTGCCTCCATTAAGAGTCTGCATTAACTTGATGAATGCAATCAATGTCATTGAACTGTACATGTAGAAATGGCTGAGGTTCTGTATGTTTTGTTATGTATATTTTCACCACAATAAAAAAGAACCTACATTAAAATAAACAAAATTCCTTTCTTATGTGGCCCCATTGATCTGTCTGACCTTATCTTGCTCTGCTCTCCACTCAGCTCTCCATACCAGCCAGGCTGGTCAACCCACTTCTAATTGCATGGGAATCACAGCCATTTGCCCCAGGCCAATACTCATAATGTCTTTGTTTCCCCTTTCTCCTCGATCCTCCATATCCTACTCATTCCCTAAAATCAACTCTTTCAAAGCAAAGTACCCTACCTCTGTGCTCCCATAGCACCCTGTTTCCTTATAGGGTCCCCATCACAGGGTATTATAACAGTGGACTGCCTTATTTGTCTCTCCCACTGGTCTGTGAGTTTCTTCAAAATGAGACCTGCATTTTGTTCATTGGTGTCTGGCCAGTGTTCCCAACAGTACCTGGTACATGGTATGTGCATGGTAAATGTTTATTGAATAACTGAAGCTTTCCCTTACAGTTTCAAATCATTTTGATCTTGTATTTCCTAAAACTCAAATACCAAAAGCACTGCCATTGAGTCAATTCCAACTCATAGTGACCCCTACTGTGTTTCCAAGGAGTGCCTGGTGGGTTCAAACCACCAACCTTTTGGTTAGAAGCCATATGCCTTAACCACTACACCACCAAACCTTCTATTTCCCCAAAGTTCTACTGTATTTGTTGTCTCGATCCATGGCTGATGATCAGAATTACTATAAGATTTCTTATAAAATACAAATTCTCAGAGCTCCGTCCCAGCTTTACTGAGTCAGAATCCAGAGGAGTAGGGCCCAGAATCTGTGTTTTCACAATATCCCCCAGATGGGTTTGATAACATAGTTGGCTTTATAGATACAGTTCTCATACTGTTTGGTCTTTACACTCTTAAAAGGATTGAGAAACCCAAAAGATTTTGTTGATATGAGTTGTAGTTATTGATATGAACTATATTAAAATTCAACTGATAAATTTTTAAAATTTGAATATTAATTCATTTTAAATAACAATTCTAAGCCCATTAAATGGTAACTTAAATAACATTTGTAAATGAAAAATAACATTTTCAAAGAAAAAAATTTTGTTAGAAAAATAGCATTGTTTTATACTTTTCCAAATCTCTTTAATGTCTAACAATAGAAGATAGTTGGATTCTCATGTCTGCTTCTGCATTCAGTCTGGTGCAAGTTGCTATTTTGGATACAATATATGTATTTCACATATATATATGTAGTTAGAACAAAAAGAACTATTTTAATAACCTTTTCATATAGTTGTGGATATTCTTTGATAGTGCTGAAAAAATTAGTAAGTTGTAGTTTCTTGAAGGCTAATTTCAATTTAGAACCTGCAATCTTTTCAAAAAACTTTTTGGACTCTTTACACTTACAGAGGATGAGAGTGAAGTAGACAAGAAAGTTCTAAGAAGTATTATGAAAATAGTTTTAATTTCATAGACCCTTGAAAGAGTTTTAAGCAGCCCCAGTGTTTCCTGGACTACACGTTGAAAAACACTGTTAGATTTCACAGCACGTAGCACTTATATCTTGTTCTAAGATTGTTTTATATTCATTCATTTAACAAATATTGGTTGTGTGCTCTTCCATGTCAGGCAATATTCTAGCCACTGGGGCTCTAAATATAACCTTGATCTCATGAGCAAATTATATTGAAGAGAGGCCCCAGCTTAAGGATTGTCCCCAGAGGCTCCATTTCATTGGCACCTTTGTGTAAATTAGAAAAAATTACCCACCCCGAAGAGTGGAACACACAGAGTCACTGTACCAAAAAGAACTGGTCAATGTTCAACCATTTTGGGAGGTAGCATATGATTGAGAACCAATGGTATTCACCTGTCCAAGCACACTTTCAGGTCAGTATAACCCTGCACTGGACACATGGCTTGGTAAAAGGAGCATGGACAGGATTCCAGCCATCATTCACCCCTGAGCTGAGCATTTTTATGCAATGAACAACTTATGCAACTGCCCATGGTAGCCATACATGTTTTTATATGTATCTTGTTTTCTAAGCTGGTAAGCTACAGAGGCAGAATTTGAACCCAGGCAGTGAGACTCTAGAAGAGTCTGTGACCTGAACCACTAAACTACGCACTTCCTGATACACAGTAGAGACTCAACAAGTAGCAAGGATATGGGCTGTTGGTGGTGATGATAGATGCTGTTGAATTGACCCACAAATCATGACAACTTGATGTGTTACAGAGTAGAACTGTTGCACAGTTTTTTTTTTTTGGGGGGGGGCATTGTTTTTTGTTGAGTCTATTCTAATTCACAGTGACACTATAAGGCATAGTAAAACTTCCTCACAGGGTTTCCTAGGTTGTAATCTATATGGGAGCAGATTGCCATGTATTTTCTTCTGCAGAGCACCTGGGAGGTTCCATCTACCAATTTTTTGGCTAGCAGCTAAGCACTTAACCATTTGGGTCACCAGAGTTCCTTTCCACAGGGTTTTCTTCACTGTAATTTTTATGAGACAACATCAAGTACATCATATATGAAGAAAGCAAAAGGTTATTAAAAAGACAGGAGAGAAAGTAAAGACCAAAATGGATGTCAGTAAAGACTCTGAATCTTGCTCTTGAAAGTAGGGTAGCTAAAGCAAATGGGAGAAATGATGAAGTAAAAGTGCTGAACAGAGATTTCAAAGGGCAGCTCAAAAAGATAAAGTAAAGTATTATAATGAAAAGTACAAAACTGTGGAGTTAGAAAACCAAAAGGAAAGAACACACTTAGCATTTCTCAAGTTGAAAGAACTGAAGAAAACATTCAAGCCTCTAGTTGCAATATTGAAGAATTGGGCTGAATATTGAATGATGCAGGAAGCATCAAAAGGAGATGGAAGAAATACACAGAGTCACTGTACCAAAAAGAACTGGTCAATGTTCTTCCATTTTGTGAGGTAGCATATGATTGAGAACCAATGGTATTGAAGGAAGATGTCCAAGCTGCACTGAAGGCATTGGTGAAAAGCCAGATTCCAGGAATTCATGGAATACCTATTTGGATGTTTCAACAAATGGATGCAGTGCTGGAGACGCTCTTCATCTATGCCAAGAATTTGGAAGACAGCTACCTGGCCAACTGACTGGAAGAGATCCATTTGTGCTCATTACAAAGAAAAGTGATCGAACATAATGCAGAAATTATTGAACAGTGCCAGAAATATCCCATGCAGGTAAAGTTTTGCTGAATAAAACTGAAAAATGATTGCAGCCAGAAATTCAAGCCAGATTTGGAAGAGGACATGGTATGAGGGACATCACTGCTGATGTTAAATGGATCTTGGCTAATAGCAGAGAATACCAGAAAGATGTATACCTGCAATTTATTGACTATATAAAGACATTCAACTGTATGGATCATAAAATATTACAGATAACATTGTGGAGAATGGGCATTGCAGAACACTTAATTGTGCTTATGTGAAACCTGTACATAGACCAAAAGGCAGTCATTTGAACAGAACAAGGGGATAGTGCCTGTTTTGAACTTAGGAATGGTGTGCATCAGGGTTGTATCCTTCCATCATATTAATTTAATTTACATGGGGCAAATAATCAGAGAAACTAGACTATATGAAGAAGAA
>NW_006921763.1:1700179-1700700 GCF_000298275.1 Orycteropus afer afer
GTCCCTTCTAAGGAGCATTCTGGCTGCACTTCCTCCAGGACATATTTGTTTGTTCTTCTGGCGGTCCATGATATTTTTAGTATTTTTCACCAACACTACAATTCAAAGACATCAACTCTTCTTCAGTCTTCTTTATTCATTGTTCAACTTTCACATGCATCTGAGGCAATTGAAAATAACATGGCTGGCTTGGGTTAGGCAAACCTTGATCTTCAAAGTGACATGTTTGCTCCTTAATACTTTAGAGAGGTTTTTTGCAGAAGATTTGCCCAGTGCAATATGACATTTGATTTTTTGAGTGCTGTTTCCATGGGTATTGATTGCAGATCCAAGTAAAATGAAATCCCTGACAACTTCAATCTTTTCTCCATTTATCATGGTGTTGCTTATTGGTCAAGTTGTGAGGATTTTTGTTTTCTTTATGTTGAGGTGTAATCCATATTGAAGACTATAGTCTTTGATCTTCATCAGAGCAGTGTCTCAAGTCATCTTCACTTTCAGCAAGCAAGGTTATGTCATCT
>NW_006921763.1:1701835-1703000 GCF_000298275.1 Orycteropus afer afer
GGCACTAGGTAACCAGAACAAAGCTCTATGAATAGTCATGAACAACCACCTCCTTTGTTTGCCATGAGATCAGAAGAATTGGATGATGCCTGGCTACCATCACTGAACCTTTTGGTCAAGTATTTTATAGAAAAAGCGTAATCAAAATGTGGAACAGAGTTCAAATTCTCATGGAAACCAGATTTTCTGGAGCCATGGAGGCAGGATGAAAATTTGAAATTATTGCCCTGAGATAATCTATAATCCTTAAATGAAAAATATTCCCTGAAATCTTCTTTCAATCAAGCAAGAGTTCAATTTAATTAGTAAAACATATCTGTCTTGAATATTATTTTTTAAAGAACTATATATGATATTATGTTGATAACAGCAACTTGAAAGTTTAGATGAGATGCTTAGGGTGTAGTGAGTTTATGTTAATGGTGGAGGAAAAATTCTGAAAGGGAAGGTGAAAATGGTTGCGCGGCTTGAAGAATGTAGTCAATGTCACTGAATTGTACATGTAGGAATTATTGAATTGGCGTGTGTACTGTTGTCTATATCTTCAGCAACAATAAAAACAAAAATAAATAAATAATTTAAGGAAAGAAAGATAGAAGAGCTCTATGGATGGGATCAGGAGAGAATCAGTGAAGCCTGGGGAAAGGCCGGCACATAGCGGAGTTCTATGTGTGGCTTTGCCCTGACACTCTGCTCTCCAGGCACGGTGTCTTCAATTATGAAAGGAGGGAGTTAGCCTTTATGATTACAAAAGTCCCTGCTGGTGCTTTGAGCTGGTATCACATGACTGCAAGTGTCAGAGACTGAAAGCAATTTTTAAAAAAATTTTTCTATTTCTTTTTCAGATGCTTTAATTAGGGAAGAGCTCCAGACATGAAGTTTATTGTGGAACCCAACACTTCACGTTGTTTTTAGTTGCTGTTGAGTTCAACTCTGACTCATAGCGACCCCATGTGCAACAGAACGAAACACTGACTGGTCCTGTGCCGGCAGCACATTCCTTGTTATACTTAAGCCCATTGTCACAGCCACTGTGTCATCCATCTTGTTGAGGGCCTTCCTCTTTTTCGTTGACCCTCTATTTACCAATCATGATACCCTTCTCCAGGGAATGGTCCCTTCTGCCAACATGACCAAAATAGGTGAGACAAAGACTGGCCATTCT
>NW_006921763.1:1704580-1730388 GCF_000298275.1 Orycteropus afer afer
CATAGAATCTTACCCTTCTATGGGCAATATTGCCCTTAGAAGTATTGCCCATAGAAGTATTGCAACTCAAGGCTTGAATTTTTTTCTTCAGTTCTTTCAGCCTTGAGAAATGCTGAGTGTGTTCTTCCCTTTTGGTTTTCTAACTCCAGGTCTTTGCACATTTAATCACAATTACTTTGTCTTCTCTCGAGCTGCACTTTGAAATCTGTTCAGCTCTTTTGTCTTGTCATTTCTTCCATTTGCTTTAGCTACTCTCTGCTCAAGTTTCTGATTCTCTTCTGACATCCATTTTGGTCTTTTCTTCCTTTCCTGTCTTTTTAATGACCTTTTGCTTTCTTCATGGATGATGTTCTTGATGTCATCCCATAATTCCTCTGGTTTTTGGTCATTAGTGTTCAATGGATCAAATCTATTCTTTAGACGGTCTGTAAATTCAGGAGGGATATAACCAAGGTCATATTTTCATTCTCATGGACTTGTTTCAATTGTCTTCAGCTTCAAATTGAACTTTATATGAGCAGTTGATGGTCTATTCCCCAGTCAGCTCCTGGCCTTATTTTGGCTGTAGATATTGAGCTTCTATACCGTGTCTCTGCATAGATGTAGTCAATCTGATTCCTGTGTATTCCATCTGGCAAAGTCCATGTGTATCGCTGCTGTTTATGTTGTTGCAAAAAGGTATTTGCAATGAATAAGTCATTGGTCTTGCAAACTGCTATCATAGTGATCTCCTGTGTGATTTCTATCACCAAGGCCATATTTTCGAACTACTGGCGATTCTTCTTTGTTTCCAGCTTTTGCATTCCAGTCACCAGTGATAATCAACATATCTTGATTGCACATTTGGTCAATTTCAGACTGGAGATGTTAGTAAAAATCTTCAATTTCCTCATCTTTGGCTTTGGTGGTTGGTGTATAAATTTGAATAATAGTAGTATTAACTGGTCTTCCTTGTAAGTGTATGGATATTTTCCTGTTATTGACAGCATTGTACTTCAGGATAGATCTTGAAACATTCTTTGGGATGATGAATGACCTGCATCAAATTAAAAATCTATTTAATAATCAGCAGATTGACCTTGTTTGAGCTTCTGTCAATTCTTTAGATATTTCTAAGATGATAATCTCCTTTAAAGTTAGCTGTGATTGCTATTAACTTAATGTAATAATCTAAAGATCAGAAATAATTCTTACAAGGAAAAGAGGCTAAGGTAGCTTTATTGAGAATCTATCAAGATTCTAGATAGTAAACATGGATTTATAGTTAGTAAGTAGTAAATCTAGCATTTAAATCCTGGCAAACTAAACCACAAAATAATCAAATATGATTCTGCCAAATCTAGCTCAGTTTTTAAAGACTCCTCTAAAACATGTATTTAATCCCATTTAATAGCAAGAATTGAGCCTGAGAGGAATTAAATCAAGAACTCAAAATGAGTTGCATACAGGGGTCAAATGGATATATAGGGTTGGTGTAAGATATTTTTAATTATTTACTTTTTTATGTGTGTGATTTGGGTGAAAATTTACAAAGCAAATTGGTTTTTTATTCAATAATCCATACACATTTTGTTTTGTGACATTTGATGCAAGCCTCACAATGTAACAGCACCCTCCCCACTTCTCCCCTGAGTATACCATTTCCTTCATCCTTTTTTCCTGCCTTCTTAGCCTTATATCCCTGGGCAAATACTGCCCTGGTGTAAGATTTTTTTTTTTTTTTCTCTACTAAGAAATGGAATAAACACTTTACCATTTGCTTGGAATACATAGCTATCTTGATCTCTTTTGGGAGATAAATGTTGATAGATTAATACAAGAATTATTTGATTTTCATATTAAACCCAATACAAGAAGGGTGTGGGCACAGCATCCTCTGATCTCCTCTAATTTCATGATGGGGAGAGAAAATAACTATCAGCAGCCCATGGCTGATTCCTATGAAGCAGAGGTCAGACATGCCACCACCCTCTAACCTTTTTACCAACTCTGACACCAAGCATACCTACCACAACACTCTCCACTTCTCTACTAGGTTTGGTAAGTCATTACAATGGCAACACAGAACTCACAGACAATACTCAGGATTATGGTGTTTATTAGGGAATTAACAGGTTACAATTCAGGATCAGAAACACCTCAAGATACAGTTCTTCAGTCAGGACAGCTTCTTCTAACTTGTGCCACAGGCACATTTCTCTCTGGCCTCAGCCTCTGCCCTACTTGGGCCAGTGTTATAAAATTCTTCTAGCTTTACTGATAGGTGCCAAAAGAGGCACTCTACTTTGTCAGCAAGATTTCTGCCTGAAGGCACTCAACTTTCTCATTCTGTGGGCCAAGAATTCTACTGCTCTGTCTCATACCAGTCTCTTGGTTCTGCTGTCTCTGTTCCCACCATCTCTCTGCTGTATCTCTGCCACCTCAGTGCACAGATCTCAAGTCCAAGGACACACTATGCTCCCAATTCTTCTCTCCTGATGGCAATGGGATTCTCCTTTTCTTCCTCTGAGTTGATTCATTTTAAGCCTAGCATGATGGGAAAACTGATCAATCCCCATGTTAGGGTTTTATACACCTTATTTGCTAGTCCCACCCCTGCAGGAGTGCCATGTACCTATGTACATTATTACCAAGCTATCAACCCTTCTCGTGGTCCACAAGCAACATCACACCTGCACAGTTCCACCCAGTCATCTGGTGGGAATCACAAAGACCATGGCTAGAAAAGTCATACCTAGCAATTCACTGCACCACACACAACTATGAGAAAAGCAACACTTCAAGGATGATAATTAATGACAACTCTCAGTCAGTTACAATGTCAGAGAGACAATAGAGAATGACAAGAAGAGTGAGAGTTGCAAAATACAGGCCTTATCTAAAAGAGCTGCTCAGCCCCAACTGAGTATCATCTCTGCCTCTATCACTTCTCTGCTTCCACTTCCGGCTCTCTCTCCAGGGTTGCAGCTCTGTCTTTCTCTTGGGTGAAGGGGGTTCCCAGTGCAGGGACCTTGGGTGCAAAGGATGTGCTCTGTTCCCATCTCTTCTTGGTGGTGGTGGTGGTGAGGGTCCCACTTTTCACCTCTGGGATGGCTCATTCTAAGCCTAACGGGATGGGAAAACTGACCAATCCCTTTGTTATTTTCCACACTCCTTATTTGCATGATTCCACCTACATAAGTCAAAAGACAATGACTGAAGCAAGTGAGGGGAACCAGGTGTACAATAAATTAAATCTTGCAAAATACTAAGATAGGGTCAGAGGTGGCCAGAAGAAGGGGCAATTTATATATAATTCAAACTATATACAGCAAAGTGGAAAGTGAAAAAGCAAAACAAGACAAAAAAAAAAAAAAAAACTCACTGCCATCCAGTCGATTTCAACTCATAGTGACCCCTCCTTGGGTTTCTGAGGTGGTGTCTCTATGGAAGTAGATTGCCCAATCTTCCTTCCGAGGAATGGCTGATAGGTGTGAACCGCCAGCCTTCTGGTTAGCAGTCAAATGCCTTAGGCACTATGCCACCAGAGCTCCTAAGTGGAAAGCAGCCCATCCTAAAGTGGTTTTGTGAAAAACATGGACCTTTATGATTAAACAGTTGAAATGATAACAAATGTAATAATAATAAGTTTACATGGGAAGAAGAATCCAAGGGACATTTTATATTAAATATTTACTGTGTTGTTCAATTTAAAAATAATTCTGCTAAGTATACATCTCAGCTGAAGTCTATGTTTAAAATGCCCTAATAGATACAGATATTTACCTTTGATGAGTTAAAGGTCTTTTTATGACTTCTGTCTGAAATGTGGGAGCTCTGGTGGCATAGTGCCTAAGGCATTTGACTGCTAACCAGAAGGCTGGTGGTTCAAACCCACCAGCAACTCCTTGGAAACAAGGTTGGGCAATTTACTTCCATACAGATACTTCCTTAGAAACCCAAGGAGGGGTAGTTATGAGTCAAATGACTCCACAGCAGTGAGTTTGTTATTTATATTTTTGGTCTGAACTGTATGCAGCATGCTAGATTTATATGCTCATGCCGGAAAATTCAAACTGAGCAATTCAGATGTGCATGGAGGAGACTGGAGGTACTTTGTAAGTCAAAGCATTCCAGAAAGTCCAAACAGGTAACAATGAGAATGGCAAGAGGGAATGGAATGCCAATATGGCAGGAATTAAAAAAAAAAAAAATTAGTCTGTCAGTTTGTTGTACTCTGGTGGCTTACATGTTGCAAGCTGTGCCACCGGTATTTAAAATACCAGCAGGGTCACCCATGGAGGAAAGATTTCAGTAGAGCTTCCAGATTAAGACAGACTAGGAAGAAGGATGAGGCAAAGTTCACTACTGAAAAAAATTGGCCACTAAAAATCTTATAATTAGCAAAGAAACTGTCTGATATAGTGCCCCAGAAGATGAGTCCCTCAGGTTGGAAGGACATTCAAAATAATTTTGAAGATTAAGGTGAACCTGACACAAGCCATGGTATTTTCAATAGCCTCATATGCATGTGAAAGCTGGCCAGTGAATAAGGAAGACTGCAGAAGAATTGATGCATTTGAATTGTGATATTGGTGAAGAATATTGAATATACCATGAACTGCCAGAAACACAAACAAATCTGTCTTGGAAGAAGTGCAGCTGGAACGTGCCTTAGAAGCAAGAATGGCCAGACTTCCTCTCTTGTACTTTGATCATGTTGTCAGAGGGACCAGTCCCTGGAGAAGGATAACATGCTAGATAAAGTAGAGGGTCAGTGAAAGAGGAGAAATCCCTCAATGAGATGCACTGACACAGTGGATACAACGATGGCCTTAAGCATGGAAACAATTTTGAAGATGACACAGGACCAGGCAGTGTTTCATTCTGTTGTACGTTGGGTCACTATAAGTGGGAACCAACTCTGTGGCATCTAATAACAACTCCCAGAAGGGTGCTATGCCCTTTTTATTGTTAGCAAGCTATCAGAGCCCCTTGGTGGGCTACAAACACCTCACACTTATGTAGTCCCACGCACTCATCCAGAAATGCATTCTGGATGCAGAAGAGGACGTGGAACAAGGGATATCCTTGCTGATGTCAGATGGATCTTGGCTGAAAGCAAAGAATACCAGAAAGATGTTTACTTGTGTTTTATTGACTATGCAAAAGCATTTCATTGTGTGGGTCATAACAAATTACAGATAACATTGAAAAGAATGGGAATTCCAGAGCACTTAATTGTACTCATGAGGAGCCTATATATAGACCAATAAATAGGCTGTCATTCGAACAGAACACGGGAACACTGCATGGTTTAAAATCAAGTCGGGAGTGTGTCAGGGTGGTATCCTTTCCCCATACTTATTTAATCTGTATGCTGAGCAAATAATCTGAGAAGACAGATTATATGAAGAAGAATATGAACATGGCATCAGGATTGCAGGAAGACTCATTAACAACCTGCAATATGCTGATGACACAACTTTGCTTGCTGAAAGTGAGGATGATTTGAAGCACTTACTGATGGAGATTGAAGACTAGAGTCTGCAGTATGGATTACACCTCAATATAAAGAAAACAACAATCCTCACATGGACCAATAAGCGGCATCATGATAAATAGAGAACAGATTGAAATTGTCAAAGACTTCATATTATTTGATTCTACAATCAACACCAATGGAAGCAGCAGTCAAGATATCAGAAGATGTATAAACAAAAACAAACCAAATTCACTGCCATCTAGTCGAATCCAACTCATAGTGACCCCTCCTTGGGTTTCTGAGGCTGTATCTCTATGGAAGTAGATTGCCCAGTCTTCCTTCTGAGGAGTGGCTGGTGGGTTTGAACCACCAGCCTTCTGGTTAGCAGTCATATGCCTTAGGCACTACTCCATGGCAAATCTGCTGCTAAAGACCTCTTTTAAGTGCTGAAGAGCAAAGATATCTCCTTGAAGACTAAGGTGCCACTCATACAAGCCATGGTATTTTCAATCTCCTCATATGCATATAGAGCTGGACAATGAATAATGAAGACAGAAGAAGGGTTTATGCTTTTGAGTTGTAGTGTTGGGGAAGAATGCTGAATGTAACTAACTGCTAAAAGAACTAACAAACTTGTCCTAGAAGAAAGTGCAGCTGGAATGCTCCTTGGAAGTGAGAATGCCTAGGCTTCTTCTCACCTACTTTGGTCATGATGTAAGAAGAGACCATGCCCTGCAAAGTGGAAGGTCAACGAAAGAGGAGAAGGCCCTCAACAAGATGGACTGACACAGTAGCTGCCACGATAGGCTCAGGTATAGCAAGGAATATGGTGCTCGCACAGGACCAGGCAGTGTTTCATTCTGCTGTTCATAGAGTTGCTATGAGTCAGAGACGACTCAAGGACACCTAACAACAATAACAATGCATTCATCTGGTCAGACTCACAAACACCATAGCTAGAAGGGCCATACCAAGCAATTCACTGCACCACACAAACATCCAATTTCCTGCTCCTATTCCTGACTCACAAGGAGCTCTTGTGGCATAGGGCCTAAGGCATTTGACTGCTAATCAGAAGCCTGGCTGTTCAAACCCACCAGCCACTCCTGGAAAGAAGACTAGGCAATCTACTTCTGTAAAGATTTACTGCCTTCGAAACCCAAAGAGGGTAGCTATGAGTCGGAAATGACTCAATGGCAGTGAGTTATTCCTGACTCATATTTGTAGTTCAAATAAATGGAGACCAATTGTCCCTTGGATGGCCACTTGCAAGCTTTTAGGACCTCAGGCACTACACAAGAAACTAGGAGGTAGGACACAAGTATTAAATATGATATTAGGACAATTAACTGGGATGTCCCATGAAACCATGACCCTAAACCTCCAAACCAAGGAACCAAATCCGATGTGGTGTTTGGTTGTACATAAAAAGCCTCAGCTGATGTTCTTTTGTTGTTGTTGTTCTAAATATATCTATAACACAACTTTCGCCAATTCAACTTTTTATAGATCTATAGCTTATCGGCAATAATTACATTAATCTGCTGTGCAACTATATCCTTATTCAATGCCATTTTTCCATTACCATAAACTGAAATTCAGGACTCCATAAACAGTACCCCTCCCCCTTTTCCCCTCTCTTCCATCCCTGGTAACCACTAATAAACTTTGGTTTCTGACTGTCTATTCTCAACTTTTTATATAAGGGTGGTCATACAATCTTTCTCTTTTTATGATTGACTTACTTCACTGAGCATAGTGTCTTCAAGCTTCATCCATGTTGTAGCAGGTAACGACTTAATTTTTCTTTCTGGCTGAGTAGTATTCCATTGTATGTATGCACCACATTTTGTTTATCCATTCTTTTGTTAATGGGCATTTAGGTTGTTTCCACCTTTTGACTATTGTGAGTAATTCTGCAATGAACATTGGTATACATGTGTCTTGGTGTCACTGCTTTCAAGTCCCTTGGATTTATTAGTAGCAATGTAGACTTCAACTCTTAATTGGGTGGAATCATAAAATATCATTGCAAAATGAATGGAGAAGGGAAGCATGAACATTGAAGCCATTTAAGAAAAATTGTGAAAATATGCACAACAGAACATTCAGCAATTCAATAATTTCCACATATAAAACACAGTGACATTGATTACATTTTCTTCATGTTGTGCAACCTCTAATGCTTTCCTTTTCCAAATTATTTCACCACCATTAACATAGACTCAATACCCTCTAAGCAAAACTATCCCCTTCCCCTCACTCCCATCCTGGTAACCACTAATAATCTTTGATTTCTGTATATTTGCTTATTTCATGTAAGTGTGATCAAACAGTATTTGTCATTTTGTGACTGACTCTTTTCACTGAGCATGATGTTTTCTAGGTTTGGCCATGTTGTGATGTGCATCAGACTTCATTTCTCTTTATGGTTGCATAATATTTCACTGTATGTGTATATTACATTTTGTTTATCCATCCATTGATGGACATTTCAATTGTTCCTATCTTTTAGCTATTGTGACAAGTGCTGCAATGAACACTGGTTTATAGGTGAAGTGAAGTCATTTTTGCAACCAGCCTACCACATTAAGTCTTCCAAGTTTTCAGGAGAAACCAGAAATCCAGATTTTTCTGTGAGATTTCCAGACTTTTAAACACTGTCAACTAAATACAAAACTTTTAAGCACTGGTAGACCAACACTATGTAGACCAAACAGATCTTGTCTGAGCTGGCCCTGTAATAAAGCCCTGACTGATCACTACGGAAGTAGATTGCCCAACCTTCCTTCCGAGGAATGGCTGGTTAGCAGTCAAATGCCTCCGGCACTATGTTATCAGAGGTCCTACCAGTAATAAAGGAGCTCTGGTAGCATAGTGGCTAAGACACTTGCCTGCTAACCAGACGGCTGGTGGTTCAAACCCACCAGCCACTCCTCGGAAGGAAGGTTGGGCAATCCTACTTCTGTAGTGATACTGCCTCGGAAACCCAAGGAGGGGTCGCTATGAGTCAGGGCCGACTCGATGGTAAAACAACAACAACACCAGTAATAAAGGGGGTGTCTTGATCTCTAGCTTTCTCTTCTGTTTGTTAATTTGTTCAGAATCTTCTATTTATTGGGCCCCAAGGGGCTATGACAGAGGCTTTATTACAGGGCCCAGTGAAGGCCCTGACTGTTCCTACCCTTCAACATTCTGTCTCCCATGGTCTTAATCTTGAGTTTTCTTTTCACCTGGGTGGGGACATAAGTCTTATGTTCAATTAAAGGAAGCAGAAATGTTGTTGCTGTTGTTAGATGCCACTGAGCCCTTTCTGACTCATAGTAACCCTATGTACAATAGAATTGGCTGCTCCTGTACCATCCTCACAACTGTTGCTATGTTGGAACCCATTGTCGTAGCCACGGTGTCAATCTATCTCACTGAGGGTCTTCTTCTTTTTCAATGACCCTCTACTTTACCTAGCATGATATTCTTCTCCAGGGACTTAACTCAAATAAAAGCAGGCCTTGAAAATGTGGAGCAGCACCTCCTATCAAGTAACAAAACTACCTCTTCTATTTAGACATATCTTCTCATGTTAGGAGTTTCTCTAGATATCATCAAGTCCTTGTTGTTGTTGTTGTTTGCTGTCTAGTCAGCTCCGACTCATAGTGACCCCTCCTTGGGTTTCCGAGGCAGTATCACTATGGAAGTAGGATTGCCCAACCTTCCTTCCAAGTCCTTAGTGGTACAAATACTACTAACCTAAAGAAAGGTGGTTTAAATCCACCCAGTGGTACCATAGAAGTTGCTGATCTGATGATCTGGTGATCAGCCTGGTGATGTGTTTCAGTAAAGATTGCAGCCAAGAAAACCCTTCAAAACAGTTTTACTCTGTCACACATGGGATCACAATGAGCAGAAATCGACTTGATGGCAACTGCTTTGTTTATTTTCCTCTGTATATCATCATCTTTATGGAGCTCTGGTGGAATAGTGGTTAAAGCATTCAGCTGCTAACTGAATGTTTTAACTTTAACCTTTACTAACCAAAAGGTGCGTGGTTCAAACCCACCAGCTGTTCCTGGGAGACAGATATGGCAGTCTGCTTCTGTAAAGACTTATGGCCTTGGAAACCCTATGAGACACTTGTACTCTGTCCAAAATGTTTGCTATGAGTCAAAATCGACTCGAGGTCAGTGGATTATCAGCATCTTTGATCCCTACGCTAGCTTCTGCTCCCAAGTTGCAACACCTGTACTTTCTTAAGCACATGTCTCACAGGAGGAAATGGGTTTGATTTCAAAGGACTCTTTAATCTGCCTTCTGGCAGCTTCATGGGTTTATTCACCAAAATGGTACTGAGCACCCACTATGTGGTTTAAGCGCTGGGGGAACATCAGAATATGCAGCTGCATCCTTACTCTCGGGGAGGAAGATACCATGCTGAGAGAGGGAGGGGAGTACCCTAATTGTGCTAGGGCTGAGGGCCAAGAAAGGCTTTAGTGAGAAGCAGAGGGAAAAAAAGCTTAACGAGTGGCCCCCTGGTTTCTACTGGCAAGGTTCTCATTCATAGTATTTCTTTCTTTCTATGATAGTGCTCAGTGTTTGTTGTGTTGTGAACACAGCTTGAGGCGAACCACCCAATTCTTCACATACTTTCCATCTGTCACACATGAGTGGCATACTGTCAGGTTTTCTGGGTTGGTGGAGCCCATATTCCCTACTATCCACAGCTAGTAAGCTCACCCACTTGCTCTCTTTTCTTCTCTTTGTTTTCCTTCCCTTCCCATGTGCTGCAATCAAGATGAGTAGGAACTTAGCCAATGGAGGGAATTTCATTTCCCGCTAGCAGTTTTTCTAGCAGTTTAGCAAGATCAGCTTGAGAGGGAAGCCACATCAAAAAAGGAGGTTGCTGCCCCCAGTAGGTATCTGCAGTGTGTATGAGTCAGTCACAGCCTACGTTTCCATAAGGCATCTATAGCAAGCGTAGGGGCAGTTAATATTTTCCATTCATAAAGGTAATTGTGATGATTTTACAGTGTAGGAGTCTCCATGACACAAGATTACCCACATCACCTCATTGTTGACAAATCATCAGAGTGAACGTTTGTCAAACTACCACTGAAAGTTTTAGACCCTTACTTTGACACGTAGACAATATCTAGAAAAGCGATGAGCTGAGTTTAACAGTCTGAATGATCTTGGGCAAGTTATTAATCTGCTAAGTATAACAATTTCTTTTCTGTAAAATAGGGATAATAGTATTACCTACGTCAGCCTGGGACAACAGAAGAAGGAGAGTCAAGAATACAAGGAACTCCACAGCCAGCTACCCAGAGGAGTGAGTAGTTGGACCTGGGGGCTCAGGACCATAGTCCCAGGGGACGTCAAGCTCATTTGGCATAACATACTACACAAAAATATTGTTCTACATACTAGTTTGGCAAGTAGCGACTGGGATCTTAAAACCTTGCAAGCAGCCATCTAGATGCAATGATAGGTCACTCCTCGTCCAGAGCAAAGAAGAATAAAGAAAACCAAAGATGCGTGGAAACAATTAGTCCAAGGAACTGTTACGCCATGCGATCTTAAGCCTATACGACTATAAGACCAGAAGAACTAGATGGTGTCTGGCTACCACTGTCAACCACTTGGAGGGCGATCTATGTAGGAGATCCTGGATAGAGTAAGAGAACACTGTGGAAAAACACTCAAAATCATTAAAAAAAAGGGGGGGGGACCAGCTTTGCTGGTCTGATACAGCCTGATGGCACCACTGAGACTATGGCCCCTAGCTGCCCTTCAGGTCTGGAATTGAACCCCACCTGTGGCTTCCAGCCAAACAAAAGACAGGCATATGAGCTGAACATTTACATTAGGTAGATACACTCCTTGGAAAGAATAATCATGAGAGAATAGAAGGGCTGTGTATGCACAGGGAGACAGCTTGGGAGGCAAGAGTGCATGGAGGGAAGGACACAGGGAAAAAGTAACTATGGGGAGGAAGTGGGAGGGGAGCTGCTGCATTGTGGGAAATTGTAGTCAATGTCATGAGACAAAGTGTATGTGAGCTGCTATATGGAAAGTGAATTTGCTCTGTAAACTTTCACCCAAATCACAATAAAAAAAAAAAAATACAAAGAAATATGTAATGAGTAGCTAATTGCCTCCATGGACAACTACCTCCTTTGCCATGAGACCAGAAGAACTGGATAGTGCCTGGTTACCATTACTGAACATTTTGATCAAAGCTTCTATAGAGGAATTCTGATCAAAAGGGGGAAAATGCAGAACAGAATTTCAAATTCTTATGAACTTTAGACTCTCTGGAGCCATAAAGATTGGATGAACCTCCAAAACTATTGTACTGAAATATTCTTTAAACCTTAAACCAAAAATATCCCCTGAAGTCTTTTTAAAACCAAACAATAGTTTAGCTTAAGTAGTCAAGAATGCTTGCCTTGAGCATTGTGCTCTTTTAAGAGCTATCTAGAAGGGATCAAATTGACAACAGCAACTGGAAAGATTGGATAGGAACCTTAGGAGGCAGTGAGTTTATGTTAATGAGAGAGAAACAATTCTGAAAAGAAAGGTGAGAATGGTTGTACAACTTGAAGAATGCAATCAATGTCACTAAATCTTAAATGGAGAAAGTGTTGAATCAGTGTGTGTTTTGCCGTGTAGAATCTCAACAAAAACAACAAATAAAATAAAAAAAAGAGTCTTAGACCAAATCCTTCAGTGTTAGAGTTCTGCTGTACAGGAAAAGTATACTGAAAGAACAATAACAGCAAACCTGTAGAAATAAAGAATACTTGTGAATACAGTAGCAAAAATATCTGTCCATTAAAAAAGTAGTACCTGGTCCCTAATGTAATTACGAAGTTGAAATAAGGTGATGTTTGTAATGCATGTAGCACATTGCTGAATCATATGTTGTTGTTGTTTGCTGTCAACATGACACTTAGCTGTATGAGGAAAATGAAATAAACACTATGAAATGAGAACTTAGTAGAAATGAGAGAGCCACTCATTAAATATAACAGAATGAACATTGTGAGCCATCTTCAGGATCATTGGTATGTTTGGGGCCTTGTTTTGACTGCTATGTCAGTCCTTCTCACAGAAGGCCTCCTTTGGCTTTCCTGACCATCTACTTCACCAAGCATGATGCCTTTGCTAGTGATTGGTGTCTACTGATGACATGTCTAAAGTAAGCACGCTGAGTTTCACCATCCTCGCTGCTAAGGAGCATTCTAATTTGTTCAAAATCTATGGGTAGTTGGGTCATGCAGAGAATCAGTATATATCATTTCTAGCCCTTAGTCTTACTGTTGTTGTTGTTGTTATTTGCCATCGAGTCGGCCCTGACTCATAGTGACCCCTCCTTGGGTTTCCGAGGCAGTATCACTATGGAAGTAGGAATGCCCAACCTTCCTTCCGAGGAGTGCCTTGTGGGTTTGAACCGCCAACCTTCTTTCTGGTTAGCAGTCAAGTGCCTTAGGCACTATGCTACCAGACCTCCTTTAGTCTTAATAGTCATGGTGAAATAAAGTAGCGGGAAGATGCACTGCTTGGTGTAAAACAGATTGTCACAGTGTGTGAAATGCACTTAGTCCCGAGGGCTTTGAAACTTTTTCCAACCCAGTAAGATCTTTGTGACCTGGGGGAAGAAAGAAACCTTAAATAAACCAGGGAACAGAGCTGCTGACATCCTGACCCATCCTGGAGGTAGCAGGTGAAGGCAGGGCTCATGTTGCCCATTGCAGCTGCATGAAGTGGCAACATTCTGTAATCCAAATACACACACTTCTCACTTATTGACACAGATTCCCAAGACCAGGTTGTTATGTGAAAATTGGTGTTATGAGGAAATGGAGAATGACCACGTCAGATCACAAAATGGAGGATGACTACATCATTACATAACTGCCAAATTTCATCATTACACAACCATCAAATTACATCATTATATAACTGCCAAATTACGTCATTACATAACTGTCAAACCACTGGGAATCACAGCTGAGCCAAGTGGACACATACCCTTTACCATCACAGCCAAAGTTACTCTTGCATCACATCTTGGCATTCATTACTGCCAGACAGACTTTGTTAAATGCAAAATAGTCAGACAGTAGATTTTTTGCTATTGTCGTAAATGTGAAATGGCAAAGAATGAGATAATCGTTAAGTAAGGAGTAGGTGTAGTTCAGGCCAAAGCAATGATAGGAAAGAAATTATGAGAGGCATTGTGGTAGTTAAGTTTGGGTGTCAACTTAGCTGGGCCTGGTTGAGTGGCTGGGAAGCTGGATGTAGTATTCTGTATGATAAGACTGGTAATCAACTCCATGGTGGGATCTACTGTGAGCAGCTGAGTAGCTGCCTTAGGGATGTGGTCTGCTTCCTGTATATAAGGAGAAGCCTTGGTGAATGGTCTCTAGCTGATGGCATGCTTGGACCCTGCATGTAGCCGAGTCATTGTTCAGCAGCCTGCCATGCTCTGCCAACCTTGGGAAGTTCAATGGACTTGAATGAATGGCCTGCCGTGTGGTTCGGTAACATCAGGACTGTGCCTTTTTACTTGTCAACCTTGGGCTTGTCAGTCTCAGCAGCCAGCGACTGTCTTAATGAAGAAAAGCCTCTAGCTCCAATGGGCTGGGAGCAGGAGGCAGAGCTGGACACCAAGGTTGAGGGGCTTTCACCCAGACCCTGGAACCTGACACTTTGAACTCGGACTTAAAGTCTCTAAACTGTAAGAAAATAAACTCCTGTTTGTTCAGCCATCCCATTTGTGGTATCTTCTTGTCAGAGCAGCACTAGGGAACCAGAACAGGCATCCTGGGAGGAAGACTTGGAGGTCAAATTGCTGGAGAAAGGGGGAAAAAGAGAGAAAACAAGGAGTGAAAACTGAAAAGGTTTGAACAAACTTTCACCTTCTGCCCAATTCTCCCTTTTTTTCTCCTCTTGAAATTGTGGGGAGGCCCTATGTGGTGCAGTTAACATGCTCCTCTACTAACCAAAAGGTTGGAAGTTCGAATCCACCCAGAGATGTCTTGAAAGAAAAGACCTGAGCATCTACTTTTGAAAAATCAGCCCTTGGAAACCCTGTGGAGCACATTTCTATTTTGACACACATGAAGTCCCCATGAGTTGGAATCAATTCCATGGCTACTGGTTTTGGTGTTTTTAAATTACAAAGGAAACCCTGACTGGCTGATTGGGGCTGCTTTAGGATTGTGAGCACAGCAGAAGTTTGAGTCTTCATTTGGATCCTTATCAACTTTGGGAGAGAATGTATTAGTGGGGAGGGACCTCTCATCTTACAGATAAATCAGCAGAGGGTCAGAAAAGTGGATCCAGGAGTGCCCAGAAGGGCTGGCTCATCAGAGCTTCCACCCTCACAAAAGGAAATGCAGTCCCCGTGGGCTGGTGGCCCGGGCCTGTGGTGCAGGGCAGCTTTTAGCACCTCAGGGAACAGGGAGGAGGAGGCAGCAGCAGCACTTAGAGAAGATGGAGTACTTCTGCTTACATTGATGTGGGTGGATTTCCACTGTTAGAGTCTTTACTGCAAACCCTGAGAGTGGGTTGCTATGGTAATGCCAGTTTTAACATTTAGGAAATTAGGGCGAAGTGGCTTCCTCAGGCCATGCAGCTTTTAGCTGCTGGCTCTGGAGTCTTACTTCTCAGAAAGCCTGCTCTGCATGGGGGAAAGGATTGCAGACACATGTGTCGGAAATACAATTTGAAATAATTTTTGCTTTATCCATAGACAGGAGGTAGAAAAGGGTGGTGGTCTAGTTTAAGGGCTTTGGAGACAGATAGCTTTGTCTGAATCCCAGTTTTGCCATGAACTGCCAACGTGACTCTAAGCAAATATTTAACGTCTCTGAGAAATGGGAGCCCTCACAGCATGCCCTTTGTAGGACAACCATGAAGGTTAAATGAGATGATGCGTGACCCACAGAAAGCTCCCAGGATACATTGGTTTACCAGTTCCTTTCACTAACATTGTCTCAAGGGTTCGCAGACTAACCCTGGGAAGCTGTTAATGCCATCCTATTTTTACAGAGGAGAGGACTGATGCAGGAGTTTATGGACTTCCTTGGTTGACCTTCAAAGGTGTGCCTGCTTCTCTAACCTTATCCTGCCACACCAGGCAGTGGACCCACCAGCCTCTGTGCTGGCCCATGCCATGTCCAGACCTACTCAGGGCCTTTGATGTTCTGTCCTCTTTGAGACTTTCTCCCCTGACTTTTCATGAGACCAACTCCTTCTCTTTCTTCAGATTTCAGCTAGGGTCACCTTCTTGGGAGGGCTTTTCTTCTGTCAGTTAATCACCCTCATTACTAGTTGCTGTTATTAGTTGCTGTCCAGTTGATTCTGACTCCTAACAACCACATAGGTGCAGAGTAGAACTGCTCCATAGTGCTCAAGGCTGTTGCCTTTCGGAAGCTAATCACCAGGCCTTACTTTTGAGGCACCGGGTGTGGATTCGAATCCCCACCCTTTCAATTAGTAGTCTAGTGCTTAACTAACTGCCTGTGCAATACAGGGACTCCTCATTGCTAGATTATCATTTTACTTTATTTTCACTAAACAACTCATTCTAATAGGAGATTATTTTCTTTCTTGTCTTTGAACAGCTCATTACAGTCTGAAATCACTGGGTTTATTATCAGTTTTCCCCCACTAACAAATGAGCTCCTGTGTCAGTATGGTTTCCTACTATGTTCTCCTAGATTTAGCCTTATGCTGGAGACCCTCTGGGGTCTCTGGGTGGAATTAAGGCTCTATGAATCTGGGTAGGAAAAAATAATTGCACCTTTATTTCACTAACTGAAGTTTAATATTTCCTTACATTATGAATGTAGGCAACAGACCACAGTAGAATCAGAGATTACCACACACTACCATTTTACAGACAGCTTGTAATAGATGCTGATCATTAATATGAAGTTACAGTATTTTTTAGACCCACTGCTATATCTTGTTATTTAATGCAATAATAGAGAAACAACTATGTTACCATCCACCACCCGTCTGTCAGTTTGTCATACTGTGGTGACTTGCATGTCGATGGCTGTAGGTTTGGTTTGTTTTGGCTTATAATCCAGGAAGCTATGCCACTGGTATTTCAGACACCAGTAGGGCACTCATGGTGCACACGTTTCAGAGACGCTTCCAGACTAAGACAGACTGGTAACCACTTCTGAAAATTAGCCCATGAAGACCTTACGGGTCTCAACAGAACACTGTTCAATAGAGTCCCAGAAGATGACAGAGGACCAGGCAACGTTTCCTTCTGTTTTATATAAGGTCACCACAAGACGGAGCGGAATCTACAACAACAAACAACAGCAACATGTTACCCTATCACGAATAAAAACATAATTTGATAACTATTTCAATACAATTTATTACTCTTATAGTTCTGTGTATTTATCTTATGCACTTAAAAAGCATTAGCCTTCTGGCAGCTACTTTCAGGATGGGAGGGGACAGACATCATTAGCCTCAGTCCATAGGTTTCACCAGACTGCCCATAGAGTTCATGGCACAAAAAAGGTTAACTACCCCCATGCTTGCAAAGGCATTTGTGTGGATCATGACAAATTATGGACAACATTGAGAAGAATGGGAATCCCCGAGCACTTGATTGTACTCCTGAGGAATCTGTACCTTAACCAGGAGGCTGTTGTTCGAACAGAACAAGGGGACACTACATGGTTTAAAATCAAGAAGGGAGTGCGTCAGGGTTGTATTCTGTCTCCACACTTATTCAATCTATATGCTGAGCAAATAATCCGAGAAGCTGGACTATATGAAGAAAAACGTGGTATCAGGATTGGAGGAAGAATCATTAACAACCTGAGATATGCAGACGATACAACTTTGCTTGCTGAAAGTGAGGATGACTTAAGGCACCTACTGATGAAGGTTGAAGAATACAGTCTGCAGTATGGATTACATCTCAACATAAAGAAAACAAAAATCCTCACAACTGGACCAATGAGCAGCATCACAATAAACGGAGAGAAGATTGAGGTTGTCAAGGAATTCACGTTGCTTGGTTCTAAAATCGATGCCAACGGAAGCAGCAGTCAGGACATTAGACGACGTGTAGCATTGGGAATGTCAACTGCAAAGGAACTGTTTCAAGTGCTGAGGAGCAAGGATATCTCATTGAGGACTAAGGTGCGCCTGACACAAGCCATGATATTTCCAATCGCCTGGTATGCATGTGAGAGCTGGACAATGAATAAGGAAGACTGAAGAAGAGTTGATGCTTTTGAGTTGTGATGCTGGCAGAGAATGCTGAAAGTACCATGGACTGCTAAAAGAACTAACAGATCTGTCCTGGAGGAAGTGCAGCCAGAATGCTCCTTGGAAGCAAGAATGGCCAGACTTCGTCTCACCTATTTTGGTGATGTTGTAAGAAGGGACCATTCCCTGGAGAAGGATGTCATGCTTGGTAGGGTGGAGGGTCGACGAAAGAGGGGGAGGCCTTCAAGGAGATGGATTGATACGGTGGCTGCAATGATGGGCTCAAGTATAGCAGGGATTGTGGGGCTGGCGCGGGATTGGGCAGTGTTTCGTTCTGCTGTGCATGGGGTCGCTATGAGTCGGAAACGACTCGACGTCACTTAACAACAACAACAACAACAACCCCCATGCTTGGCACTTCATAGGACCTTGATAAATATTGTTTTTGAATTAGAGTTAGCTGGATGAAGAGACATAGAGAAGGGAAGGCTGTCAGCATTTAAAGGCAGGGAGCTCTGTTCTAGAAACAGACAAACTGGTGTGGTTGGAGCTAAAAGAGCTGGGAAGAGTGTTGCAAGTTGAAGTTAACCAGGTGGGCTGGTTGGACTTTATCCTAGGGGCAGTGGAAAGCCAGAAGAAGGTATGAAGCAGAGACAGGCATGATTACATTTCTGTTTTTTAAAAATTTCTTTGCTGCAGGGAGGAGAATGAAATGAAGAAGGAAAAGTACGGACACCAATTAAGAGGCTACCCAAGATGGCTTGAAGTAGGCTGATGTGGAAAGAATGAGATGAATTTAAGAGCAACTCAGGAGACGAAATGGGCAGTCTTGAAGACTGATTAGGCATGGAGCGGAAGGGAAAGCAGGAAGTACAGTATGACTATGGCTTCCTTGCTTGAGTTCCTTGGTGGATAGTAGGTTGTTTACTGAGAGGGAACACAGTGGGAAGATGGAGGGAGCTATGGGTCAGGCCCCAGGACAGCCTGAACCTTCAGGTAAAAGTATTATTATTTTGTTCTCTGGCTTTGCCAAAGTGCCTGGGCATTCAAAT
The DNA here is from genome assembly GCF_000298275.1 of Orycteropus afer afer. Taxonomy (NCBI): domain Eukaryota; kingdom Metazoa; phylum Chordata; class Mammalia; order Tubulidentata; family Orycteropodidae; genus Orycteropus; species Orycteropus afer. The sequence goes on from NW_006921763.1 coordinate 1,723,349, forward strand.
GATGGCAAGAGACCAGGATTTTAGTTCTAGTTCTGCTGCTAACTTGCTGCCTCAGGCACCTTTCTCAGCTGCTCTGTTTTCTCATGTGACCAATGAAACTACTGATACTTGCCCTGTTCAGCTCACATAATGGAATGACAGCCTTCTCTCCACCTCACCTTCCTCAGGTCAAGAAAGAAACATATGAGTGTGTGGCTTTGCCAAAGAAATCTCAATGCTTGTGATTTTTCTCTAAGCCTAGAAAAAAATGTTTGGATTTTGTATTAATATTATTATGAAATTTATTAATGTTATTGTTAATAATAAAAGCTCATTTTTATCTATCCCTTGGTATATGTCAGGGACTCTGCTAAGTACGTTGCTGCTGTTAGGGGCCATTGAGTTGGCGCCAACTCATGGTGATACCATGTATGATAGAATGAAACCACTGCCTGACCCTGCACCATAAGGTACAACATTCCATTTAATTCTGAATTCAAAACCTAGAGTGATCTTAGAGAACACAGCGAGGTACATATTAGTATTATTATACTCAATTTACAGATAAGGAAACTGAGGCTTAGAGAGTTTAAGTAACTTCCTCCAAGTCACATAGTTGTAAGTGGCAGAGTGGAAATTGGAATATGACTTTAGATTATGTAGTCTTAACCATCACACATTTCTGCCTTCTTGGATTAATCACTCTATGTTTTGGTCCAGGTGTCCATTGGGCTCATGTTGTTTGCCCCCTTTGACCTAAATGGGATTGGGCCATCCCTCCATTCCATAATTGGTGCAAAGTCCAAGCTCTCCTGAGATTTCTATGAATTCAAGTGAGCTCACATTGTCATTGTAATCTTTGGCTCAGATTTCCTGCTTCTGTGGAATTATTTTAGTTTGTAAACCATTCAGCATGTATTCTTCCTGTCTGTACTCTGTCAGCCCAGATATGGAGCCTAGCTATTTTCCTTGTTTTCTACCAAACCCCTAACTTGCACAAAGCCTTCATGCTTGTAACAGATTTTGCCAAAAGTCAAAAGATAGAGGGTTTACAGCAGAGAAAAAAGAAAAAAAAAAGAAGAAGAAGAATATTTATCTGCTTTTAAAAAGCCCCATAGTGATTTCTGCCATTGTGTTCTTTAAGATTTAGACTGGTGCTGAAACAAAAAGACCCTTCCACAAACTATTATTGTCATTACGTGTCATCACTCACAGCGACCCCACGTGACAGAGTAGAACTGCCCCACAGGGTTTTCTAGACTGTACTTTTTATGGAAGCAGATCACTAGGTCTTTCCCCCACAGAGCTGCTGAGTGAGTTTGAACCACCAACTTTTGAGTTAGCAGCTAAGGGCTTAACCTTCCACAAACTACTATGGCTTCATTTTTCTCTCGCAGTTCAGGCTAGGGGGCAGCTCTGCTCCACATAATTACTCAGGAATCTCAGTTCTTATTATCTTGTCTTCCCCTGGGAGTTGTCTTCATCTGCTTGGTCAAAATTGAGTCAAACCACATTTACAAACAGCCCACAGGAAGAGGAGAAGAAGGAAGGGATTGAGGACTTCCTAAGCAAACAGGTGCACGCAACATTTGTGTTCTCATTCTATTGGTAAGAATGTAGTCACATGATCACACCAGCTGAAATGGAACCTGGGAAATGTAGTCTCTAGTAGAGCAGTCATGTGTCTAACTAGAACTCTATTAACTATGCGAGAAGGGGACAGATTTTCGAGGAGACATCTAGAAGTCTCTGCATTAGCCAACCTGGGTTTCAGCTTCCTGCCCATTGCTTAGTCTTGTGCTCTCTTCTCTCTCTCCTTCTCCTCTCCCTTATGGCAACTCTCCCATTCTGCTCCAGGCCCCCAATTCTTAGCTCTTTCTAGCACAGTTTCTCCATCTCTCATTTTCCCCCCTCCTGTTCTCCCTTGTCTCAGGGTCTACTTTCCATCCCAAATGACCTATAAAGCTATTATCCTGAACAAAAACAGTTCACATTCAGAGAGAAAGTCTGGCACCAGCTGTTGAGATATTTTTTCCAACCTTGCAACATGGTAAAAATAAAGCAAGATGTCATTTTAAGACACTTTCTGCAAAAACACTGAGTTAAGATTTGAAGAAACCCATTGTTTCATAATGTGGGTGCTATGGTTACCTAGTGCCACTCTGACAGGAATATACCACAAATGGGATGGCTTGAACAAACAGGAGGTTATTCTCTTACAGCTAGGGAGGCTAGAAGTCTGAGTTCAAAGTGCCAGGCTATAGGGGCTGGGTCAAAGCCCCTGGACCTTGGGCTTCAGCTCTGCCTCCTGCTCCTGACCCACTGAAACTAGAGCTTTTCTTCACTCAGATAGCTACTGGCTGCTGAGGCTGACAAGCCCAAGGTTTACAAGTAAAAAGGCACAGTCCCAATTTTACCAAACCACATGGCAGGCCATTTATTCAAGTCCATTATAAGTCCCAAGGTTGGCAGAGTATAGCAGGCTGCTGAACAATGGCACTGCTACATGCAGGGTTCAAGTGTGCCATAAACTAGCAACCGTTCCCTAAAGCTTCTCCTTATATATAAGAAGCAGACCACATCCCTAAGGCAGCTACTTAGCTGCTCCCAGTAGATTCTACCATGGAGTTGATTACCAGTCTCATCATGGGGAATACTACATCCAGCTGCCCAGCCACTCAACCAGGCTGAGCCAAGATGACACACAAACTTAACTACCACAGTAGGCATCACAAATCACAAGAGACTTAACAAACTCTCAAGAAACACAGGCTACTCATTGCTTAAAATGAAATGATCTCACATTATAGTGGAGCATAAAATCTGGACTCCCAAGAGAAGTTACTTGAGAAGTAGAAAGATTTCCGTGAGCATCCCACATCCTTGCTCCCCACCGTCGTAAGATCACCTGCTCTCAGTTCAAGTGAAGCAGGACCAAACTATGTAAGCATTTAAAGACTCTGCTAGGAGCGGCATATATCATAGCCAATTACATTTCATTGGTTAAAGCAAGTTAGATGAAGAAGCCTAAAATTAATGGAGCAGGGATATAAACTTCACCCATGTTGTTACTGGTTGCTGTTGAGTTGATTCTGACTCATGGCAGCCCTACATGTTTCAGAGTAGAACTATGCTCCATAGGGTTTTCAGTGACTGCTTTTTCAGAAGTAGATCTCCAGGCTTTACTTCTGAGGCACCTCTGGGTGGACTCCAACCTCCAACCTCCAACCTTTCAGTTAGCAGGAGCATGTTAACCATTTTGTATCACACAGGGACTTTCATGGAAGGCCCAAAATCATAAAGCAAAGCATGTGGATGTGCAATCTTATTAGAGGGAGGGTTTGAATACTTAGGGCAATAGGCAATCTACCAGTCATAAGAGGTAGGACTGGGAAAGGAGACAGAATCCAGGACATGGAGGTTGCTTAGCGTTAGGACATACAATCGGGGCTTTCTTAGAAGGCTACAGAAAATCATTGCAATGTTTTGGGTAGGATAGTGAGATAATCAGGAGCTCTGGTAGCATAATGGCTAAGACACTTGCCTGCTAACCAGATGGCTGGTGGTTCAAACCCACCAGCCACTCCTCGGAAGGAAGGTTGGGCAATCCTACTTCCGTAGTGATACTGCCTCGGAAACCCAAGGAGGGGTCACTATGAGTCAGGGCCGACTCGACAGCACATAACAACAACAACAACAACAACAGTGAGATAATCAGAGTATAAGCTTTAGGAATGTCAATTAGAGCCTGAATTCTCCACCTTCAGAACTCAGTTTTGTGACAAGGAGTGTGGTGAAGTGGAATTTGTCAATTATTATTGATGTACATGTTTTTCCTGCCTCTATCTTTAGGGAGTTCTGGTAGCATAGTGCCTAAGGCACTTGACTGCTAACCAGAAGGCTGGAGGTTCAAACCTACCAGCCACTCCTAGGAAGGAAGTTTGGGAAATCTACTTCTGTAGTGATACTGCCTCGGAAACCCAAGGAGGGGTAGCTATGAGTCAGGTCCGACTCAATGGCACATAATGCCAACAATATCTTTAGCTCCACGAGAGAGACTGGGTTCTACTTCTGGTCAATGCACCTCACGTGCAGACACCACCCATATATCCATGGAAGTTTACACATTGTTATGAGGCTGAATAGGTTTCAGTAGGGCTTCCAGACTAAGAGGAATTAGACAAGAAGGCCTAGTGATCTACGGTCCAAAAACCAGCCGGTGAAAATGCTATGGATCACAACGGTGTGATCTGCAATTTGATTTTGTGGATGGTGCAGGACCGGGCAGTGTTTCATTTCATTGTGCGGTCACAATGAGTTGGTGGCTGAGTCAACGGCAGCTGACAACAACCCCAGCTAGCTATCTAACAGGATAAGCCACAGCCCTCTTTGTCCTTATCTTTAAAATAGGTATCAATCCAGCTGCTAGGGAAGATCAGTATAAATAGATTGGGGTGTGAGATTGCTGATAGAAACTGACAGCCACCTCATGCAGCCAGGCCTCCATGTACGAGACTGCCTAGTGGAGAATCATCATTTGGTACTGCAACTCTCCTTTCCAAGCACAAACCTGACACACCACTCCCCACACTAAATCCCCACAATGGTGCTCCGTTGCCTTCCTGACAAAGACCATGAACATTAGGCTCCCTGTTTTGGTTCTCATAAAAAAAAAAAAAAAAACACCCAAACTCATTGCCATTGAGTCAGCTCCCACTCAGCGACCCTCCTTGGGTTTCCAAGGCAGTATCACTATGGAAGCAGATTACTTAATCTTCCTTCCAAGGAGTGGCTGATGGGTTTGAACCCCCAGCCTTCTGGTTAGCAGTCAAATGCCTTAGTACGCCAGCAGAGCTTCTTGGTTCTCTAGTGTTGCTGTAACAAAAAATACCACAGGTGGATGACTTTAACAAAAAGGGATTTATTCTCTTACAATTTTGGAGGCTAGAAGTCCGAGTTCAAAGTGTCAGCTCTAGGAGCTGGGTGAAAGCCCCTCAACCTTGGGCTTCAGCTCTGTCTCTTGCTCCCAGCCCACTGAAGCTGGAGGCTTCTCTTAACTCAGACAGCTGCTGGCTGCTGAGACTGAGAAACCCAAGGTTGACAAGCAAAATGGCATAGTCCCAAGATTATCAGGTAACACGGCAAACCACTAGTTCAAGTCCAGAAAGAATTTCAAGATTGGCAGACAACATGGCAGGCCACTGAGATGAAGACATGGCCACAGAATCCAGATGAGCCAACAAGCCCAGACTTTTCTCAGAGCTTCTTCTTATATATTGGAAGAAGACCACATCCCTAAGGCAGCTACTCAGCTGCTCACAGTAGTTTCCACCATGGAGTTGATTGCCTCCAGTCATGGGAATTATTCTATATGCAGCTGCCCAGCCACTGAAAACCAGGCCCAGCCAAGTTGACACATAACCTTAACGACCACACCCTCTAAGACCTGGCCCCCACTTGCTGCCATAGCTGAATCATCTTCTCAATCCTCTATGCTGCAGGATATCCAGTTCTACCTCCACCCTCACCCCTAATCTCACCAGATCTGGGCGTTGTGAAGATACACCTAAAGCCTACCGCAGGGGAAAGTGATGTCCATGACCAACCCTACACACTATTGTTGTTAGGTGCTATTGAGTCGGCTCCAATATGAGTTGGGTCCGACTCGACGGCACATAACAACAACAACAAAGATTCCACTGGGAGCTCTGGTGGCATAGTGCCTAAGGCATTTGACTGCTAACCAGAAGACTGATGGTTCAAGCCCACCAGCCACTCCTCGGAAGGAAGATTGGACATTCTACTTCCATAGTGATACTGCCTCAGAAACCCAAGGAGGGGTCTCTGTGAACTGGATCCAACTCAATGGCAGTGAGTAAAGATTCCACTGATTAAGTCAAAGTAAGAAAAATTGAAACAGTAAAATATAAATTAAAAACATTGGAAAAGGTATCTATAATCCTACCATCTTTGTAAGTCCTATGTGGATGTGGACGTGTCTGTCTCTTCATGGTGCAATCAGTTCACGAGCTTGGCTGGTAACTGAAAGGTTGGGAGTTCGAGCTCACCCAGAGGTGCCTTGGAAGAAATGTCTGGCAATCTACTTCTGAAAAATCAGCCATTGAAAACCCTATGGAACACAGTGGTAGTCCAACACACATGGAATCGCCATGAATTGGAATTGACTCAGTGGCACCTTGTATGGATATATGTATTAATGTTTATATAGATACACTCATTTTCATAGCTGGAATTTTTAAGCCCATAAGTATTGAGGACAAAGTTACCTCCTAGAGAACTCTTGACAGTGGCTAATGGTCTACAGCAATCTCTGCATTATTATTTCACAGCCCAAAATGCTGGGGTTGCCTGGATGTCTTAGCTTTCTAGTGCTGCTGTAACAAAATACAACAAAATGTGTGGCTTTAGAGAACAAAACTTCATTGTCCTGGAGGCTAAGATTCCAAATCAGGTTATTGGCTCTAGGGGAGGGTTTTTTTCTTGTCATCTTGGGCATTCTTTGGTTTGTAGATAATTTCTCACAAAGTCTCTTCTCTCTGTATATACTTCTCTATGTTTGCTTTGCTCTTTTTTAAAACACCACTCAGAAGGGATTAGGTTTAGGACCCACTGTACTCTGGTATGACCTCATGAACATAACAAAAGAAAATCCTTTCTTCACAGCCATAGGGATTAGGACTTCGACATCTTTCGGGGGACATGATTCAACCCACAACACTGAGTATTAATGTTCTGCTTCACTATTGCCTCCATTCCTGCTTAAAAAACAACTTCAAGAGTCAATTCATTCTAAAGCTTCCCCCATTTTTAAAGGCTTAGGCAGCTAAAGAATACTTCCCAGGTTTATTCCATGGAAAGAGTATGTAACTTTTCCCACAGGAGAACATACAAAGTGACTAATATTTCCAGCCTTTATTGCAAGGTCATTTTGAAATGAATTAATAAAACTGATTACTGGCGGGGCAAGATGGCGGACTAGGCAGAAGGATTGCACAGACCCTCTTCAACAAAGAAAAGGGAAACCAATTAACACAGACACA
>NW_006921763.1:1734193-1735815 GCF_000298275.1 Orycteropus afer afer
AGTGAATTTACTCTGTAAATCTTCACCCAAATCCTAATAAAAAAAAAAAAAAACTGATTACTGTGGATTATGAAAATATTTGATGAGTATTTAACAAGAATGATTGTAGTTGTAGGTCTCTAGTGCTGCTATAAGAGAGATACCATAAGTGGATGGTTTTAACTAACAGAAATTTATTCTCTCACAGTTTAGGAGGCTAGAAGTACAAATTCAGGGTGCCAGATCTGGGGGTAAACTCTATCTCTGTCAACTCCGGGGGAAGTTCTTTTCCTCCTTTCAACATTTCAGAGTCAATGTTCCTTGGAGATCTATATATGTCTTTTTTAAATTATTATAATTTTTATTGTGATTTGGGTGAAAGTTTACAGAAAGTTTACAGAACAAATTCACTTTCCATACACTTTGTCTCATGACATTGACTACAAGCTCCCCTCCCACTTCCTCTACAGTTACCTCTTCCCTGTGTCCTTCCCTCCCATGCATTTCTGCCCCCTGAGCTGTGTACCTATGGATACACAACCTTTCTATTCTCTCATGATTGATCTCTCCAAGGAGTGTATCTACCTAATGTAAATGTTCAGCTCATATGACTGTCTTTTGTTTGGCTGAAAGCCACAGGGGTGGGTTCAATTTCAGATGTGAAGGGCAGCCAGGGACCATAGTCTCAGTGGTTCCAGCAGGCTCTATTAGACCAGCAAACTTGATCTCCCCCCTCTTTTTTTTTTTAATGATTTTAAGTTTTGTTCCACATTGTATTCTCACTCTATACAGGATCTCCAACACAGAGAGCTATGTGTCTTGGCATAAATCTTCCCTTGGGTTTAGGACGTTCCATAGTGATACTGCTTCGGAAACCCAAGGAGGGGTCACTATGAGTCGGGTCCAACTCGACATCATATAACAACAACAACAACAACATAGAGATCTCAAGCCCAAAGGATGTGGACCACTTCTGGCTCTTTCTTTGTGGTAGTCAACTCTCTCTTTCTCTACTCGTTTGCTTAATCTCTTTTATATCTCAAAAGAGATTGACTCAAAATACAGCCTAATCTTAAAGATTGCATCCTGCTTAATTAACATAACTGCCCCTAATCCTGCCTCTTTAACATCATACAAGTTAGGATTTATAATACATAGGATAATGACACCAGATCACAAAATGGAAGATAATTACATAATACTGAGAATCATGGCCTAGCCAAGTTGACACATATTTTCTTAGGACAGAATTCAATTCATTCCACACTTTGCCCCTCGCCCCTGAAATTCATGTCCTTGCAAAAGTAAAATACTTTCACACCATCATACACCTTAAATTAACTCTAAGTCCAGACTCTATCCTTGGAAAAATTCCTCTTCATCTATAAGACTGTGAAATCTACAATACAAGTTATCTGTTTTCAAAGTACAATGGTGGGACAGGCACAAGGTACACATTTCCATTCCAAATGGGAGAAATTGAAGGGAACGAAGGGACAATGGGCACTAAGCAAGGAAAACACCCAGCAGATCAATTTACATTAGCTTTCAAGGCTTGGGAACACACAGGAATCAGATTGACTACATCTGTGGCAAGAGGCGGTGGAAAAGCTCAATATCTTCAGCCAAAACCAGGCCAGGAG
>NW_006921763.1:1737880-1749312 GCF_000298275.1 Orycteropus afer afer
ACGGCACTTAACAACAACAACAACAAAGTGAATCACTACAAATTAGTGCCACAACACCACAATCACTTGTTTTTGACAGGGCTCATAGAGGGTTCTCATCTGGAGTTTGTCATGAGATTGTAGTCAGATAGTGACATATGACTGGTGCTGACATCATTTCAAAGGCTTTCCCATTCAACTATTAGGCAGTGGCTCTGGTTGACTAGGAGCTTAATTGGGGCTGAGGAGTAGAAAATATGTATACTTGGCCTGTCCATTGTCCCTTGGGCTTCATCGTACCATGACAGCTAGGTTTGAGGTGCAAGCACCTCAGATTAAAGCACTTTTTATAACCTAGTCTTGGAAGTCACACAGTGGTACATCTGCTGTATTCTATTCATTAGAAGTGAGGAACTATGTCTAGCGCACATGCCAGGGTATGGCAATTAGATCCTAGCCCTTCATGGGAGTGTGGAAGAATGTGAAAACATGTTTTAAAACCACCATATTAAAATTTCTGCCAGTTTTATGATTCTCACCAAAGAATGGCCATTCCTCGGCCCACTCCTCATACTGTTCTCGTTCTGAGAAATGTCCTGGGGCACTATAAAAATGGCTTCAGAGAGAACCAAGAAGGAGGAGAGAGAATAAAGATCAACATCAGCCCAAGGCTGATTCCTATGAGGAGGAGGTGAGACATACTTCCTCTCTCCAACCTTTTTTTTTTTTTTTTACCAATTCTGATGCCAGTCATCTCTCCCACAGCACTCTCTACTTCTCTGCTGGGTTTGATAATTCATTGCAATGGCCACACAGAATTCATAGACCATACTCACGATTATGGGATTTATTAGGAAAATAACAGACTGCAACTCAGGATCAGGAAGCACGTAAACAAAGTCTGGAAGACTTCCCCAAAGTGGAGAACACATCCCTCCTTCTTCTGTGCGGGACAACTATCTCAGCTTCTCTTGGCCATGCAAGCAAGTAAGTCCTTCCTCTGCCGACAGGCTCCTCTAGGCCCCCTGAGGACAGGCTTCCTCTCTGCTCTGAGGACAGGCTCCTCTTGGCTCCCTCAGGACAGGCGTCTCTTGGCTCTGGCCTCAGCCTTGCTTTGGAAGTGTTACAACTCTTCCTTTGGCCTTATTAATGAGACCATCCCATTCCACCAAGAAGCTTCCTGCCTGAAGGCATTCAGCTCTTGCTCTGTGACCACCTCACTCTGTTGGGAAGCTCACTGTGCTGTCTCATGCTGGTCCCTTGCTTCTGCTGCTGACATTTCTATGCCACTGGATTCTGCTGTGCTTGCTAACACCTTGTGCCATTTCTGGTGTTACAGCTTTCTTTGTCTCCCGAGCCTAGGATATTTTCAGTGCAGGAACCCTGGATCCAAAGGACATGTTCTACTCCTGGCTCTTCTTAATGATAATGAGATTCCTTTCCAACCTTTGTGATTGGCTCTTTTTAAGCCTAGTGGGATAGCAAAACTGACCAATCCCCTACAAAGATTCTATGCACCTTATTTGCATTGCATGGTCTCACCCCTACAAGAATTCCATGCACCTTATTTGCATTAGCAAAACTGTCCAATCCCTTTGATAGGCCACAAGTACCTTATTTGCATAGTCCTACTCAATCATTTTGTGGGAGTTACAGGACAGTGGCTAGAGGGACTAGATAGAAGCAATTCACTGTATCACAGGCACAAGTCTTCAGTTCACTTTGACTTGTTTACAGAGGTCCTTATATCAGTGTATAAGGGGTTGCCATGAATTGAAATTGATGATGACTAGTTTTTAGAGTCTCTGGTGCAAATGGTTAACATGCTTAGGTGCCAGCCAGAAGGTTGGAGGTTCAAATCCACCTAGAGGAGTTTTGGAAGAAAGGCCTGGCCATTTGCTTCCAAAATAGTAATCACTGAAAATCCTATGCAGCACACTTCTACTCACACATATAGTGTTCCCATGAGTTGGAGTCCACTTGATGGCAACAATTCTGTTTTTGTTTTGATGCTAATCATATCAGTATATCACCTTTTACGACAGGCATCAGCTCTAGGATGCTGTCTACCTCCTGGATTTTGTCACTGTCTTCAGAAACGCTTGATGGCTCTGAAAGTACTTTGTGGGGCCAGACATGATTTCCTCCATGTAACCCCAAATCTCTATGAGAAGTATGAGTTTTTGTCTGTCTTCTGGGCTTTCCCAGATCTGAGGTGGCTGAGGTAAATAGACGGCTTTGGTTACATCAACAGCAGGTATTAACACCCACAGGAGAACTGAAAAGAGGAAGTAAAAACAAAGTGAATTGATCCTTTGGGCCATGATTATGCTGCTAATAATATTTAGCATTTATTGAGCTTCTCTTATGAGTTGAGCACCATGAAAAGTACATTACCTGCGTTACCTTACTTAACTGCTCTTCTTAACAACTGTAAGTGGTAGGCTATTTCATTCCTCTCTTTACAGATGAAAAAAAAAAAAAAAAGAAAAGAAAAGAAATGGCCAGAGTGCTTAAATGACATGCCCAAGGTAACACAGCTACTAGCAGACAGAATTTGAATTTGAACTCAGGTATGTCTGACCCAAAAGGCAGTATAGTGGAATTATCAGTAATAACAAACATTAATCTACTGGTGGATACACAGGTAGACAGGTTGAATGATCAGGTATGTCTGGGCAAAAAGGAATATACCCATGACCATATATAAGTTTGGCAGATGATATATATATATATATATATATATATATATATATATATATATACGTGTATGTACTATAAGAATGTCTGTATATATAATAGAGCTGAGGAGGCAAAGTTACAATAACTTTTTGGTCACAACCAAATACCCTGAGGGAATGAGTTCCTGGGTCCATGGTCTTGACCATGGTTGCGGGGGACATCAAACTCAACTGGCATAACATACTACACAAAAACGTTCTACATGCTACTTTGGTGAGTAGTGACTGGGTCTTAAAAGCTTGCAAGCTGCCATCTAAGATGCAGTAATCGGTCTCTCCTCATCCAGAGCAAAGAAGAATGAAGAAAATCAAGGACACATGGAAACAATTGGTCCAATGGACTAGTGGACCACGCAAACCTCAGCCTATATGACCATCAGGCCAGAAGAATTAGATGGCGCTCGGCTACCATTGTCAACCATTCAGAAAGAGATCTATGGAGGAGATCCTGGATACAGTGAGAGAAAAATGTGCAACAAAACTCAAAAACAGAAATAAGACTAGGCTTACTTGTCTGATAGACCTTGGTGAAACCCTCAAGACTATGGTCCTTAGTTACCCTTCAGGCCTGGAGTTGAAGTCACTCATGTGGCTTCCAGCCAAACAAAAGACAGGCATATGGGGTGAACATTTACTCCAGGTAGGTACATTCCCTAGAACAATCAATCATGGCAGATCAGGAAGGCAGACTTTGCACACGAAGATAGCTCAGGGGACAGGGATGCATAGGAAAGAAGGACACAGGGAAGAGGTAAACACAGGGAAGAAGTGGGAAGAGAGCCGTTACATTATGCAGATTGCAATCAATGTCGAGAAACAAAATGTGTAAGAACTGTTGTATGGATAAATGAATTTGCTCTGTAAAACTTTCACCAAAATCACAATAATAATAATAATAATAATGAAAAAAGAGGTAGTATAGTGGTTATGAGTTTAAACTTTGGGGTCAGATGACTGGATTTGAATTCTTGCTTTGGGTAATCTTTGATAATTAACCTCTTTAGGCTTCAGTTTCTTCATTGGCAGAGAGGATGATAATTATGTATACTCTCTATGTTTTATTTTTTTTTTAAGAAGAAGTTCTGGTGGTACAGTGGTTAAAACATTTGCCTACTAACCAAAAGGTCAGCAGTTTGGGCCCACCAGCCACTCCATGGAAGAAAGATGTGGTAGTCTGCTTCTGTAAAGATTTACAGTCAGTCTTGGAAACCCTATAAGGCAGTTCTACTCTGTCCTATAGGGTTGCTAGGAATCACCGTGACTCCACGGCAACAGGCTTGCACTTGGTAAATGTTAATGTTCTCCCCTCCTCTTCTACCTCTTGGCTGCTGAGCTTGGTAATTTCTCAAAAGAATCCCAGCACCACTTTCTATCAAGCCAATTCCTACTCGTGGCAACTCCGTGTGTCAGAGTAGACTGGGCCCCACGGGGTTTTCAGTGGCTAATTCTTCAGAAGTGGATCTCCAGGTCTTTCTTCTGAGTCTCCTCTGGGTGATCTTAAACCCCCAACCTTTTGGTTAACACCTGAGCTAATGAACCATTTGTACCACCCAAGGACTCCAAGCAAAAAAATAATATGTTAGAAATACAGAGATCTGAGCAAATGCAGGGTGAGAAATCTGCCATAGACCCACTGCTAGTTCTTGGCATTCAATGATTCACTTCAACTCACAGTGACTTTGAGTTCCCATCTACACAGTGGGCACAAAAAGGAGGTTGTGTGAGGAAGAATGGAGGACTGGAAATACTTTTCCATGACTGCATCCTAGTCTTTTCCCTACTTCCAGGTCCAACTAAATTTGCCAACCACTCACCAAACCAAACTAAAATGATACATAACTGAACTTGACCTAGGAGCTCAGAGGCAGAATGCAGGGTGGGTGGCAAGTTGATAGAGTGATCTGCCCAGTTCATAGAGTAGCCAGATGACTTCGTTTGGGGTTAAACCCTGGACAGTATGGGATATGACTTTCTGAAATGTGTTTACTCTGCAATCAAGCTGTGTGATCTGCTGCAGTGGGATTTTATTGGTTGGCTCAGTAAGTAGCAGGGTCACTGGGGCTGGAAAGGGCCCGGTGCGGTGCCCGGTGGCGGTGTGGACTGTTCTTTTCCATCACCTTTTTTCAACTCCAGATCGGTTCTGCCTTCTGAACCTGAACCTGAAGAGGCCAGGAGGTTTCTACATCTCTGTGTGTGGTTGAGCCCCTCCCAGGCAGGCTGATTTGTGAATGTGCTGAACTCCAGCACACTAGGCAGCCTAACCACAGAGGCTGTTTTGTTTCTCTACCGGATACACCTGCCCCAAAAGCAGGGTTCACTCATGCTGCAGGCCCAAGTTTGGTTTACTTTTAAGAAGATTACACCCTCCAGATAAACAGAGGATACAATTGTGTATGAAGAACTTGCTGAGGCTGAGACATAATGATATTGATTTTCTTTTCTTTTGGGAATGAGGGATAAGTGCATAAAATATATATTTTTTTCCATCCAAATGAACACTCTCCACTTTCACATCATCAATATTTCCCAAGCACAACCACATGAGAGGGCTTTAGAAATCCATGGACATGGTGTGAAAGAGCATTGAGCCACATATGAGAAAGTTAGTCACTTTTGAATTTCTTTTCAGTCTTTTTGGTTTTGTCAAGAAAAAAAATCTTCATTTGAAACTAGTATGTCTTTAACATCTAAGACTTGATAATTTTTTTTCTTTTTTTAACAACATGAGTATATGTCCTGGATTTAGAGTTTTTTAGTTAGATACGGTGCTTAATTAAATATGATTATATCCTCCAGATAAAATTGGACAACAGTGCTTTGTTTTTATTGTAATTCCTTTCAGTATTACTTTTAATTTATGGTAAGGGATAAAAGTTTCTCATTTACTTTAGAGGTATTGAGCTCCTTTTTAAAATAAAAATACTCAAGTTTTAAAAATCAGTTACTTTTTAAAATATTAAGTAAAAAAATGGAAAAAAGCTATTCACAACTAGCAAAACTTGAGAGGACAGCGTGTGGTGATATTTGGGTATAGTGGACACTGGGAAGGGGAATGCAAACATCTGATGTTTGAGCAACTAGGCTTTAGAGCAGACAAACTTGGGTGTGAGTCCTTGTCTACCATGCTCATGACTTTGCGTAAGCTATTTCACTGAGTTACGTGTCTGTGAAGTCAGAAAAACAGCACTTCTCTCCTCACTATTAGGATATTTGCAAAGTTGGTCCATTAAAATTGTAATGCACAGTCCTAGAACATAGGAAATACTCAATAAATTTAATCACTATTATTATTATTATTATTGCCAAGGAATCTGTGTCTACTCAGAGCCAAGATTGTGTGAACATAGTGCCGAGAACACAGTTGTTTTTTTTAAAAAAATGAAACAAAAAAAACTAGTTTTAATAAACCAAACACCTATAGAAGCAATAGTCAAGAGATCAACAATCATATTGCACTGGGCAAATCTGCTGCAAAAGACCTCTTCAAAGTGTTGAAAAGCAAAGACTTTGAAGACTAAGGTGCACCTAACCCAAGCCATAGTATTTTCAGTTGCCTCATATGCATGTGAAAGCTGGACAATGAATAAAGAAGACCAAAGATGAGCTGATGCCTTTGAATTGTGTTGGCAAAGAACGCTGAAAATACCGTAAGTGCCAGGAAAACAAACTAATCCGTTCTGGAAGAAGTGCAGCAAGAATGCTTCTTGGAAACAAGAATGGCCAGACTTCATCTTGCCTACTTTCGTCATATTTCAGAAAGGACCATTCCTTGGAAAAGAATGCTACACTTGGTAAAGTGGAGGGTTAGCAAAAAATGGGAAGACCCTCAATGAGATGAATATACACAGTGCTGCAATGATGGGCTCAAGTATAGGAAGGATTAGGAGGGTGGCGCACAACTGGGCAGTGTTTCATTTTGTTGTACACAGGGTCACTATGAGTTGGATGGAGCCTATTTGATGGCACCTCACAACAACAACAAACATTGTTGTCGAGTCGATTCCAACTCATATGTGTCATGGTGGAATTGTGTCTCATAGCATTTTCAATGACCAATTTTTTTGGATGCATATTTAATTCTAATCCATTTTGACATTTGCTCCTTGGTGGACATGAACCAGCACATGATGAAAATGGTTACAACAGCAATTACAGGAGCAGTTACAATTTACTGTGTGCTAACTATGTTCAAGTCCCTGGATGGTGCAAACAGTTGATGGGATCGGCCAAGAAGCAAATGTCAAAATGGGATTAAATGTGCAAGAGACTTGTGAGAGGAAAAGCATGTAAAGGCTAAAGGAGGGAGTGGGAGAAAGTGGGGAGAGCAGTCAAGCTGAGGTGCAGTTCTGACACTGGGGAAAGGAAGGAGGTTTGGGTAAAAGAGTCTCAGACTGCTATAGAGTTGCAAGAAAGGTGTGGAATCCTCAAGCCAAAGTCAGCCAGTGTAGGAGTCCTCTTTTTTGCTTAGCCATTGCTCAGGAACAGCTTATGGCAAGTGTGACCCCTGTGTGAACATGGTGGTGGATGCACAAAGGCAGATACTGGGGTGACAGTCAATTCTGCTCCCATAGTAGGAGATCCAAGCAGCCCATTTTTATGGCTGCCACAGATCATCTCCATTTTACACGTGAAAAACAGAGGTTGAATATTTCCTTCAACTTACTTATCTGGTTAAATAACTTTCCTATCATTGTAACCCAGAGAAAAATGAATATTACTTCACAGCTAAAAGTGAAACACAGTAACTGAAAGATGAAAGAAATTCATGGCCAACCCTGATTCTTTTTTGTTTCAGTGCCCAACTTACTAAGTCAAACAAATTACTTACTTTAAAGAGTTTGTCTTGGTCACAGCTCTTCACATGGTGAGCTCTATTTATCTTTCTCTCTAATTTTGGATTTCAAAAGTTTTGCATTTCAGGCAGAGTGTTAAGCCCAATTGACACTTACATACAAATCAAATCTAATATAGGCCCCAAAATCTCAGTTATTGGGCCATATCTAGTCCATAAACATGTTTGGCCCAAACAGTGTTTAAAAAAACTTTTCTGAGCTAATATTTTTAAATTGGGAGAGTTCACATTTTTAAACAAAACACATATATCCCTGGATTTTCATGAAAACCAGTGTATCTGGAACATGGAGACTAAATTTCTGCCGGACAGGATTATCTGGGGTGAAAGTGACTGCCCCTTAAAGTGGGGTTCTCCAAATTTGCTTTAATCTTCGCTACCCACATAAACTACACGTGTCCTTACACCAGGTAGGCTTCACCAATTTATGTGCCTGTCTGATTCTTTGTGCATAGTGTTTTCTGCACCCTGTGATGGGACCACATAGTAGCTCTGGAAATCTTATGTTGAGACTGGTAAACCAAACCTAACACAACCCACTGCCAGAGACTTGATTCTGACTCATGGTGACCCTTCAGGACAAAGTAGAACAGCCAGATAGGGTCCAAGGTTGTAAATCTTTATGGAAGCAGTCTGCCTTGTCTCCTGTGGAGTGGCTGGTGGGTTCAAACCACTGACATTTTCAGTTAGCAGCCAAATGTTTTAACCACTATCAGAGCTCCTTGCTCAGACTTTTACATCAGAAAAATAAACTTCCATTTCTGTATCTCTTTTTAACAGAGTCTTTAACTCCATTTTAACTAGTACATCCCTGTTTGCAATTGGGTCTGTGACCCCTGGCTTAAACCAAGTATGGAAAGGGGCAGTCTGAGCATAGCCTACCGTCTTTCCCTGTCACTCATGAATGAACCTTGTGCTCAGAACCAGATGTGTCAGCCTAGCTTCTTGGACAAGATGAAAATGTGGGCTGACTCCCTTTCTAGGGCTTCTTGACCCATATCATCCCATAGCAGATGGTGACCTATCAGCACATTCTACCCTGAGCGCATGCTAAGATTCCCAGCAACTGCTTAGCTAAGTGTGTTATCTATATGGTACCTGACCTATCCCAGCAAGGAAGGAACAGTGCATATCATCTCCCTGTTCACTACAGAGTGAGATCATTGGCCATGGGGGACTGACACTCACTATTGAAGCTGACCTGGCTCTGTCTCTTCTCTATTTGAGTAAAGTATTGTTCTACCCATGTTTGTGTGTGAATCATGTCTTTTTTGGCAACCCCAACACTTGTAAACTATGGAGTGGGTTACTGTCTTCCATGTGATGGGATCCTTTCCTGGAGGTGGTGACAAGTGTCATTTGCTCAACACCAAGAAACTTTGGAACTGATATGTAAATAAAGGAAGAGGAAGTTAATAATTTTGCAAGTTGTTTTTCTTATGAATGGGACCTATGGTGGCAACATCAAACCAAATTGTACTTAGAGCTGAAATTAGGCATAATCTTCCTTAAAAATAATTAATTTTATTTGTCGTTGATGTTGAGAGTATACATAGCAAAACATTCATGAGTTTAATAATTTCTACCTGTACAATTCAGTGACATTGATTACATTCTTCCAGTTGTGCAACTGTTCTCACCCTCCTTCTCTGAGTTGTTCTTTCCATGTTAACATAAACTCCAAACTCACTGCCATTGAGTTGATTCCAACCCATAGCGACCCCCATTGGGTTTCCACGGCTGTAAATATTGACAGAAGCAGATTGCCTTATCTTTCTTCTGTGGAGAAGCTTGGTGTGTTCAAATCACCAACCTTTTGGATAGCAGTCAAATGCTTTAACCACTATACCACTGGGGCACCTTAACTGCCCGAAAAGTCCCTATCTAATCTTTTGAGCTGATGTTAATTTGATCCTGTATAGATAGATCTTAAAAGAGTAGAATGCTCAAGGCAGACATTCTTTATGAGCTAAACTTCTCTATTTGAGTAAAGTATTGCTCTACCCATGCTTGTGTGTGAGTCATGTCTTTCTTGGCAACACCAACAGTTGTAAAATATGGAGTGAGTTACTGTCCTCCATGTGATGGGACTCCTTTCCTGGAGGTGGTGACAGGTGTCATTTGCTATGTTTGGTTTTAAGAAGACTTCAGGGGATATTTTTGGTTTGAGTTTTAAAGATTACCTCAGCACAATAGTTTTTCGGGAAGGCATAGCTTCTTTAAGGTAAAGGCAGTATTAGAAAACCCTGTCATGCCTCACAGACTCTGTCTACAGAAGCTTCATTTTCAGATTTTAAACTGGTGTGTACAAATGATTCCTTAGGGACCACTGTTCCCCACACCTTAATGGCCGCCGCTATATATCCCAGGCTTCTGTGCCACATTTGCCCCTTTTTCTCATCCCAACCCATCTTTGAAGGCCACACTTGAATGGGCAGCCCTCTCACTTTTTCTTGGCAATGTCCTCTGAGTGTAAGTGAAGTAGAAACTTCTCAGCTGTTACTCTTCTGGTTCCCAAGGGACCAACTGAGACTTCCTGATACTAAGTGTGAAACCACTGAGGATCCAACAGTTTCAATCTGAGCAGACCCTTCTGTTTTATGTGAGGGTAAAAGGCCCAATTATGAAAATGATCTGTGGCAAAAAGATGCTACTGCTTCCCCAAAGTTGTTGTTGTTATGTGCTGTCAAGTTGGCTCCAACTCAGCTACATTATGTACAACAGAAAGAAACACTGCCCAGTCCCGTGCCATCCTCACAATCTTAGGTATACTTGGAACCATCATTGTAGCCACCTCCCCTATAGCAGGTGCCAAAAAAGACTTGCTATTGTGTTCCTTTTGGAATCATATGGTTGTCTGATTCAAAATGGCCCAACCAATCCATTTCAGCTCACTAATGCCTAGGATATCGATCACTTAATTGTGCACATGAGGAAACTACACAGACCAGGAGGCTGTCATTTGCACAGAACAAGGGGATACTGCATGGTTTAAAATCAGGAAGGGAGTGTGTCAGGGTTTTATCCTTTCACCAAACTTATTCAAGCTGTATGCTGAGCAAATAATCCAAGAAGCTGCAGTATATGAAGAAGAATGTGGCATTAGGACTGGAGGAAGACTCATTAACAACTTGTGAAACGCAGACAACACAACTTTGCTTGCTGAAAGTGAAGATTACTTACTGATGAAGATTAAAGACTACAGTCTGCAGTATGGATTACATTTTAACATAAAGAAAACAAAAATCCTCACAGCTGGACCAATAAGTAGCATCATGAAAAATAGAAGACTGAAGTTGTCAAAGAGTTCATATTACTTGGTTCCACAATCAATACCAATGGAAGCAGCAGTCAAGAAATCAGATATAGTATTGCACTGGGCAAATCTGCTGCAAAAGACTTCTTTAAAGTGCTGAAGAGAGTGAAGATGTCTCTTTGAAGACTAAGGTGCACCTAATCCAAGCCATGGTGTTTTCAATCATCTCATATACATGTGAAAATTGGACAAAGAATAAGACGGATGAAGAGTTGATGCTTATGAGTTGTGGTGCTGGCGAAGAATACTCAAAGTACCATGGACTTCCAGAGAGCCAACAAATCTGTCCTGGAGGAAGTGCAGCCAGAATGCTCCTTGGAAGTAAGAATGACCAGAATTCGTCTCATCACTTTGGTCATGTGCCGCAGACCAGCACAGTCACTGGGCTCGGTTCTATAACTCGAAGAAGATTATAGGTGAATAGGGAGTCGGCGAATTGGCTAACAGAAGACAAACAACTCAGAGGCTGCTTGCAACTGAGAGCGTTTATTGCCTTTAGCTACATGTTTTTATAGTATAACCATTTCTTCTTTTGATTTTAATT
>NW_006921763.1:1749932-1772138 GCF_000298275.1 Orycteropus afer afer
TTATTGTTCTTATTGTAACTAGCAACTATTGAACCAAACAACATTATCAAAAACATCAGCAAACAGGAACAAATGGTAAAAATTGAGAGAGCACACTTCACCCCGGGAAGCTTAGAGTTTCCTTGAAACAGCCGCTTCAGACCGGTGACTATGTCACGCGGACCCCACCGGGGCTGTCGTGGCAGTCATGTTGTCAGAAGGGCCCGTTCTCTGGAGGAGGATATCATGGTTGGTAAAGTGGAGGATCAGCAAAAAAGAAGGCCCTCAAGGAGATGGACTGACACAGTGGCTGCAATGATAGGCTCAGGTATAGCAAGGACTGTGAGGCTGGTGCAGGACCAGGCAGTGTTTCATTCTGCTGTACATAAGGTTGCGATGAGTTGGAGCTGACTCAATGGCACCTAACAACAACAACAACAAAATTGTGTTCCTTGGAAAGATGAGTGAAAGTAATAAAAGTGGGGTTAATGCCAAATAAGTAATAAATGGGGTTAATACCAAATGATTTGGGATGGCCTGTATCAAAGAATTCTCCAAAATTTCACTAAGTCAGGACTATTTGAGAAGATTAGAAAGGAAGAAGAAAGAACTACTATTTAGTGAGCTCTTAATGCACCTAAATATATGTACATTTTGTCATTTAATCATCTCAAAAATCCTCTGAGATAGCATTACAGTTTTATTTTGTTTTTTTAAGAAGAAAGGATAAGAAAAGTTATGTAACATGACAAAGATCCTACAGCTAGGAAGTAAAAAGCCAGGATTTTGACATAAATTTGGTGACCTTCGTTCACACTGTATCATGCAGCCTCACAGATGCTATGTTGTCATTGTTAGCTGCCTTTCAGTCAGCCTCTGACTCACGGTGCCACTATGCACAATGAAATGAAATGCTACATGGATCCCCATCGCCAGGTACAGATTGGACCACTATGATCCACATTTTCATTGGCTCATTTTCAGAAGTCAATTTCCAGGTCTTTCTTCCATCTTAGTCTAGAAGCTCTGCTGAATCTTGTTCAGCATCACAGCAACACACAGACTTTCCTGACAGACAGTACATTGTCTGGGAATTGGACCTGGGTGTCCCGCATGGAAAGTGCACATTCTACCACTGAACTACTAATGCCTCCATCACAGATGCTATAAGGCTGGCCTAATCAGCAAGAGGAGGCAATGAAGATGATGGAAAAAACTGTCAGGGATGAAAGTATCCACATGGAGAGGTGTGATGGTTAATTTTATGTGTTAACTTGGCTAGGCTATTAATCTTAATGGTTTGGCAGACCTAGACTCATTGCTGTTCTGTTCTGTAATGTAATATAATGTTATTACCTTCCATGGTGTGATCTGAGGTGATCAACCAGTTGAAAGGGGAGTTTCCTTGGGGGTGTGGTCTGCCTCCAGAATATAAATGGATGCTCTGGTAAAGCTCATTGTCTCTTGATCATGCACTCTTCTCATTGCCTAACTTCTGGACCTTGTGAAGTAAGCCTTCAGAAGTCTCTGCCTTCCACCTGACCTGCAGATTTTTAATTTGTCAGCCTCTACAACTCCATGAGCCAGAAGAAGTCTCCAGCCTACTGTCTGACCTACAGATTGGGACTTGCCAGCCCTCACAATTGTGGGAGCCTTGAAGTAAATCATATATACATACATATACATATATGTTGTTGTTGTTGTTGTTATGTGCCGTTGAGTCGGACCTGACTCATAGTGACCCCTCCTTGGGTTACTGAGGCAGTATCACTATGGAACTAGATTGCCCAACCTTCCTTCAGAGGAGTGGCTGGTGGGTTTGAACTGCCAGCCTTCTGGTTAGCAGTCAAGTGCCTTAGGCACTATGCTACCATATACATATACATATATATACACACACACACATATATTGTGTGTGTGTGTGTATGTCACTGGTTTTGCTTCTCTAGAGAACTAAGACAGAGAGTAGTTTGTAATAGATCCAGGAAAGCAAGAAAAGAAAGTGGGAGAGAGAGATGTTGAGAAGACTATCTGCCCAAATCAGATCATCCTAAGAAGCCACTGTTTTCACAAGATACAAAGGCCAATGCAGCAATCTAGCCCCTTGGGGAGAAGGGACAGTAGAAGAGGCAAATGGTAGATATGCACAGGGAGGCTTGACCAGGCAGCAAGACAAGTCTGATATCTGACTGCTAACCAGAAGGCTGGAGGTTCAAACCCACCAGCCACTCCTGGGAAGGAAGACTGGGCAATCTACTTCCGTAGACATACTGCCTTGGAAACCCAAGGAGGGGTCGCTATGAGTCAGATTTAACTCGATGGCAGTGAGGTTTTTTTTTTTTTTTTTTTTGGTTTTACATTGAAAAACCTTGCTGAGTAATTGTTAGGTATATTATGGAGTAGAGAAGGAATTACAACTTAATAGCTAGCCAGTCCAAAGAATTCATGTTTCTGCTTATTTAAACAAGTAGCTTCTTCCATTCCTAGCAAATTGTTTTATTTTAGCATATGTACCCAGGTTACTGTTTTGTGTGAGTGGCCTCTATGTCCATTTCTACTGTTCATGAGATCAAGGAGAAAGCAATCAATTTCCAAGACATTATTCTGGGATGCTGAATATCATCCTTCAAACAAAATTATATCAACCTTCTTTTTTCAAAAAAAATTATCTTGTACCTTCTGCCTCTTCAGAGAGGCATTTCATCCTTATTTTCATTTAGTGAAATAAAGTATTATCTAACAGCATCGGTGAAACTCCATTCAAAGCCAATGGCCAACTTTTTAGACATAAGACAAATGAGAGTTCCATTGGCACCAAGTGACTGCAAACAGTTCTTTTAATGTACTTCTTTCTCTCTCAGCTATGGACTGCTGTCTTATGGCTCCAAACTCCCTCAGTACTAAACTGATTAGTTAGAAGGATAAAAATCCTCAGAAATAAAGGAGTTGTCTAAGATGAAGTAAACCTTCAGTGGTGAGGAATGGGATGGGGCTCCCAGATGTCTTCTTTCAGGCTGTAACAAAATGGCATCCTCTCCTCACGCTCAATGAAGCGTTTGCTTCAGAACGGTTCTCAGGTGATTGAATATCACCTGAGAAGGATGAAAAATATAAAAGAATAGAGAAGGATATAAAACAGAAAGGTTGATGAGGCAAAGAGAATGGTGTTCCTAAGGTTAGTGTAGTGCTACAGAGCTTATGTCTGTGCTTACAGTAGAACAGGAGATGGAGGTGAGGCTTGCAGACAATTTTAGGGGATGGCCGTGGTTCTGAGAAGTACAAAGATTTGGTTTCAGAAGGCTTCTTGGTGATTTCAGAGCACACACTAGGTAGCTTTCCGTGAAAGGCCCATTCTTTACCGTGGTGCTAACACATGGCATTGTTAATGGAACCGTGGATGCCTGCTAGAACTGGGATTAGAAAGGAAGACAAAGATATGTGAAGAGGTGTTAATCTAGTTGGTGGCTGGAAAATGCATTGGATCACTGATTTAAGTCTCTTGCTGAGATTGATTAAAACCAAAGTGCTGCCCTCAGTAGCATGGAAGCTGCTCTCTATCACTGGGACCCTGGTCTGGTCTGGGAGGAAGTGAAACTAATTTGGGCAAAGAATGTCCTGTCCAGTGTTCCTGTGGGGCCCTGGGGCAGAGACAAGGGGTTATGTATCTCAGGAAAGGAACATTGTCTGAAGTGGGACTTTTTAACAATTTCCTTTTGCTTTAGGATTTGCTCTTTCTTTTACCTCCCTCTTTTTTTTTTTTTTCTCTAATATTGCAATTCTTTTTTTTTCTGTTTTTATTTAAATGTCCATGTTCACTGAGTACAGAGACTATCGGAAGTTTAGATAGCATTGATTAAAAATTTGGAATACACTCAAATGTTACAAAATATGTTTATGTCTTATTACAATAGCAAAACAAACAAACAAACAAACAAAACTTCCCTTTAAAGTAATACTGATTATTCAACTCAAACTCTTATGGCCTTTGAGTAGATTCTGACTCATAGTGATCCCTCTTAGGTTTCCGAGACAGTATCTCTATGGAAGTAGATTGCCCAGTCTTCCTTCTGAGGAGTGGCTGGTGGGTTTGAACTGCTAGCCTTTTGGTTAGCAGTCAAATAAATGCCTTAGGCACTACACCACCAGATTATTCAACTAATTATACTAATTTTAGGAAAAAAGCCACCAACTGAAGAAAACACCGCCTATTTTTTTTATTTATTTTTAAAGTTTTCAAGCATTAGAGGCAATATTTACCAAGTGCTGCAATTTCTTTTAAGCTGATTGGGTTCTGAACATAAACACTCTTGTTACTCAAGCAGTAATTGAAATGATATGTAATAACCATAGGTTTTAGCACTAGCTTATAGGTTCCTTATGCAATGCAATTACCCTCTGAGGCAGGGAATGTTATCCTGTCTGACAGATGGGAAAATTGAAGCTCAGGGAGCTTAAGCAGCTTGCCCAAGGTCACAAAGCTGGTAAGTGGCAGAGTCTAGGGTTTTCTCTTTCCATTACACCTGACCTCCCAAATTTGCAGGTATGAGCAGTCACATTAGGTAAACATTAAGGTTTTACTTGCATGTGATATTCATGATATTGTTCCATAATTTACACATTCTATTGGATTACTTTTCTTTGGAATGGGCATAAATATGGATTTCTTCCAGCTGGTAGCTGTTTTCCAAATTTCTTGGCATAGATGAGTGAGTAGCTCCAGAGCAGCATCCCTTTGTTGCAACATCCATCAATTCCTGGAAGCTTGTTTTTCATCAATGCCCTCAGTGCACTTGGCCTTCTTCCTTCAATACCATCAGTTCTCCATCATATGCTACCTCCTAAAATGGTTGAATGTTGACCAATTCTTTTTGATTCAGTGACTCTTTATATTCCTTCCATCTTCTTTTGATGCTTCCCGTATAGTACAATATTTTGCTCATTTAATCCTTCAATACTGCAAATCGAGACTTGAAAATTTTCTGAAGTTCTTTCAGCTTCAGAAATGCTGAATGTGTTCTTCCCCTTTGCTTTTCTAACTCTAGGTCTTTATACCTTTTGTTATAGTATTTTACTTTGTCTTCTTGAGCCACCCTTTGAAATCTTCTGTTGAGTTCTTTTACTTCATCATTGCTTCCTTTTGCTTTAGCTATTCTACATTCAAAAGGAATTTTCAGAGTCTTTTCTGACATCTATTTTGATATTTTCTGTCTTTTAAAATAACCTTTTGGTTTCTTCATGAATTATGTCCTTGATATCATCCTACAACTTGTCTGATCTTCAGTCATTAGTGTTTGATGCACCAACTC
Organism: Orycteropus afer afer; assembly: GCF_000298275.1. Classification (NCBI taxonomy): domain Eukaryota; kingdom Metazoa; phylum Chordata; class Mammalia; order Tubulidentata; family Orycteropodidae; genus Orycteropus; species Orycteropus afer. The sequence goes on from NW_006921763.1 coordinate 1,755,218, forward strand.
TGTTCTTGAGATGGTCTCTGAATTCAAGTGAAATATATCCAAGGTCATGTTTTGGCTCTCATGGACTTGTTTTAATTTTCTTCAACTTCAACTTGAACTTGCACAGGAGCAATTGATGGTCAGTTCTGCAGTCAGCCCCTGGCCTTATTCAGGCTGATGATATTGAGTTTTTACATTGTCTCTTTCCATAGCTGTAGTCAATTTGATTCCTGTGTATTTCATACAGTGAAATTCATGTATATAGTCACCATTTATGTTGTTGTAAAAAGGTATGTGCAATGAACAAGTCATTGGTCTTGCAAAATTCTATCGTATGATCACCAGTGTCATTTCTATCACCAAGGGCATATTTTCCAACTGCTGATCCTTCTTCCAAGTGTGATATGGCAGTAGCAAGATGACTTTCTAGTGATACAGACATTGTAATTGTAGTAACTATGCCATATATTTATGTATATAGATATATCAAAGTAGAGTTGACCTTACTGATAGATGTATACAGGCATATATATTTGTATATGTGTATGTTAATGTTAGTTCCATAGAGTCAGCTTTGACTCATGGAACTCTTACATATAACACAACAAATGTTGCCCAGTCCTGTACTATCATCCAGTATTGTTAACGGATCACATTATGTTGTGATCCATAAGGTTTTCACTGGTTAATTTTGAGAAGTAAATCACCAGGCCTTTCTTCCTAATCTGTCTTAGTCTGGAATATCCACTGAAACCTGTCCACCATGAGTAACTCTGCTGGTATTTGAAATATGGGTGGCATAGCTTCCAGCCTCACAGCAACATATAAGCCACCACAGTATGATGAACTCACAGATGGATGGTGGATGTATCACATCTGTTTGAACAATTTCTCTCAGAAAGATCAGCACAAGGCCAGTCCCCATGAGGCGGAGGTTAAAGATGTCCCAAATGTCCAAACTACCGTGCTACTCCATCATTTCAGACATTAACTCCTCCTCCTCCTCCCAGTAATTTCCCCAGTCTTAGGGTTCTGTTTCGCTATAACGCCTAACAGAACTCACAGACACCCAAGGGTTCGTCTCATGTAGTAGTGGTGGAGGCTGGCAGGCTGGCAAGTCCCAGGTCCGTGAGTAGGTCTGGAGGATCCTCCCAATTCTCGGGATTTGATGAACCTCGATCAGCAAATCAGATGACGGCTGTTGTCCCAAATCCAGGGGTGAGATGAGGATGAGCCAAAACACAAAACCGGAGCAAGAGGAGGGTGAATCTTCCCAGGAGATTCCTAGGTATACCCTCAAGGAAGCTAAGGGTGGTGATTTGAATTATACCCACCAGCAAGGCAGGACTCAAGATATATTCCACCTGTGTTGCCCCAACAGAAATAACCTAAGCAGATGGCTTCAACAATCAGCAGCTCAAGGCATATCCCATCACAGAGCCGATTGCCAGTCATTATAGGGAATGACTACTACCACCTGCCCAGCCAAGCCTGACCTTAACTACCACACCACCCCAAACAGGCATGGATAATAGGATTTACAATACATCACAGAATGGAGGACAATGGCTAGAAGGGCCACATCAAGCAATTCACCATAACATCTCACACACCCAACCTGTTGCTCCACTCCATTCAACCAAGTGACTCCTTCCCCACTCCTCCTGGACAGTAAGGTCCACTTTGGACTAAGAAAACCAGGGAGATCCAGGTTTGGGAAGCCTGGGTTACACTGGGGACCAGAAGTTAGCTGCCCTGTAAAGAATTCTTGGAATTTCACTCTGCAGCTGGCTGTGTCAGGGGTCCCTGGTGGCACAGTGATTAAGCACTCAGTTGCTAACCAGAAAGTTGGAGGTATGCTACTCCATGAGAGAAAGATATGCCAGTCTCCTTCTGTAAAGATTACAGTTTTAGAAACTCTATGGGACAATTCTACTCTGTCTTATAGGGTTACTACAAGGGGAATTTGAATAGACAACAATGGTTTTTTTGGGGTTTGGGGCTGGCCTTCTCATGGTTATGGGCTATTCCTAGTGTCTTGAATATAGTCTCAGTAGATCTGCTACCAGGTATCCCCTGCACATCCCTTTCTGGCCACTTTCACCTACTTGTTTTTCTGCTCTCTGGTATTGCCTGTACCCCATTGGTCCCACCCTGCCTTGGCCTACCCTCCCTAATCTTCCTTCATTTCCTCCTCCAGCCTAGTCTCAACTCCTTCCCTTCCCCAAACTCCTTTCAGTTCAGGAGAGGATGTTCTGACGAACAACCAAGGAGCTTAGCTTTCCCAGGACACATTCGTTTTAAAAGAAGAACTGATTTAACAAACCAAAAAAACTCAAATTGGAAGGAAGTAAAGTGGATATATTTATTTAATGGGGTGTTATCCTGGCTCCCAGTTTTCTCTAAGGAAGACACCCTTACTTTAAGTAGGCTTCTAGGTTGTTGGTGATGGCAAGCATTGATCTATGGGTAGATAGATGGGTGGGTAGGCTGAATGATTGGGTATGTCTAGGCAGGGGGGAGTATGCCCATGACCATGTATAGGGTTGACAGACAATGTTTCTACCTGCATTTTTGTATGTGCTGTAAGAATGTCCAGGTATATAGTAGAGCTGACAAGAGGCAAGGTTGTGGTGGCTTCTTGGCCACAGCCAGCTACCTTGAGGGAGTGAAAAGTTGGACCTGCGGGCTTGGGACTGTGGTCACAGGGGACATCAAGCTCAATTGGCATAACATACTACACAAAAACATTGTTCTACATCCTACTTTGGTGAGTACAGACCAGAGTCTTAAAAGTTTGCAAGCAGCCATCTAGAAGCAACAATGGATCTCACCTCATCCACAGCAAAGAAAAATGAAGAAAGCCAAAGACACATGGAAACAATTAGACCAAGGAACTGGTAGACCATGGGAACCCCAGCTTATATGACCAAGAGACCAGAAGAACTAGATGGTGGTTGGCTACCACTGTCAACGACTCAGAGGGGGATTAGTAAAAGAGACCCTGGATACAGTGGGAGAACAATGTGGAACAAAGCTCAAAATCATGTAAATAAATAAATAAATAAAATACCAGGTATGCTGATCTGATAGACCCTGGTGAGACCCCTGAGACTATGGTCCCTAGTTACCCTTCAGGTCTGGAACTGAACTTACTCCTGTGGCTTCCAGCCAAACAATAGACAGGCATATAGGGTGAACATTTACATCAGGTAGATACACTCGTTGGGGCAATCAATCAAGGAAGAGCAGAAGGGCAGTGTTTGCAAAGGGAGACAGCATGGGAGGGAAGGGCACAGGGAAGACTACAGGGAGGAAGTGGGAAGAGAGCTATTATACTGTGGGGAACTGCAGTCAATGTCATGAGACAAAATGTGTATGAACTGCTGTAAGGAAAATGAATTTGCTCTGTAAAGTTTCACCCAAATCACGATAAAAATAAATAAATACATAAAAATAAGAAAAGTAGGCCTCTAGGTCCAGGGAGTAAAATTCTTATATTTCTTTCTAGGCAATTCTTCAAGAAGCCTTTCAAAAATAATTTCACTGCTGGTTTTAGTTAGATTATTTTGCTTGTGACTGGAAACCCATGATGTAAAGGGTTTAAAAAAAAGAAAAAATTATTTATCTCCCATGAAAAGAGAGGTAACTCAGCGCTGTTATAGTAGCTCCTTGCACCAGGTTCCTTCTATCTTATTGTTTCACCCTCTTCAACACATGGTCTACCTCATGGCCGAAAGATGGCTGCTCCAGCTCCAGACTTAGATCAACGTCCTAGTCACTAGTAAGGATGAAAGGGCACGTCCTAGTCATTGAATGCACTTACCATCCTTCCTTACACCCCAGTGGCCCAAACTAACATGTGAGTTCACAATAAGGCATACTGGGAAATGTGGCATTTATTTCTGAGCAATTCCTGTGCTCCGCTAATGTTTGAAAGGAGCCCTGGTGATGTTGCGGTTAAGCAGTAGGCTGTTAAGCAGAAAGTCGGTGGTTCAAACCCATGAGCTGCTCCACAGAAGAAAAATGAGGCAGTCTCCTTCCATAAAGATTTACAGCCTTGGAAACCCAATGGATGTCTCTATAAGTCAAAATCGACTCAATGGCAGAGGGTTTGGCAGGGAGTTTGCTAACGTTTGGGGTTCTATTAATAAAAAATGGGAGAGTCCCCCTCACAAGCTTGTTGGTGGGATTGTAATGTTCAGAACCAAGAAGGATCAGGTTCCAGGACAGCAGAGACACTCTTGCATCTCTTTGCTGCCACAGTGGAAATGACCCTGGTGCGGGGAAAATACTTTACCCACGGGCAGGCTGTTGAGATTCTCATTTTGGCTCTGCCCCTAGCCACTGTCATGGCCCTGAGAGAGTTGTCCAAACTTCTAGGGCCTCAGTTTCTCTAAAATGAGTTTACTTAATTCTATCTGCAGGTCCTTCTCTGCTCTAATCTCATACTGTCTTGGCATCTGTAACCAAGCAGTTAAACAGCAAACACACACATCCCTCTTCTTTTCCATTGTGAACATTCAGTGGTGTGAATAAATAAGGATAATCAAGTTACTGGCCCCCAGTTATCTTTTTAACATTGCCACCCTTCAACAGAACTCCTTCTGGCAGAAACTAGATAGAAACGGAGCTCTGGTCAGGAGATCACTTTATTTTCCCATTAAGCTCTGAAAGTAGGAGGTCTGAAGCATCTGACAAAGAGCCCATGGTTGTAAAGTCTCTGGTGATCTCTGGTCATAGTAGATGCAATCGCCAATCTCAAACCACTGGGACAGGAAGGAAGTATATGCTGCCGATTGATAAAGAGGGTTATGTGCTGAGCACTCTAATCTCGAGGAAATAGGGAACCCTAAGTCACCTGGATTAGCCACAGACCAGAAAGAAGCCCTTCTGGAGTTCCTTTCAGTTTCTCAGACATACTATGTTTGATAAAACACACCCTCACCCCACCCCAAGGGGAAAAACATAACCCACCATTGCTTAACTCCCTTACAAACAGCCAGTGAGCATTAGCTCCATGTCTCAATAAATGGCCAATCTGTGAACAAAAAAGTTACCTTGTCTGTTTCTTGTAGCCAGACAGCAAACCTACTTGCTGGTTGATCACCATGGCTACAAGATAATTTTTCTAGGTCTTTGTGACACAGTGGATGAGCTGTATGGTGGCAAGTGGAGGACAAAACAGGACACCTAACAGGAAATAGAGCACCAGCCTGCATGCCTGTCAAGCCCTCAGGCCCAGCCCAGCCCTGCTCTTGCCTGGCAGAAGCTCCAAGATACTGGTCTGGCTGATGAGGACAGGCACTCTCAGTGTACAGCTGGGATAACATCTTCCTTCTTAGCAGAATGACTCCTCAGAGTTAGAAAGACCAAGCCTGGAGTCAAAGGACACAGAACCCAGAGAGTTCTGGAGCCAGGCAGAGTGTATCCAGAGCTCCAGGTAAAAATTGTCAGACTGGCCTCAGTTAAGTGAAAGCAGTTTTTCCCCTGGATCCACCCAGCATTTGGGGCCCTTTCTGCCTGACGAGTGAATGAGAGCTTCTCTGTGGGCCCACTTTGACATGAATTCCCCCGTACAGCTTTATTCAATGCAATACGGCAGGATTGATAGCTGTTATTTCTCGAGTGCTCATTACGTGCCAGACACTAGTTTAATTAGTATTATCTAATTTAATCTAACTGACTACTATCATCCTCATTTTACAGATAAAGCAACAGATGAACAGAGAATTTACACAAATTCTTCAAGGCCACACAGCCAGTTCGTGGCACAGCCAGGATTCAAGCCCATGGCCAGCTGGCTCCAGAGTCCATGCTTCTAACCATGCTGCCTCTTCATTTGACAAATATTTATTGAACACCTACTGTGTGCAGGTACTGTGCTTGGTGCTGTGTATGCTCTGGTTTTGACACCTAGTGTTTCTGCTCTGACTCTGACGAGGGCAGAGAAGGCGGTAGACCAGCTAGCTGGCTACATCCAGATTCTCAACAATAGAAGTGCTTGGCTTGTCCAGAGCGTGGGGTTGACGTTCAGCTGATCTGCACCCCCACTGGCTGTTTATGCTGCTATCTGTTCCGATTGGTCAGTGTCTGGGCCCTATCAGCTAGGAATTACTTTCAATATCACCCTCAGCAATAGTGTTATTGTTGTTAGGTGCCCTCATCGAGTTCATTTCTATTCATAGTGACCCTATGTGACAAAGGAGAATTGTCCATGGGTTTTCTAAGCTGTGATCTTTATGAGAGCAGATCACCGGGTCATTCTCCCATGGAGCTACTAGAGAGTTTTGAACAGCCAACTTTTTGGTTAGCAGCCAAACATGGTGCCAGCAAGTGTAGAGTTTTCCAAATATGAATTGGGATGCCTTGAGTTGACCCAGAGAGCACCAGCTTCCACAGTCCCCACTACTCCCTATTGGGTTACTATTTGCTTTTCACTCATTTTGGCTACTTTTCCTATATTTGAATTCATCACTCCTGCCTCATCCCTTTTTTATCCCAAGCCAGGCCCTGGACTGGTTCTCCAGATCTCCAATGTCTGTTGTTGTTGTTGTTATGTGCCGTCGAGTCAAACCCAACTCATAGCGACCCCTCCTTGGGTTTCCGAGGCAGTATCACTACGGAAGTAGGATTGCCCAACCTTCCTTCCGAGGAGTGGCTGGTGGGTTTGAACTGCCAGCCGTCTGGTTAGCAGGCAAGTGTCTTAGCCACTATGCTACCAGAGTTCCTCTCCAATGTCTAGGCCTAGACAAATTGAAGGCAGACCTAGTGAGGACATTTAGAGCCTGGGGAAATATGACCAGGTGGGCAGAGAGTCTATCCTGAATGAGCTGAAGTAGTATGTAAAAAGATACATAAAATCATGAAAATGCCATCAATGTGTCATGGGATATGGCATTTTTGGTGAGTTTGTTCATTCCTTCTATAATAAGGAAACCAAGAAGTCAGAGGGGTGAGGAGACACAAAGGCAAAACACAAAGGTGTCCTTAAGAAATTATTCACTGAGTATGTGAAATTTTGCCTGCATGACCAGAGGCCCCATTCTGCCTACAGGTCCTTCTCTCCCTCCTCCTCCCAGCCCAGCTCACTTGCTCCTTCCTTCAGAACTCACAGCCTGTTATGTCCTTCTCACTCAGGTTTTCACAACACATCTACTTACTATATCTTATTGTAACAACAGCCAGAACTTATAGAGAGCTTAAAAGGAGCCCTGGTGGCACAATGGTTAAGCACTTGGCTAATAATTGAGAGGTTAGATTTGAACCCACCAGCCTCTCCTTGGGAGAAAAGACCATCTTTTTATTATCTGCTCCCATAAAAGTTACAGCCTATGAAACTCTACGTATGGGGCTGTTCTACTCTGTCATATACGGTCACTATGAGTTAGATTCTACTCAACGGCACACAAGAAAAAAACAATATCAAGAGCTTATTGTGTGCCAGACATTGGTTCAAGAACTTGGTGCATACTAAGTCCTTTAATCGTTTCAGTACTCCTATGAGCTAGATGTACCATAGTTAACCCCAGTTTACAGAAGGGGAAAACTGAGGCACAGCCAGGTTAAATAAGTTGCCAAAGTCATACAGCTGTGACATAGAAGTACTGGGTTTCAATCTGAGCAGGCTGTGCTCATGACCACCACGCTACACTGCTTCGTTTTGCATCGTCTGGCTACTCATCAGTCTCCCTGACTGGGCTGCGTGCATCCAGCGCTGTGTCTCACTTGTGTCTGCATGCCTGGTGCACCATGCCTGGCCTTCTGGAGGGGGCAGTAATTGAGCCCACACATCCACAAGCACTGAGCTCTCTGTTTTTAACAGAGACCTCTTTACTCATGAATTTTCATTACAAATCCTCTTTTATATCCTGAAGCTGTCCAGGGAAGCTTGTTATTTATTTCTGATACCAAAAACCAAACTCACTGCAGTCATGTCGAATCTGACTCATAGCGACCCCTCCTTGGGTTTCCGAGGCAGTATCTCCATGGAAGTAGATCACCCAGTCTTCCTTCCGAGGAGTGGCTGGTGGGTTTGAACCGCCAGCTTCTGGATAGCAGTCAAATGCCTTAGTCACTAAATGAGCCCTTCATTTGGAGATGAGGCTGAAAGTTTTAGAGTATAAGAGTTCCATGATCTGATTTTAAAATAAGGGAACAGAAGCCAGAGTGAAGGGACTACCACTGGCCAAACCGAGGACAATTTGAGCACCAAATAATTAAGGATAGTAACTAATGATAAAAGGAGCTCTGGTGTCATGACAGTTAAGCATTTGGCTGCTAACTGAAAAGTTGGTGGTTTCAACCCAACCACTGGCTCCTCAGAAGAAAGACCTGGTGATCTTCTCCCATACAAATTACAGCATAGAAAGCCTATGGGACAGTTCTGTTCTGTCACATGGGGTTGTTATGAGTCAAAAATCGACTTGACAGCATCCCAGAGCAATGGATGATAAACTGGAAAAATAGAAAGCATGCATCCATATCAATGATAAATAGGTGGGGGAAGGGAGGAGTTTTGCTCACAGTGAAAGACTGATTGCTAACAGGTAAATATGCAGGATGTGCTAGACCTGAAAAGCCATCATTTGCAATCACCTGAGTAAAGATTGGCTCAAACAAAAATCATCAGTGGTTGCTAAATCTAAGTGGAAATTGTGATGAGAAGCAGGACATTTGCGTGCTGTTAAAAAGCCTACGCACAAATTGCTTATGAGTGGCAAGGAAAAAAAAATAGTAACCACACAGAAGAGAAGTCAGAAAATAATTTGACTGGTGATCAAAATGTGTGTTACCAAAGAGGGACAGATGGACTTTGGGGGCCCCTGGATGTGGTACCCTGCAAAGGACACAACATAAAGAATATAATATTCTGCCCAGAAATTCATAACCTGAATTTAACGATGAAGAAACATCAAAAAACTTAAATGTGGAAATTCCTATTTTAAAAGGGAGGCCAGAGAACTAGTATTCTTTAAACACATTACTATCCTAAAAGGCAAAGAAAAGCTGTAAAATTTCTCACATTAAAGGAGATTAAAGAGTCATGACAATTAAATTCATTTACAATCTTACCTACCAATTATGCAATACATGACTAATCTTAGACTAGATTCTATACAAAAGGAAACAAATAACATCAGGATGTTACCGGGTCAATTGACAAAATAGGAAAACATGGTAGGTTAGATAAAATTACTGTGTTGATGATATATTTACTGAGGTTGGTAACTGTACTGTGGTTTGGTAACTATGATGGTTATGCAAGAAAATATTTTTAATCTTAAGAAATTTACATTGAACCATTGAGGAGTAAAGAATCCCCCGGTGGTATAAATGGATAAGCACTCAACTACTAGCAAAAGGTTCATGGCTCGAACCCCCCCAGAGGTGCTTTGGAAGACAGGCCTGCTGATCTGCTCCTGAAGGGTCACAGCCATGGAACCTACAGAGAAGTTCCACTCTGCACACAGGGGTCGCCATGAGTTAGGATCAATTCAACGGCAACTAACAACAACAACATTTAGGAGTAAAAGGCCATGAAACATGCCCTTTAGATAGACAGGTAGATGATAGATGATAGATAGATAGATAGATAGATAGATAGATGATGGGTGATAGATAAAACAAAACCCAAACTCACTGCCATCAAGTTGATTCCGACTCATAGTGAACCCCATTGGGTTTCTGAGGAGGTAAATCTTTAGGGAAGTAGATTGCCCAGTCTTCTTTCCATGGAGGGGCTGGTGGGTTCGAACCACCAGCCTTTTGGTTAGCCTTAGGCACTGCACCATCAGAGGTCCTTATGTCTAAGGTAAGCAAGACAAAATCTTGCCATCCTTACTTCTAAGGAGCATTCTGGCTGTATTTCTTCTATGACTGATTTATTTTTATTGCTGGTAGTCCACAGTATATTTAATATTCTTTACTAATACCACATTTCAAAAATGTTAACTACAGATTAATTTGGGATTATGGGTATTCTTTGTATTATTCTCATTCTTGCAACTTTTCTGTAAGTTTTAAATTTAAAAAAAAAAAAAAAGGATATGATGTGTTTGTGATTCACACATCCTGCTGTGATGCAATGAGATTGTTGAGGAAAAGGGCAGAAGCAAGGACATCAGCCAGGGTGTCATGGCGATAACGTAGGCGAGAGAAGATGGTGGGCTATACCAGGGAAGGAGTGAGAAGCTCTTGGGTTCTGGATAAATCCTGAAGGTAGAGTTAACTGCATTTGCTGATCGATTCCATGTGGAGTTGAGAGAAGAAAAGGAGACAGAGGAGAGCCACAAGTTTCCTGACCAGAGCAACTGGGTGGATGGACCCATCAGTAAATGACATGGGAAAGATGGCAGGAGGAGCGAGTTCAAGGTAGAAGAAAGAGAGCCTGGTTTTGGACATATGCCTGGTTAAGTGGATTTAAGAACTATATTGTCTAATTTTAATTAAACTAAAGCTCATAAAATGGATAACTAGCTTAAAAGGAGTTCTGCAAAGTAACTGCAAATCGGTGATGCACCCAAGCACAAGTGAATTTCCAGAAAACTTTGCAGAATTGGTAGGTGGGACTAAGTGTGCCAACACACTCCTCCCATTTGGATCTATGTATATTTGTGAGGATGGGGCAGTGGTTGTTCAGTGGTAGAATTCTCACCTCCCATGCCGGAGCCCTGGGTTTGTGCGTGCAGGAGACACGGCCAGGGCACCTCACTCACAGCCAGCACCTACCTGTCAGTGGAGGCTCGCATGTTGCTGTCATGCTGAGCAAGTTTCAGGGAAGTTGCCAGAATGAGACAGACTAGGAAGAAAGCCCAGCTGATCTGCTTCTGAAAATCAGCCACTGAAAACCTATGGAGTGAATTCCTGTCTGACACACAGGAGGTCACCAGGAGTTGGAATTAACTTGACAGTAACTGGTTTACATTCATAAAAAATTCAGTTTCCTCTAGGGAGGGAAGAGAGGGCAATTTTATTTCTTTTAAATCATAAACATGCATTAGTTCAATAGTTTGAAAAATTGGTTTAAAATATTCTGGCCCTTTGAAATTCCTTTTATGCTTCTATAAATAGAGGAAATAGAGATATAATATTTTGTACCAAGATGATCAATACAACATTTACTATCTTGATGAAAGATTAGAAACAACCCAAATACCTAGCATTAAGGTACTAGTTGAGGAAATAATGGAAATGGACTGTAATATAAAGCAGATATTATGGATTGAATTCTGTCCCCCAGAAATATGTGTTATAAATCTTAACCTCTGTGCCAGTGGTTGGGAGCTCTGGTGGCATAGTGCCTAAAGCATTTGACTGCTAACCTGAAGGCTGGTGGTTCAAACACACCAGCCACTCCTCAGAAGGAAGGTTGGGCAATCTACTTCCATAGAAATACCACTTCAGAAACCCAAGGAGGGGTTGCTATGAGTCAGATCCAACTCTAGGGTAGTGTGGTTTTTTGTTTTTTTGTTTTGTTTTTTTATGCCAGTGGTTATAATCCCGTTTGGGAATGGGCTGTCTTTGTTGTGTTAATGGGACTGATTTATGTAGGATGTATCTTGAGTCAATCTCTCACAAAATACAAAAAAGAGCAGATTAGACAAGCAGAGATAGGGGAAGAGAGATGCCAAACCACCTGAATGAACATCACCAGGAGCAGAAGGTCAGAAGAGACAAGAACCTTCCCCCCTAGAGCCACAGAGAGAGAAAGCCTCCCCCTGAATTTGGACTTCTAGACTCCTAACCTGTGTGGAAATGAATTTCTGTGAAAGCCACCGACTTGTGGTACTCCTGGGGTAGCAGCACTAGAGAGCTAGAACAGCAGCCATTTAAAATAATCAACTTTTTGAATATCTTAACAGGATAAATACTGACAACATGTTAAGGAGAAAAAGCAAGATCCATATAAATTCAGTATAATCTCAACTCTGTTAAAAAATGCATTTGAAAGAGACTTGGAAGAAATACCCCCAAAAGCATACTTTCATTTTCAACACCAACAAAAATTAAATAAATTATTTTTTAAAATAAAAGAAACATCTACCAATGACAACGTTGGTTGCCTCTGGCAATAAGATTACAAGAAATTGTTCACTTTTGGGAAATTTATATTTTCGTGTTCTTTTCCATTTTCTGCAATGAGCATGCATTATTTTGTAATCTGAAAGAAAGAGAAAGTAAAATACTGAGAAAACCATGACATGCATTCCTAGCATGAGTCAGGAGCTGAATTTTCATGTTTAAAGTAGTTTCAGAAACACAGGAGTGGTTTCTAGGCAACCTGCTTGGGAAATCATGTTCATTTCCATTATCACTGGAGTGCTTGTATCTCAAAGAATTATGTACAACATAAATGCTTGCAGAAGCAGACTCCTGGAGAGAAAAACAAGGTTTGCCACCCTGTTTTGGTCATGGGGCTTGTGTGATAGGGACCTCAGAGGCCCACAGGGGCCTGAGATTTTATCTTCTTGGCAAATTACTGTTTGATTTTAATGAGGATAACAGTAGGTGAGTACAGATAGATATTCAAATTTCTGCATATGGTGTGGAGTAAAAAAATAAAAACCAGCTCAGTGGCTTTGCTGATAATCCAGGGTTATTAATTCAGATGGTCACATGGTTTTGTGAGATGGCTTTCAGCTCAAGATGTGAAAAGATTGCCTCGTCATCATGTGAGCCATTTACTCTCATTATAGATAATCCTGCTAAGCCAAAGGGCTTTTAATCAGGAGCAAATGCTGGAAAGTGGAATCAGAGCTAAGAAACCCGAGGCTGGAGGAGAGTTGAGGGAGATGGGCTCAATTACCTCTGGTAGCATAGTGCCTAAGGCATTTGACTACTAACCAGAAGGCTGGCAGTTCAAACCCACCAGTCACTCCTCGGAAGGGGTCACTATGAGTCAGACCCAACTTGACAGCACACAACAATTTAGCCAAGACGGAGATGTGTTCTTTACTACTAAGGTTTTGCAGAAGGTGCAAAACATATTGTTCTCAGCTCCTAGTGGACGATTTGCTGACCTTAAGGGCATTTTTCACAAAGAACTGAAGGGTTTTGACCTATAAACAGGCTAAGAGCTCAGCTTCTTATTCTGAAGCCCCCTGATGGTTGTCTTTGGTAATTAAAAAAAAAGTTTAGGCGACAAAGTAAACCTCAGGTGTTTTAGATAATGACAACAATTAACTAAGGGTTTACTTAACTGCTTTTGACCGTTCACTCCCTCAGATGCCATCACAGCTTCAGGAGGAGACTGAAAATCAGGAAGGAACTCTGCCCCTAGGAGGGGCAGACCAACTTCACAGGAAGTGAGGCAACAGGGCAGGAATTATTCAAAGTGGACGCTGAAGACGTCATCTGTCTGCAAGTCACGGAACCCAGGTCCCGCACTCCACTAACAATGGCTCTCTGGGTCTGACCATCCCTTTTTTAAAATGACAAACATCTTGGAGCTTAAAGGAAGGGGAAGTGGAAGGGAGAGGGTAAGGAGGGTAGGAGGGTGAGAGAGGGCTAATTTCTTGAGGGAGTGTTACCTCTGAGGACAGACAATTCTCTTTTCATCTCTGTACCCTAGGACTTACCACAAGGGCTTTGCACATAGTTGTTGTTGTTGTTGTTATGTGCCATCAAGTCGGACCCGACTCATAGCGACCCCTCCTTGGGTTTCCGAGGCAGTATCTTATGGAAGCAGATTGCTTCATCTTCCTTCCGAGGAGTGGCTGGTGGGTTTGAACCGCCAGCCTTCTGCACATGTAGGTGCCACAAATGTTTGTGGCCTTGGATTAGATATGGATCCACTGAGGTAGATAGCACTGTTTGGATGATATTTACAGATGAGGAAACTGAAGTACAGAGAGATTTAAAAATGCTTGAGATTTCTAGCTAATACACAGAAGAACAGAAACTCAATTCTGAAATTCCAAAATACTGGCTTTCTTCTTTCTATCACATCCTCTCTTTTACAGTCAGATCTGTCCAGAGAGAGCTCCATCAATAAGGGACTCAGCCTCCTTTTAGTCAAACCAATGTTCTCTCTCCTTTCTTAAGAGTTTGTCTTTTTTTTCCTTCCCATAGTCCAGAATCATCCTGAAGGAAAAGACTAGGTGTCAATTCTTCTATAAACCCTTTGCCCAGCATTCAACAGATATTTGCAGTATCATTGAATTTAGAGCAGGTTTCTGGACAGAACTGATCTCCCAGTGCTTGTTTGAACTAAGAAACTAGAAAATAGTTTTTATTTTTATCTAAAGGAAATGTTTTATTCTCTTAAAACACACACACACACACACACACACACAAACCAGCAACGCCTTTTTAGGAGACTATTTCCCCCTGAGAGGCTTGCTACCTAACGTAAGTTAAATATGAATTCTTTTTTCTAGGAGCTTAGACTCATAGGTACAACTCTCTTGGCAATTACCACATTGGGTGTGAGTCAAAGGTAGCATCTAAATTCACTTAGCTCCTTCCATTCTGACTGGAATTTGTCAGCTTCCATGCTAGACCCAGTGCACCCCTTCTATAACAGGGTTCTCCTCTGACATGCTGGGATACCGTTGGACTTGAGGAACCAGTAGCTAAATTCTCCCCAAGTGTGCATACATCTTGGGTTTGTTTCATTTTCCTCTTAAGATTTCCCTCTAGGGAACCACTCTTGGCATGGATAAGTGCACTCCAAGGTTAAGACCCAAATCAGTGCCATTCCTCAGAGGAGGTCAGCCAAGGTTGCCTGGGGAGTAAGGCATGGGAGGAGGCTGACTGGTTCTTACCATTACAATCATATATTTTGTGAGCATTAATTAGGCCCCTATTGTATGTCAAGGAGCTCTGGTGGCATAGTGGTTAAAACACTCGGCAGCTAATCAAAAGGTTGGCAATTTGAACTCATCAGCTGCTCTGCAGGAGAAAGAAGAGGCAGTCTGCTTCTGTAAAGATTAACAGCCTTGGAAGCACTGTGGGGCAGTTCTATTCTGTCCTGAAGTATGGCTATGAGTCAGAATTGACTCAGTGGTGGGCGGGGTATTGTATGCCAAAGGAGCCCTAGTGACACAGTGGTTAAGTGCTCGGCTGCTGACTGAAATGTTAGTAGTTTGAACCCATCAGCTTCACTGTGAGACAAAGAGGTGACAGTACGTTTTCATAAAGATTACAGCCTTGGAAACCCTATAGGGCATGTCTACTCTCTCCTACAGGGCCTCTATGCATCAGTATTGACTCGATAGCAACAAGTTTGGGTTATTATTATTATTATATGTCAGGCTCTGGGGGTGCAAGGACAAATGCAGCATTTGGGAAGTACTCATCCTGTCAGTTTGTTGTACTGTGACAGCCTGTGTGTTATGATGCTGGAAACTATGCCACCAGTATTTCAAATACCAGCAGAGTCACCCTGGGTCATAGGCTTCAGTGGAGCTTCCAGACTAAGATAGGTTAAGAAGAAAGGCCTGGTGATCGTCTTCTGAAGATTAGTTACATATGGTTCACGAGAGAAAAACCGTTCCCCATAGTGCTGGTGGATGAGCCCCTAGGTTAGAAGGCATCAAAATACATAGTGGCCAGGACAGTGGACTCAAGCATGTCAATGATTGTGAAGATGGCCCAAGACTAGGCAACGTTTTGTTCTGTGGTACATGGGGCTGCCATGAGTGGCAGCTGACTCAACAGCAACTAATAACAGCAGTGTGGCTGGGGAAGCAATCATGTAACTAATTAACCAATAAGAGGTATTATTAACAACAACAACAAAAAACTCACTGTCATCGAGGGGATTAGACTCATAGCAACCCTTCCTTGGTTTTCCAAGACAGTATCTTTACCACAGTAGATTAACCCATCTTCCTTCTGAGGAGTGGCTGGTGGGTTTGAACTGCCACCCTTCTGGTTAGTAGTCAAATGCCTTAGGCACTATGCCACTGGAGCTCCCAAGATAGATATTATAATAGAAATATATACAAGAAACCTCAAGAACAGAGAGGAGTAAGTACAGAACTCTGTCAGAAAGATTGGAAAAACGTTCATGGTTTAGGAGATGCTCAAACTGAGATTTGATAGAGGAGACGAAGTTCACTGACTGGGTGAGGCAAGGACGTGTATAGCAGGCTGAGGGAACCACGTGTGCGAAAGTGTGGAGGTGCTGAAGGTGCAGCATATCCATCTTGGTATTAAAACTGTACGGAGATGAGTCTGGTGAGGAGGGCAGATTGAAAATATGAAGGGCCTCATGTCATGTTTTAGAGTGAGGCTTTGTCCTATGGAAGATAGGAGAATGCAGAAGGATTTCAAATGGGGAGGGGCATGTAACATGGTCAGGTCTCAAAAGAGCCATGGAATGACAGCGTGAAGGAAGGATTGGGGAGGAAGGTAGCAGGACCATTCTGGAGCAATTTGCAGGCCACACAATCTCAGGGGTAATGACAGGGGTGGTGTGGGCTTAGGAGATGGGATTGATGGCGGCTGGTGACAGCTGGGATGTGGAGGGTCTTTGTGGGGAGTCTAAGATAACTCTCAGGTATTGGCCTGGGTGACTGGGCAATGGTGGTTCCATTCACCAGTATCAAGGAGGATGGTGAGGTAAATTTTGGCCATGTCTAAAGTGCCTGTGGGATACCCACGTAGAGCTATCTAGTAAGGGGTTGGTATATGAGAATCTGGGTGTCCTTGGGTGATGCAAACAGTTAATACACTCAGCTGCTAACTAAATGGTTGGAAGTTTGAGTTCACCCAGAGGCACCTTGGAAGAAAGGCCTGGAGATCTACGTCCAGTAAATCCGCTGCTGAAAATTCCATGGAGTCCAGTTCTACTCCGAACACACACAAGGTCACCATGAGAAACTGGTTTTGGATATGGAAGTGTGAGCTCAGGGAAGACATTGGTTTCTTTTTTTTTTTTTTTAATTTTATTTTGATTTGGGTGAAGATTTACAGAGTAAATTCACTTTTCATA
>NW_006921763.1:1773913-1796247 GCF_000298275.1 Orycteropus afer afer
GGATCGTTTGTCTTTTTGTTATTGAGGTGTTGGAGTGTTCTATAAATTCTAGAGATAAGTCCCTTGTCAGATATGTTATTACCAAATATTTTTTCCCAGTCTGTAGGTTCTCTTTTGACTCTTTTGGAGAAGTCTTTGGAAGCACAAGGGCATTGGTTTCTGATGGAAGAAGGCAGGAGCAGGCTTTTCTCTCTTCAGAAATTCAATAAGCATTGCTTTGAGTAGCTAATTAATGATTACAGGGCCCTAGGAAAACAGAAGCATGCTGCAATGTAAATGCGGGTGCCCTACGGTAATGAACTCATGGCTGCAGAAGAGCTCAAGCTAAATAACACTCATATTTTTCTAGCTATAAATAAACCTGCCTCTGCAGCTGAGGTTTTCAATTACGCTGTGAAGAGAAATGCAGTCGTGGAAATGAGAAAGAGGGGCATCTAGCGGTCATGTGGAGCCTCCCAGGTAAAATGTTATCAAGTTCCAGCCAAAATCAGTAGGGCCGAGCTCTGATCTGATGGAAAAGAGGGGAGAGTCAGAAGTCCTGGGTTCAAGTACTGAGTCCTTTGCTAACTGGGCTGTCTGCAATAGATTATCAAAAACTTAGTGAATTAATGTTTGCGACCTACTTTTTAGAGATACAGGTACTGTTTTAAGCCCTGCAGTATATTAGCTCATTCAATCCTCAGAACGTCTTCATGGTAGGTTCTGTATTATTCCTCCTTTGTTGTAGAAGCTGTTGAGCTGGCCCTGACGGATGGCCATCCCACAGACAACAAAATCAAACTCTGCCCCGTCCTGTGTCATCCTCAGATTGTTGTGATCCATAGGTTTTTGTTGTTGTTGCTTGTGGTATTGTTTTTTTCCTCCTCATTGGTGCTTTTATTACTGTGATAAATAACCAGGCACGAGATTTCTGGGTGTGAGGCTATATGAATTTTTTTTTGTAACATGTGATTAGATATTTTTTATTGTTGTAAAAATAAAGACAGTACAACACTTGCCAGTTCCACACTCTCATAGGGTTTTCACCGGCTGATTTTCAGAAGTAGATCGTAGTCTGTGTTTGTCTGGAAGCTCTGCTGAAACCTGTTCAGTGTCACAGAATCATAAATGTCTCCCCTGACAGATGGGTGGTGGCTGCACCTGAGGAGCATTGGCTGGAAATCGAGCCCAGGTCTCCTTCATGGAAGGAGAGAACTTACCACTGAACCATCAATGCTTCCATTCCTCCTTTAAAAACCAAAAGCAAATCTACTGCCATGGAGTCAATTCTGACTCATAGGTAACCCATAGGGTTTCCGAGGCTATACATCTTTATGGAAGCAGACTGCCTCATCTTTCTCCCATGGAGTGGCTAGTGGGTTTGACCCACCAACCTTTTGATTAGTAACCTGATGCCTTAACAACTGAGACACAGAGTTTAGGTGACTTACTCTAGACCACTCAGCTTAAAAATGGAAGTTCCAAGATTTGAACCTGGACAGTCTATGCTCTTAATTACTATACAATGCTGCCTCTATATGTAAAAAAAAAAAAAAAAAAAAAGTTAAAAATGTAGCTTTTCAGGGTCTTTGTTTTCTTATCAGGACATGGATTTTATAAAGGCCAAGCAGTATAATTTATACTAAGGCCTAAACTATTAGTGTATGTTCTCATTGTGCTCCTTTAGGGCTGGTCCTTCAGTGAAGAACCAATTCAAAAATGTGTGGGAGACTCTGAGAGGTTCTTTAAATCTGTGGCTTTGTTTGCAGATCACAGCAGACTAACTGAGCAGCATGATAATACAGCATTAAACATCACTGTGGATCAAATTCAGCATAATAATAATAAAATGAGTATGTGAGTAAGAGGAGTCTTGGTTCCCTCCCAGATCTATAAGTAAGACATGATACTTAAAACTCTCTAAGCCTACTCCTCCTCTGTGAATTGGGTTATAATAGTAAAAACTTCAAAGGATATAAGGATTACAATAATAACCTGTCTTTAATCTCCTGGAGAGATCCAGGGTAGGAGTCATTAAGGACGTGAACACACATGTTCATGCAACAATAGAGGGAAGTGCATTTTGGAAAAAAGAACCGCGAAAGTCCTGAGCTGGCAGGGATCTTGACATGTTTGAGAACTAAAATGTTAATGAGGCCAGTGCCTAGAGATCAAGAGGGAGAGCCATGCAAATTGAAACTGGAAGGAAAGGTAGGCAGGAGTTAGATCATGCAAGGCCTTGAAGGTCAATACAAGGATTTTATTTAAATGCAACAGGAGGTCTTGCTTGAGCTAAAGCAGGAAAGTGACATGATTTGAGTTAGGCTTCAAAGATATCCCTCTGGACTAAGGGACCACGTGAACTCCAGGCTCCATGACCCTGAGACCAGATCTAGATGGTGCCGTGTTACCACTGCTGGCCACTCTAAAGGGATCATAATAGGAGATCCTGGATAGAGTGGGAGAAAATTGTGGAATGAAATTCAAAATCATAAAGAAGACCTGGCTTACTGGTCTGATAGAGATTGGTGGAACTCCAGAAACTGTAGCCCTTAGTGACCCTTCAAGCCTGGAGTTGAACTCACCCATGGCTCAACTTTCAGGTAAATAATAAGCTATAAAGTGAACAATGCTACCAGGATGATATGTGCTCATTAGAACAATTAACCATAGGAAATCAGAAGATAGCATTTGCTGAGGCATAAAGCTAAGAAAACAGGAAGGGATAGGAAAGAAGGATGAAGAGATAAGATAAATAAACCCAGAGTAGAAGTGAAAAGAATGCTGTTACATGAGAGGATTGCAGTGAATGTCACAAAACAAAATATTTAAGATTTGTTCAATGGAACAATTTGATCTGTAAACTTTCATCCAAATCACAGTAAAAAGATTACATATTCCTTGAAGAAAACCAAAGATTCATGGAAACAATTAGTCCTGGCAACTGGTACACCATGCGATCCACAGCCTATACAACTATGAGACCAGAAGAACTAGATGGTGCCCGGCTACAACTGTCAACCACTCGGAGGGGAATCTATGTAGGAGATCCTGGATAGAGAGGGAGAACAATGTGGAACAAAAGTCAAAATCATTTGGGAAAAAAGGGGGGTAGATCAGGTTTGCTGCTCTGATAGAGCCTGGTGGAACCACTGAGACTATGGCCCCTAGCTTCCTTTCAGGTCTGGAATTGAACCCACACCTCTGGCTTCCAGCCAAACAAAATATAGGCATATTAGTTGAACATTTACCTGAGGTAGACACACTCCTTGGAGAGAACAATCATGGGAGAAAGAAGGGCTGTTTGCACAGGGAGACAGCTCAGGGGGCAGGAGTTCATGGAGGGATGGACATAGGGAAGAGGTAACTATAGGGAGGAAGTGGGAAGGGAGCTGTTGCATTGGGGTAAATTGTAGTCAATGTCATGAGACAATGTGTGTGTGAACTGCTATATGGAAAGTGAATTTGCTCTGTAAACTCTGTAAACCCAAGGAGGGGTCGCTATGAGCACATAACAACAACATACCTGTGGTTATAATCCCATTTGGGAATAGGGTTTTATTATGTCAATGAGGCAGTATTAGTGTATTAAGTGTATTGATTTCAGGTGTATCTTAAATCAATCTCTTCTGAGATTTAAGAGAGCAGATTAAGTAAGCCGAGATTGGGCCAGATAGATGCCAAGCCCCAGGAGATCTCCAAGGAACGAAGAAACAAATTGAAAAGAGAAAAGAACCTTCCTCCAGAGCCAACAGAGAGAAAAAGCCTTCCCCTAGAGTCAGCCTCTTGAATTTGGAGTTCTAAATGTAAGAAAATAAATTTCCATTTGTTAAAACCACTCGCCTGTGGTATTTGTGTTATAGCAGTACTAGATAACTAAGACATTGACCAAGAAAAGAGGGCCAGGGACTGAATCCTGAGGAATTCATCAAGAGAGCGGGTCATGGGAAGAGTTGCCCAAAAATGTAGACGCAGACCAGGAGAGTTTTACTGTCATGGAAGCCCAGATCAACGACCTTCATAATATTTGCCAGGTTCTCATAGCACAATGATGAGTGTGTAGTAAGCACTACACGATATTAGCCACTCTTCCTGCTGTCATGCCTAGTACTAGCAATTTGTCTTGGACAAGCTGGAGAAGTCAAGGAGAATCCTTCTAGATGCTTCACACAATAGGCACTTTCCTGAACCCTTGGAGAAAGGATCTGTGGTGCCTCTATGGTGTTGAACACAGAACTTGTTTGCAGATTTAACTCAGAAAAAAAATTGCAGTCAGAAGAAATAGTCTGTTCACAGGAGTATTACATTTTCTTGGGAGGGCAGGGTGAGGTGACGTGAAGGGAGAGGACAGTAAGAAGCCTGAGTAAACTCATTTCTGGAGAATAGGACGACTTCCCACCACTTTATTTCCTGGGCCTTGACCATAGTATTTCATGCATTTATTTTTTAACAGAAGCAATTGTTTTAAGTGTTGGTTTCAAAATTCCCTGCCCTAAAGGAGAAAGACCAAGTGCTATCAACCAGAGGAGTTAGTTCCTTCCAGACCCACCTGGAATCCTCCATTTTGGTTTTCAGGATTGTGCTCTTTTAGAAATTGATCTGGCTAAGAGGTAGGGAAAGAATAAAATAGGAATATTCTAGGAACTATATTGATTAGGACAAACTGACTCTAATAACCTATTTCTTACCTTAAATATGTTAATAGATTTTATTAAAATAAACCCTTAGTTTATTCCCAGAAATAATGGATTTCTGTAGCTTTGTTTTTGCAGCTGTTACATTTCAAACAGGGTTTTTGTTCTTTGCATTGTCTCTTTAGAGCAGGCTTTAAAAACAGTGCATTTCATGTTTAACGTGTCTTCAGCAGCCTGTGTGGTGACTTACAGGGAGTGTGCAGAGACACCTGGTGGTCGGTAAGGTGAAGTGCCCTGGCTTTGTTAGAAGTTAACAGATTGAATTGTGTGTAAAATTTGGTTTGTTTTTTGTGGTTGAGAATGTCATTCTTTTTTCCAATTATTTTAGGAAGATTTCAGTTACATATTTAAGAAGTATACTTTGATTTTTTAGCCTATTTTTATAGCCTCCAGCCTTTCGTTCTTAAGGAAACCATCAACCAGGTGAATTGGTGGTGTAAAGCCTAAAGCATTTGACTGCTAACCAGAAGGTTGGTGGTTCAAACCCACCAGCCACTCCGTGGAAGGAAGACTGGGCAATCTATTTCCATACAAGTTTACCACCTTGGAAACCCAAAGGGGGTCTCTATGAGTTGGAATCAACTGGATAGCAGTAAGTTTGGCTTTTTGGTTTTATCAGCTGGGCACATGGAGCCCTGGTGGCGCAGCGAGTAAGCCCTCCAGTGCGAAATGTCAGCTGTCTGAGCCCGCCTCCTGCTCCTGGAAGGAAAGATGTGGCAGTCTGCTTCCGTAAAGATTACAGCCTTGTACACCCTATGGGGCAGCTCCACTCTGTCACAGAGGGTTGTTGTGAGTCAGAATCTATTCCATGGCAGTGGGTTTGGTGTCTTTGACATTTCTTTTTTTTTAATCAGCTGGGCTAAATTTAATCACTCACATCCATAAATAGGGTACTAACCAAAAGGTTGGCAGTTTGAACCCAACCAGAGGAGCCTAAAAAGAAAGTTTTGGCAATCTGCTTCTGAAAGGTCACAGATACAAACACTATGGAGCAAGTTCTACCCTGAAACACATACAGACTCCATGAATTGGAATCAACTTGAAAGCAACTGGTGTTTTTTTTTGTCTGGGGCATAGGTCAATGGCTATGATAGGTGAGAAGAAGGCACAGAGAAGAGAAAATTTAAAAAGTGCTCATGAGGGAAACTATGGAAATTAAATCTTTCAACACTCCTGCTTTACTTTTTGGGACCCAGGGGGTACACCTGCCTCCCCCTTCCTCCCAAACATGCTTTTTGGAAGCAAGGTCCTAAATCACTCATTCACACTGAGCTAAAAGGCTCTGATGCTGAGGGCAGAAGATGCAAGATGGAGGAGGGTGTTGCATTGGTGAGCAACGTTTCTGCATTAGCACACCCATGTAGTTCCTCCAGAACCAGGCCGCAGGGGAGGAGTAGTGAGGACCTGGGACTGAGCGACATGCTGCTGCTTGGGGAGTGCACACCTGTGGGGGTTGGGAGCTAATAGATCCTAATATGAATTATACTGTATCCTCCCAAAACATGTGTTGCAATCCTAACCCCCATACCTGTGGGTATAATCTAATCTAATGTGAAGTAATCACCTTTCATAATTCAATCTAATATAATGTAATCAATTAGTTGTGGGCATGCCAGCCTAGGGTAGATTGTTCAACTAATTACCTCTGAGTAGAAAATAGAAGTTTAGACACAGCGGCATGCACACATGGGGGAAGAGGAAGACAGATGGCTGAGCCAGATGGATCTATAAGCCTAGGAACGCCAAGGATTGCTGGCAGCTACTAGAAGTTGAAACAGACAAGGAAGAACCTCCTCCTGGAGCCAGTTACATCCTAAATTCAGACTTCTAGCCTCTTGAACTCTGACAAAATTAACTTCTGTTCTCCATTTGTGGTATTTCTGTTATATCAGCGCTAGGAAACTAAGCTCCCAAAATAGCCTGGGAAGAGTATCAGTTAGGTGAGCATGGTGCTGTCCTTGCAGTTCTCAATTCCTCTTCATGAGGATGAGAAACCTTGAACTAGAATGTAACTGTCAATGAGACGACCCCTCCTGCCTGCTCTCAGGCTGGCATTCACTTCACTCTGGCTTTGTCATCAGAAGGAACGGAATTGCAGATACCAAGACGGTACTGTGTAATAGGAGTCACAGAAGCTGCCATGGAAAGAGGAAGTAAAGCCAGTGGGTGAGAAAACATGGAGTGAGAAAGGATCAGAAACTCAAGAGCAAAGGAAAATTTCAGAAAATCCACAAGAATCAGGTAGCCTAACAAGGAGCCAAGAAGGGTCCCAGGGATGGGGTCACAGCTCATGGTGAAGAAAGACTTTGGAAATAAGAGGAAGCTGGGAGATGCTCACCCTGCACAACTGTGTAAAGTTGTATGGCTTTCAAATACATTCCCTTAGGAGACTTCAGGGGGAATAGTATGCACCCTTTGACAAAGCATAGACATCAGAGCTCATTACAGTCCCCAGATCATTCACCTGGACGTATCGGATACCCTGTATTATGTATCAGCTGTTCTCCTGACCCAGAAAACGACATGTCCCTTATCTCCTGCTCATGCCTCTTCATGAACTTGGCTCTTTCTTCTGCTGGGAAGTTACTGGGTTTCAATAATCAAAAGAAGTTTTGTTGACTCCTGGAACACGTGCGGAGCAGCAAGGAGAATCATAGTCATATTTACCAAGGGGCTGCTGTATGCCAAGTATGAGTAAGGCACTTAGTTTTCTCTTGAATCCTCACAATATCCCTTTTAGGTAAGTATTACAATTCTCATTTTTACAAATAAGCAAACAAACGGAGAGAAATTATGTGACTTACTCAAGTTCACTTGGTTAGTAATTGGTGACCTCAGGATTTGAACCTGAGTGTGAGTAAGTACTACTCCTGTGTCTTTGTATTCTTTCTATTGCAGTAGGTCAGCAAGACGTGGGACATATGCCTCCATGCCATCCTCTTGCATCCATGGCGGCTGCTGCTAACTGATCTTGGTGGTTGTTGCCCTTGAGCTAGGACTATGTATAAAGTGCATACATAAATGTGTATATACATATGTATATAGAGAAGTTTAAGTTACAGTCCATTTTCTCAAAGAATTTTGCTTGAACATCAATTAAAATGTAATAGAGCAGTGGACTAACAACATAAGCTGGAAATGACACCTTTGTAGGAAATACATCCACCATTCTTTGTCAGAGAGCTAGCCTTTCCCCCATTCTTTTACCCAACTTACTTCCTTACATTTATTTCCTCATTTTATATATCATGCATTTATTCAGTCAATAGGTATCCTTTTGGTGTCTGGGAAACAGCACCAGATAGAGTCCCTGCTCTCATGGAACTTATTCTAGTTGTACATACACATATACACACAGCAGCTGGTCATAAGTCAATGAAAAAAATAAAGCAGGGACGATGAACACAGAGGCAAGGAGTATGACTGGCATGGACTTAATCATGTCCTCCGAAAACAGTTGCTAATCTTTGTAGCTATGAATGTAATCTTGTTTGGAAATAGTTTTTCTTTGAAGATATTATTAGCTAACAAGGTCATGCTACAGTAGGGTGGATCCTGAGTCCTTGTTGTTATTGTGTGCTGTTGAGCTGATTCTGACTCATAACGACCTCATGGAACGGAGCAGAACTGCCCCATAGAGTTTTCTAGGCTGCAATCTTTATGGGAGCAGGTCCCCAGTTCTTTCTCTCATGGCGTCACTAGTTGTGAACCACTAACCTTTTTGTTAACAGCAGAATGATTAGCAGTTGCCCGAACAGGACTCCTTTCAATACCTTCTGCTGTGCACAGGGTCACCATGAGTCGGAGACAACTTGACGGCACCTAACAACAACAACAACAAAAGTACATTTGGGTTTTGATTTCTTCTATCTTCTTCATGGGCCATTCTGGTGTGGTGGAATGAGCCCCCTATGGAGAGTTGGGAGAAATGGAATCTGTCCTTGGATAGCCATGCACCCTTGAGAAAACTGGTTACCTTCCTACCCACTGCCATCCAGTCGATTCAACTCATAGCAACCCTATTGGGTTTCCAACGTGGTAAATCTTTACAGAAGTAGATTGCTCCATCTTCCTTCCATGGAGTGGCTGGTGGGTTTGAACTACCAACCTTCCGGTTAGCAGTTAAATGCCTTAGGCACTGCACAACCAGAGCTCCTTGGTCACCTCGCTAGGCCTGGATATTTTAGAGGGAGATCAAAGATGAGCTTGGAGATGGTCTCTAAGAGCTCTTTATTGAGTCAAAATGTTCTGCTTCTATATTTAATGAAATGGGGGAAATATTCATGTCATATTTATTGGTGAAAAAAAATCCTTCACAAAGCATTATGTTTGACTTTTGCAATTTTATTTTAAAATACATGTAGCAGGGTGAAGGTAATCTGTCCTTTTATACCTGCTTTGTTCTTCCCACACCCTCTGCTGCTGCAGGCAAGTATAGTAAAACCTGCAAGAAGCCAGAAGGTGTGTAAGGCGGAAGCCTGTTAGAGAAGGAAAATTCAAATATTTTCCAGTAATTGAAACCACTGCAAAGTGATGGCTGCCTCTGTCAAAGGCAGAAAACTAGCGAGACTCAAAAAAACAAGGCAGTGCTACTGAATTCTAGCTCTCCCAGGTTTCACTGTAATTCACTAAGATTGTTCGTTCAGGGAATGACAGGCACAGGTAGGAAGATTCAACCCCAATGGGCAAAGGGTTCTCTGTAGTTTCAACCAAGAAGAACTGAGAGGATTCTGAGGGGAGAGCTTGTTGTTATTGTGTACAATCAAGTCATTCCAAATCATACACAGTAGAACTACCCTATAGAGTTTCTAGGCTGTAATCTTCATGGGAGCAGATCACCTGGTCTTTTCTCCTGATGAGCAGCTAGTGGGTTTGAACCACAGACCTTTCAGTTAGCAGCCAAGCACTTATCAATTGCACTACCAGGGCTCCTTGAGGGGAGATCAAAGGATGTAAACCAAAACCCCACTGCCATCAGGTCAGCTCTGATTCATTGTGACCCCATCCAAGGCTGTAAATCTTTATGGAAGCAGACTGCCTCATCTTTCTCCCATGGAGTGACTGGTGGGTTAGAACCACTGACCTTTTGGTTAGCAGCTGAATGCTTTAACCACTATGCCACCAGAGACCATCCAAGGTAGACCCCGTATGAACTGCAACTCAAACTCAACAGAACAGAAATGTTGGGAACTTTTCTGTGTATTTCTACCTGCTCGTGATTTGCATGGAGTGAAACTGAGTTCTTGTAAGGAATTACGCCTTTCCATATTTGCATGACATGACAGCATAGTTACATGAGCTTTTTAAAAACATGACCAGTGGATGAGCTCTTGAAATTACTACCATGAGGTCATCTTTAAACCTTACACCAAAAATATCCCCTGAAGTCTTCTGAAAGACAAACAATAATCTAGCTTAACTAGTTAAAAATGTTTACTGTGGACATTATATTCTTTTAAGAACAATCTATATAAGATCAAGTTCTTTTATATCTGTATGGGGTAGTGAGTTTATGTTAATGGGGGAGGAAAAACTCGGAAGAGGAGGATGAGAATTGATGCAGAGCTTGAAGAATGTAATCAATGTCACTGAATTGTACATAGAGAAATGGTTGAATTGTTGTATGCTTTGCTTTGTACATTCTCAACAACAAAAACCCAAAAAGATGGTCATCACATTAATCCTGTCTATTTCTGCTTGGTTGGATTCTTCCTGGTGACATCTCTTTTTCTTCACTGGGATTTTCTATACTTTCTAATTTATCTACATTATTACTTCTGTAATAATAATAAATTATGTTTTAAAAAACTTATAGATCTTATGAATATCCTTAGTGTCTTGGTATCATACTTTTGGAATAAAAAAAAGTGCTTAAAAATTAGTCTATGTGGGAGGACTTTGCTTCCAGCAACCCTGAAATGGCCAGAATACTTTATGTCTGTGAACTTAGGATGAAAGACTCCTGACTTTTAAAAAGGAGAAGATATTTGAAGGATGATTGTGCTTTCTAGAAAGTCTAAGTTTTGAATCCTTTTTTTTCCTGGCCAGAATGTAATCTCTTGGGTGATGATACTGCACAAACTATGGTGAGATGCTATTCACAAACTTAAATAGTTTAACACTCTGAATTTGAATTAATATTAGAACATATGACCAAATTGAAGCTAATTGAGTCACTCAGGAAGTGGCATATACTCTAGATGTGCAATTTCTGGATAATTGAAGTTGATTCAGATTATTTTCATTACTTGAGCCCACATTTTCAAAAACCAGTCCAACATATATTTGCAACTGTATTAGTTTCTTAGGGCTGCTACAATAAAGCACCGTAATAAACTGGGTTTATTATCTCACAGTTCTGGAAGCTCAAAATCAAGGTGTCAGCAGGGCCATGTTCTCTGAATGCTCTAGGGAACGTCCTGTCTTATTTCTCCCAGCTTCTGGTAGCCCCAGTCATAAGTACCATGGCTTGCAGCTACAGCATGACTCTGAAATTGGACCAAACGTGGGTCCCTGCCCAGTGCGCAATCAAGCCAAAACAGTTTACACACCGAGTGATTAAGGGGAGAGAAAATTATTTATTGCAAAGCGTCAATGTAAGAAGAAAAGGGCCCATACCCAAATCTGACTCCCTGAATCCAGATTGAGCTACAGTTTTGTAAGTTTCAGGAGAAGGGGTTATGCATATTCATAAAAAACTTAAACAATTTGGGCATGAATTAGCTGATGATTGGCCAAAATTTCCTTCACCTCAGTTTAAAGGGGCAGTTGTTTTTAATGCAGTGCACTTGGGCACGGGATGAGTCACACTGGCTTCCTGTCATCAGCTGATTGGGGCTTAGGCAGAGGGGAGAATGTCAGTTCCCAGCAACTTTGTTCCTGTTTATTTCACTGCGCATGTCTGCAGGCCAAGATTAATTTTCAAGTTGTCTCCTGAGACACATTAACATGTTTATCATCTGTTGCTAGTGGGATAGCATGGAAAGAATGTGCAAATTGACCATTCATTCCATTCAGTTCTTAAGGTTGATTCTTAAGGAACTGAATTATTATGTTTGCTTATTTGTCTCCAACCAGGGGTCCTGTCTGTTTTAACCAAGGTGGGGGAATAGTTGAGCTTTCATCCCATTCAGTTCTTAAGGAACTGAGTTACCATGTTTACTTATCTGTCTTCAATCGGGGATGCAGGCTGAACTTTGACGCCACTCAGTTTCAACTCTGACTGCTGCCATAGTCTTGTGGTCATTTTCCCTCTACGTCTGTCTCTTTGTGTTTCTTTTACTCTTTCATAAAGACACTGCTCATATTGTATTAAACCAAACTCACTGCCATCGAGTCAGATCCAACTCATAGCGACCATTCCTTGGGTTTCCGAGGCAATCTACTACAGAAGTAGATTGCCCAACCTTCCTTTTGAGGAGTGACTGGTGGGTTTGAACCACCAGCCTTCTGGTTAGCAGTCACATGCCTTAGGCACTACGCCACCAGAGCTCCTCATATTGTATTAGGACTCACCCTACTAACATTAGTATGACCTCATGTTAACTTAACTGATAATGTCTTCAAACACACTATTCCCAAACAAGGTCACATTCACAAATGCCATGGAGATTAGGATTTCAACATATCTTGTTGTTTGTTTTACCTTTTTTCTTTTAATTGTGATTTGGATGAAATTTTATAAAGCAGATTCATTTTGTTCATACACATTTTGTTTTGTGACACTGGTTACATTCTCTGCAGTGTAACAGCTCTGTTCTCATTTCTTCCCTGTGGTTACCCTTTCCCTGTGTCCTTCTTACCTATGCAGTCCTGCCTCCCTACCTTTCTCCCTGTGCAAATGCTGTACTTCTGATTTCTCATGGTTGATTCTTCTAAGGAGTGCATCTCCCTGGTGTAGGTCTATGTAGGCTGAGAGTTATGCCACAGGAGTGAGTTCAATTCCAGGTTTCAAGGGTGACTAGGAGCCATAGTCATGGAGGTTTTACTAGTCTCTGTCAGACCAGTAAGCCTGGTCTTTTTTATGATATTAAGTTTTGTTCCACATTTTTTTCCCACTCTATTCAGGATATCCAATTTTGATCCCTTTCTGAATGTTTTGCTTTTTTTTAAACTTTTTATTGGGATGTGGCTGAAAGTTTACAGAACAAATTGATTTTCCATTCAACAATTCACACATATTTAGTTTTGTGACATTGAGTTGCAGCTCCCACAATGTAACAACACTCTTCCCACTTCCTCCCTGTGTTTATTGTTTCCATTCATCCCTCTTTACTAGCCCTTCCTGCCTTCTGAGTTTATCCCTGGGCAAATGCTGTTCCTTTGATCTTATAGTCGATTGTTCTAAAGAGTGCTACCTCCCTGGTGCTATTGTTCAGGCATTTGACTGCTAACCAGAAGGTTGGTGGTTCAGACCCACCAACTACTGCATGGAAGGAAGACTGGGCAATCTACTTCTGTAAAGATTTACCACCTCAGAAACCCAAAATAGGGTTTCTCTATGAGTCGGAATCCACTTGATGGCAGTGAGTTTGTTATTTTTTGTATTGTTTGGCTGAAAGTTGTGCTGGAGGGTGGGGGAGGGTTGTGGAGGGAGGAGGGGGTGAGGTGAGGGGTGAGTTCAGTTCCAGGCCTGAAAGGAGTGTAAGGGCCATGGTCTTGGAGGTTCCACCAATATCTATCAAACCAGTGAGCCTGATCTTTTTCAGGATTTTGAGTTTTGTTCCACATTTTGCTACTACTCTATCTAGGAACTCTGGTTGTTATCCCTTTCAGAGCAGGCAGTAGCAGTAGACAGACACCATCTTCTGGTCTCAGGGTTTTGGAGGCTGGGGTTCACATGGCCCATTAGTACTTTGGACTGATTGTTTCCTTGAATCTTTGATTATCTTCAGTCTTTGCTCTGGATGAGGAGAGACCAATAATTGCATCTTAGATGGCCACTCATAAGCTTTTAAGAACCCAGTCACTACTCGCCACAATATGATGTAGAGCATTGTCTTTGTGGACTTTGGTGTCTCTCCAGACTATGGTCCTGAGCCCCCAGGCCCAGTGAATCATTCCTTCAAGGTGTTTGGTTATGCCTCAGAAGTTTTCATAACTTTGCCCCCTGTATGCTGTACTAATTCATGAATACATTTGCAACATATGTAGAGATACATATGTAAAGATATCTTCTGTCAAACCTGTATATATTTGTGGGTGTCAACATATGTTTTTGGATGGACACAATTCAATCTATTTAATCTTCTCCAGCCTTATTGAACCCTAAATAATGAATTCAACTGATTTCTTCTTCCATTGAAGCATCCTATGAGCTATAGGACCACTAGGCTGCAGTTCTCTTTTTAAGTGTAAGATTTGGAGCTACGCAAGGGGTACTGATTGGGGTGAAGTTGGGCAGGTCCCTGGGAAAATATGTAATAGTTGCCTTTAGAATGACATTGACAGGAGTTTATTTTCTAGTCATTAGCATCTTTGCTCTAACTGGTAGCATCCTGTCCCAAAATAGTTTTGGTTTAATACTGTTTGATTGAACATTGAGAGGTGAACACCATCTGTTACCGTTTTTTAAAAGTGGTGTCCAATTGAATGAACTAAGTTAACCAAAACCAACCAAAGATTACCAGAGGTGATTACCTTAGTGGGAGCTTTGAGCAGCAACCTTAACAGCTAGCTCCAAATATTCACTGAGCACCTATTAACCAGGTGCTGCTCTGAGTATTGTACAGAATAAAAGAATACAAAGTAGTCTTTGATGCCACCTACCTGGCAAATGCCAAGTTGATGAAAAACAATGAGAAGAAAGAGAAGCACCGTTAGTAATATGGTGAGCATATTGGGCTGCAGCAAGAGGTCTGGATTCTACCACTGGTCAGCCATCACTGTGGGCAAGTCACTTCTTATTTCTGGGCCTCAGTTTGCTCATATGAAACTGAGGCATTAGACACAATTTCAAAAGTATCCTCAGCTTCTGAGATTTCAGAGCCTGAGTATGGGCAGCAGGAATCGTGTCATGTGATGGTGAATCAGACTAGAAGCAACAGGAAAATAATGTCTTCACAATCAACACAAGGGCATAGGCAATTAAGAAGCACACTTAACTGATGGCCTGAGTGCCTTTTCTACTCGAAGGATATATTCCTGAAGAGGCGCAGGATGACTCATCAGACAGCTGTAACCTGATGAAACAGAGCTCTCCAATTTCCTTGCTCTGATTCCAGGCAACCGAATGATCTTAATTTCGTTTTCCAACTTCGTTCCCCCCAGGCAAGAGGAGAGACAGACATAAGTTCCCAAACTACATGACAATTGGAAATCGACATTCTTTTGTGGAAGCAAAATTAAATCACATATGAGAAATAAATGTGAAATTATATAAAGTAGCATTCAGATGTAAAGGGATATCATTCTTCTCAACATCTCCATTGGCTATGAATCATTCTCATACTGAGTTGATTAGCCTTTGAACCACTTTTTAAAGCTGGTAAATCCTGGATGACTTGGTAGGAATTCTGGATCTGCAAAGCTGATCAGGGTTAAAAATTACTAACGCTTACATGTTGTTGTTAGTTGGCGTTGAGCAGGCTCTGACTTACGGTGACCCATATACACAGAATGAAACTGCCTTGTCCCATCTGCATAATCGTTGGTGTGCTCCCGTCCATTGTTGTGGTTACTGTGTATTTTGAGTGCCTTCCAATCTTGGGGCTCATCTATTGTGATCCACAAGGCTTTCAGCAGCTAGTTTTTGGAATGAACTAGGCATTTTTTCCTAGTCTATCTTATTCTGGAAATTCTGTTGAAACCTGTCTACCACAGAAGTCCCTACTAGTATATGAAATACCAGTGGGATAGCTTCCAACATCATAGCAACACACAAGACAGCACAGGGTGACAAACTGGCAGAGAAGCGGTGGAACAATTGATAAAGGGCTTTTGCATAGGGTATCTCCCATATGGGAGAAAAGGAATATTATTTTTCCCAGGCTTAGGTAACCTGTCCAGAATCATAGCACTGGCAAGGTTTGGGCTGGCAGTTGACTCCAAATCCAATTCACAGTGTGGTTGCTTCTTAAGAGAGTGGATCCTCTCCTCCCATCCAGCACACCCCCATATACTCACACACAGAGATTTACTACAGAAGGTCCAGGCCCAGTAGACAAACTGAAGGATTGTCAGAAGCAAAATGGTAATGTACTATGTTCTAGAGACCTTGGAATTACTTGTCTTTCCCTTTCACATGCAGCTAGTGTATAGGGTCTTTCTGGATAATTACCCCATAGTTGGGTCTATTTAGCTTCCCTTAATCACTGAACTCAGGAGCTCTGGTAGCATAGTGCCTAAGGCACTCATCTGCTAACCAGAAGGCTGGCGGTTCAAACCCACCAGCCACTCCTCGGAAGGAAGATGGGGCAATCCTACTTCCGTAGTGATACTGCCTCGGAAACCCAAGGAGAGGTCGCTATGAGTCTGGGCTGACTCGATGGCATACAACAACAACAACAATCACTGAACTCAGGGGCATTAGTGGTTCCGTGGTAGAATTCTTGCCTTCGATGTGGGAGACACAGGTTCAATTCCTGGCCAATGCACTTCGTGTACAACTATCACCTCTCTTGTTAGTGGAGGTTTGCATGATGCTATGATGGTGAGCAGGTTTCAGTGGAACTTCCAGGCTAAGATGGACTAAGAAGAAAGGCCTTGAGATTTACTTCCAAAAATCAGTCACTGAAAATCCTGTGGATCATGGTGATCTGATTCGCAACCACTTGGAGGATGCCTCAAGATCGGGCAGAGTTTTATTCTGTTGTGCTTGACATTGCCACAAATTGAGGTTGACTCTACCTCAACAGCAGGTAACAATAAGATCCTTGACTCAGATTGAATTTACTTGATATAGAAAGCTCCCACTCTGCTTAGGTGAACTGGAGTGTCAGACATTACCCTGAGTTCTACTCCTACTTCCCTTCAGGACCCTCAATGGGGTGACTCCCTAAGAACAACACTGTCTGATGTAAACACACCCCCAGCTCCAAGCATCTCAGTCACTGGAGCTGCCAGTCTCAGATTACCAGAGGGGGAGGGAAGGCAGGTCTAGCTTTCAAGACCTCAGGTCCTTTCTGGAAAACAAGCCTGAGCTCTCCACCTGCCATCGTGAGACTGGGCAGAGTAGGGTCTTGTGACTGGACCTTCTCTACTCACAGAGGGAAGTAGAAGACAGTGCTGCCTGGCTGGGACATAGACTCAGGAGAAAGATGAACTGGCCCTATTGCTGCATCTCCTTTTGTTGCATCTATTTTGCTGCTTCCAGACTGAGAGGTGAGGGTTGGTAGCATATAACCATCTGGGGTCATCTGGGGCCATTCTTTTGGTGGGAGGTGGAATGAGGTGGGGCAGGGAAGACAGAACAAATGATCTAACCGCATGGAAATGGTCTGTGGTTCTTACTGACTCAAATTGATCTGGGTCAAAAAAAAAACAAACCACACCAGTTGCCATAGAGTTAATTCTGACTCATGGGGATCCCATGTGCTTCAGAGTAAAATTGTACTCCATAGGGTTTGCAATGACTGTGATCTTTGGAAGAAGATTGTCAGGATTTTCTTCTGATACATTTCTGGATGGATTCAAACTACCAACCTTTCAGTTAGGAGCCGTGTTCACAATTGTTTGCACCAGCCAGGGATTCCCTGATCTGGGTAGGGTATACTGAAAAACAATTCTCATGAATCCAAATTGTGTCTTTCACTGATGCTGGGTCATCTCCAATTTTAGTCCTCACTCTGCCTAAGGCACTTGACTGCTAACCAGAAGGCTGGCGGTTCAAACCCACCAGCCACTCCTCGGAAGGAAGATGGGGCAATCTACTTCCATAGTGATACTGCTTCGGAAACCCAAGGAGGGGTTGCTATAAGTCGGGTCCGACTCAACAGCACATAACAACAACAACAACAACTGGTATTTTTACCTTGAAATACATGTGACACTCTGAATTTTGATCCAGGTCCCTCTTTTTGAGCAGCTGTAGAGTCGGCAGATGGAAAATATGCTCAGGAATTATTTAATGATCTTTTTGAAGATTATTCCAATGCTCTGCGTCCAGTGGAAGATACAGATAAAGTCCTGAATGTCACACTGCAGATCACCCTTTCTCAGATAAAGGATATGGTGAGTAACATATGGTGCTGACTCTTTGGAATATTGCTTAGAATGAAGAACAAAAGTCCTTTCCAAAGGGAACGTCTTCACTGGGAATTCGAGAGAGGAGGAGAGTAGACAGCTCTGTGAGCAAGCTGGTGGGAGAAGGGGGCAACAGGGGAAGCGTTCTACAAAATTAATTTCACTAAATGTTACTTAATTCTAGCCATTAACTGAAACCTTTTTAGTTCACATAAGGAAATGTGGTCTTTCTTACCTATTATAAGGTTCTATTTATGTGAAATGTCTACCAGAAAAAAATAAAAAGAAGAAAAAAAATCTCACTGCTGTCAAGTTGGTCTTGACTCATAGTGACCCCTCCTTGGGTTTCCAAGGCAGTATCATTACAAAAGTAAATTGCCCAATCTTTCTTCTGAGGAGTGGCTGGTGGGTTTGAACTGCCAGCCTTCTGGTTAGTAGTCATATGTCTTAGACACTTCACCACCAGAGCTCCCAAATGTCTAGAATGTCTAGACTTGGTAAATCCATAGAGAAAGAAAGCAGATTAGTGGTTGTCAAGGGCTAGGGTGAATGGGCTTGGGGAGTGACTGCTTTTTTGGATGATAAAAATGTTCTGCGATTAGTGTTAATGATTGCATGGCTTTGTGAATGTGCTGGAAACCACTGAATTATTAAGGATTAAAATTATTAGGATTAAAACACCTTAAAATGGTTAAAACAGTGAATTTTATGTACATAAATTTTACCATCACAAAAAAAACCCACTGGTGTTTTAATATGACATACCTTTTTCAGCCCTTATGCTTATGTATTTGGATAGCACTATGAAACCTCAAGGATTTTTCTTCTGTTCGTTGTAGATATTTCTTGACTTTCACATTCAAGTAAGTATATCACTAGCTGATTGATTTTCAGAAAACTTTGAGTGGTTGATCCATGCAAAGATCTGATTTGTTCACTTTCATGTTTAACCCTAAATCAGGCAGGAAAAAAATAAAAATGACCTTAGTAATCAGTCAATGGAATAGAATGAAAAAGCTCTCACTTACATATTGAAAATAGATCAATCAAAAAAACCTGTTGCTGTTGAGTTGATCCTGACTCATAGTGACCAATAGGACAGACTAGAATGACCCCATAAGTTTCCAAGGCTGTAATCTTTACGGAAAGGAGCCCTGGTGGTGCAGTGATTAAGTGCTTAGCCGCTAACTGAAAGGTTGGTGATTTGAACTCACCAACCATGGGAGAAATATGTGGCAGTCTGCTTCTATAAAGATTAACCCCAAAAACCAACTGCTGTTGAGTCGATTCCAACTCATAGTAACCCTACAGCAGAGTAGAACTACCTCATAGGGTTTCCAAGGCTGTAAATTTTTATAGAAAGTAGGTTAGTGCTGTTGAAATTTCTATTGTGAAGAACAAGTGTTCTAGAAATAGAGGATGTCTTAATTTCCTAGTGGTGCTTTAACAAAAATACCACAATTGGATGGCTTTAAAGAACAGAAATTTATTTTCTTACACTTCTGAAGGCTGAAAGGCCAAATCTGGGTCTTGGCTTTGTCTGTTTCTTCTGTGAACTCCTCTCCTAATTTCTGGTGTCTGTTAGCAATCCTTGGAGTTCCTTTGTAGATGAATCTCATATCTGTCTTCCCCAGGGTGTGTGCATGTGTGTATGAGAGTGTATGTGCTTGTTGAGAGAGAGGATATCTGTGCTGTACTCGATATAACTCAGAAGTGATTAAGTCATTACACTGGTATGACTTCAGCTGACTGATTGATTACATTATATTGCATTATATTGATTGCATTGTGGAAAGTTATTTTATTACATTACATTTGATCACATCTACGGGTTAAGAGTCCAACACACATTTTGGGGGGACTCATTTCAATCTGTAGCAGAAGACACTGGATAGAAGTGTCTACTAGACAAAGTTACATGTAGGTTCCTTGTGCAGGATGAAAGAAACCAAATTCTGACTGCATACTTATGGATCCGCCAAATCTGGCATGACGCATATCTCAAATGGGATCGAGACCAGTATGATGGGCTGGACTCCATTAGGATCCCCAGCGACCTGGTGTGGAGGCCAGACATTGTCCTGTATAACAAGTAAGTGCAAATCAGAGCTGGGGTTTGTCAGGAATGAGCTCCAATTTGTTGACTGAAAAGAATTTAAACATGATAATAATTGAAAAGAGGGAATGATTAACACCTGCATGGACTTAAGTATTAATCCATGTCACTAAGTTACTGCTATTTCACTATTTGCATTTTATGACTATGAAAGCTTAGAACTAGGAGACTTTTGACTCCAATTAATCTAAATTCTTCCCTTTAAGATGAGAAATTTAAGATTCTCACTAGTCTAAGATCATGTCTCAAAAACCACGGTGCTACTATAATTCAATCAGAATGGGCCAGTTAGAAGTTATGCTATGGATTTTGGATTTTGGGTAAGGTTTAGGATAAATTAGATCATAAGATCACCAGTTGGTCTGTTCCTGATCTCAGAGCAAGGGGCCTTATGTAAATGGGTAGGTCAGGTTTATGTTCCTTAAACTGTAATGTGCACATGAATAATCATTTGGAATCTTGTTAAATTACAGATTGTGATTCAGTGGGTCTGGGGTGGGGCCTACAAGTCTGCATTTCTTGCAGACTTCCAGATAATGTTGGTGCTGCTGGTCCATGGGCCGCACTTTGAGAAGGAATCATATCACTCCATCACAAAATCAGTTTCAATCATTCCACTAGTTGTTGAAGGGGCTTCCCTCTCATTTTATTCTGGAACCCAGTTCTGTGGGTTGTAAAAGATTCTTCTGTGACTCAGAACTAGGTAAATGAAGAGCAGCTAAAGAGGAAGGTGTGTGTGTGGGGTCCCCTGAGCCTTCTGATGGGCATGAATTTCCCTTCAAGTAGCAACTCTGGTAAGTTGAGGCTGGATTTTAGTCAGTTTTGCTCCTTACTCAGACAGCTTGTCCAAGGGTCATGACCTCTTGAATCATAGCTCTGATCTTGCTGTCCATTTCTTGCTCTGAGTGGCCAGAGAAGTCTTCCATATCTCCTCCCAAGCAAGACAACATTCAAGGGCCAGTGTTTTATCACTATGGACCACCTCCCTCCCCATGTGAATGCTCTCTCTCTCTCTCTCTCCCTCTCCCTCTCCCTCTTCTTCTCCCTCTCCCTCTCCTTTTCTCTGACACACACACATACACACAGCAACAAAATGAGCCATTGTTGATACCTCACTCTCACTCACAGGGTACAGGAGAGTAATCTGAGAATACATTTAACACCAATCTCTCATAGCATTCTACAAGTTCTAACAATTCTCCCTGGAAAACAAATAGAATGCTGATCCTCTTCTCCAAACTGCTTTGATCCCAGGTGTTTCTTGGCTAGTGGCAGCATAGCTCCAATCTTTTCCTCCATTTTCACATGGTGTCTTCTCTCTGTGTCTGTGTCTTCACATGACATTCTCTTCTCTGCATTTGTCTCTCTCTCTCTCTCTCTCTCTCTCTTTTTTTTTTATAAGGACACCACACATATTAGATTAAGGGCCCACCCTACTCCAGTATGAACTCATGTTAACTAATTAAATCTGCAAGGACACTATTTCCAAATAAGGTCAGATCCAAGGTATGGCAGGTTAGGACTTGGACATATCTTTTTGGTGGACAAAATTCAACCCAGAGTACATGACAATCTAAGTTAAGCCTACTCCAGTACCTTCTTACTAGGAAAGTCAATTGCATGCTCATGAGCTCACACAAACCTACCGTGGCTTTGATAAATTCTGTCCACATTGACCCTTCCTTCTCCTCCAGATTATTTGTCTCGAGATGTTGTGTAAGTTCTGTTCCCTATCCCTTTTTCACATAGAACCTTTTCACCATGCTCATTAATCAATTTATTCCTGTTCCTCTAGGTTGATTTTTTAGTTTTCTGCTTTCTTGTCATGGACAATTCCATTTCTTATCCTTTTTGTGCTTTGCCTTCTCCTTCTCAATAATTTCAGTCTTATTACTTTGAAAGGGCTCTAAGTACAGCTATAGTTGGGTGGCATTTGCACTTCTTTAACCAACTGAAATGAGAATACCAAACTAGTTGCCATCAGGTGAACTCCAACTCTTGACAACCCTATGCGTGTCAGAGTAGAACTGTGCTCCATCTGATTTTTTTGGAATTAGATCTCCAGGCCTTTCTCTGAGGTGCTGCTGGGTGGTTTTGAAGTACCGGTCTTTCAGTTAGCAGCCAAGCATGCTAACCATTTGCACCACCCAGAACTCCTAAAATGAGAATAGAAGAGAGCTATTTGATCAATCACTGATCTGCACTGAACACGTTCCCTTGTTACCCTACTAAGAGGGACCAGGTCTTCGGGAGCAAGGTAAGCATGGGCGTAGCACAGAGTAGCAGGCCGGAAGAGCAGGAGGAAGGGGTGGAACCCAGGAAGCCAAAGAGAAGAGTGTTCAGCCAGGGGGCAGTTTAAGCAT
>NW_006921763.1:1799562-1806690 GCF_000298275.1 Orycteropus afer afer
GATCGGGCAGTGTTTCGTTCTGCTGTGCATGGGGTCGCTATGAGTCGGAAACGACTCGACGGCACTTAACAACAACAACAACATTTGATCAATCAAAGGAGAAACCCCAGTAAAGGCTGTTTCTCTGACTCTGGTCCTTCTTGCTGAGTTCATGGCCTGGAGGAAGCTTTTGATCCCAGATATAATATCACCACTTATCAGGAGACATTATAGACTCTTGTAGACCACAGAATGGACTTCTCAAGTAGTAGTGGGGAGGGAAAGAAGAATCATGTCAGGTGATTCAGTCTGGTGTGATAAAGATAGTAGGTCAGGAAGATGTGTAGCATCTAATCTCATTGTTGGTGTCTGAAATCATGGGGTTAGACTTGTTAGGAAGTAATCAGGATGGCAATGGGCTTGGAAGATACACCTATGAGAAGAAGTTGAATTTTTGATGCTTCATTTGGAAGACAAGAGTTCATGGGAAGACTTCATGCTTGTCTTAGACAGTCATAAAGAAAAGAGGGTAGAGAAAATTGCTCCAGAAGAAAAACCAAGACAATATAATTAGAAGTTAAAGGAAGGAAAACTCCATGTAACCAAAGAAAATTTTCCTAATAACTTGAGGTTTTCCCAGGAGATTGTGAGCTCTTCAGCAACACAATAGTTAAAGCAGAGATGATTTTATGTCTGTTTGCAAATCAATAAAAGGGTAAATGAATTGGGGCTTAAAGTCCTAACGAGGTATGGTGACTAATAAAGAGGCTGTAAGGATTCCTGATGGTTTTAGATTGGGTAAGAGTTGTTGTTGTTGTTGTTAAGTGCCATCGAGTAGACCTGACACATAGTGACCCCTCCTTGATCCCTCCTTGGGTTTCCCAGGCAGTATCACTACAGAAGTAGATTGCCCCATCTTCCTTCCGAGGAGTGGCTGATGGGTAAGAGTAGGCTACAGAAATTTCAAATTTACCTTTATTATGGGAGAGA
The DNA here is from genome assembly GCF_000298275.1 of Orycteropus afer afer. Lineage (NCBI taxonomy): Eukaryota > Metazoa > Chordata > Mammalia > Tubulidentata > Orycteropodidae > Orycteropus > Orycteropus afer. The sequence goes on from NW_006921763.1 coordinate 1,800,532, forward strand.
TTTAATGGCTGGATCTTACTGGACAATTTTAATTGCTATAATTTGGACCTACTGAGGAATTGAATACCGTAATGCATTCAGAGGGGTTTGTCTCAAATTTAGCTTTAAGGTTAACTTACATAGCCTAGATGATTGACAGAATGGCTAAACTTTCAGATGAGATTGGAAGTAAAGGAGGTGGGAGAAGGAAGAAGTTTGGAGAAAAAAAAATGATGAGTTTGGTGTGAGAGTTGTTCACTTTGAGGAACCCAAGGAACATGCACATGAAGAAGTCCAATAAGGGGATTGCAAAGGCAATCTTAGATGATTTTAAAAGGTAACTCATTCAGTGTCCATGGAAGCAGCAGTCAAGAAATCAAATGACATAGTGTATTGACTGCAAAAGACCTTTTTAAGGTGTTAAAGAGCAAAGATGTTATTTTGATTTAAGGTGCACCTGACCCAAGCCATGGTATTTTCAATCACCTCATATGCATGCAAAAACTGGACAATGAATAAGGAAGTCTGAAGAATTGCTGCATTTGAATTCTGGTGTTGGCAAAGAATATTAAATATACCATGGACTGCCAGAAGAACAAACAAATCTGTCTTGGAAGAAGGACAATCAGAATGCTCCTTAGAAGCAAAGATGGCAAGACTTCATCTCATGTGCTTAGGACATGTTGTCAGGAGGGAGCAGTCCCTGGAGAAGGACATCATACTTGGTAAAGTAGAGGGTCAGCAAAAAGAGGAAGATCCTCAATGAGACGGATTGGCCCAGTGGTCACAATCATGGGCTCAAAAGTAGCAACATTTGTGAGGATGACATGGGACCCGTCAGTGTGTTATTCTGTTGTCATAGGGTCACAATGAATCAGAACTAATTTCATTGCAACTAACAACAATAACAACAATGTTGCCATATGTAAATTCATGTTTGTGTGTGCCACATATATATACATAGATAAAATAAAACACAGGGGACACAATTACAGAGACTTCCTAAACATATCCAAACAATTGGTGGAATTTTTTAACTTGGTTGAAGGGCTTAAGGCCAGTCTTATGGGATAACTTAAATAATTGGCATAACATTGTTCATAAAATGATATGTTAAACCCTAGTTTGGTGAGTAGCACCTGGATCTTAAAAGCGTGTGAGTGGCATCTGTGATACAGCTATTGGTCTGAACTCAACTGGAGTAAAAGAGAATGAAGGGAATGAAAACCTCAATGGAGAAACTAGTCTACAGGAGTAATAGCCCACACAAACCACAAGCTCTTCTAACCTGAGGCCAGAGAACTAGGTGGTGCCCAGCCACCACTACTGACTGTTCTGACCAGGGATACCACAGAAGGTCGTGGTTAGAATGAGAGCAAAAAGTAGAAAAAAACTCAAATTCATAAAACAGACCAGACTTACCTGACTGGCAGAGACTGAAGGAACCTTTGAGACTATTTCATTAAGGTATCCTTTTAACTTAGAACTGAAACCACTCCTGGAGGTCAACTTTCAGCCAAACAATAATTGGACTATAAAATAAACACTATCACCCATGAGTAATGTGTCCCTTAAACATTAACTACATGAGACCAAACAGTCAACATTTACCCAAAAGCAAAGATGAGAAGACAAGGAGGGGAAGGGAAGCTAAATCAATGGAAACAGAAAAAACAGAATGGAAATAATGAGAATGCTGACACAATGTGAAAACTATAACCAAAATCACAGAACAACTTGTATAAAAATTCTTAAATGGGAACGTAATTCACTGTGTAAGCTTTCATCTAAACAAATAAACAAACAAACAAAAATTAAAACAAAATATTATCCTATTATTTAGCATAGTGCCTAAGACACTTGACTGCTAACCAGAAGGCTGGTGGTTCAAACCCACCAGCCACTCCTCTTAAGGAAGGTTGGGCAATCTACTTTCATAGTGATACTGCCTTGGAGACCCAAGGAGGGGTCGCTATGAGTCGGGTCCAACTTGACGGCACATAACAACATTATTAAATAAATAAATAAGATAATAGAAAAATTAAAAAAAAAAAAAAAAGATGACTCTGTTCCAACTGTTTTTGGTCTTTGGGTCACTTTGAATCTGAACTCCAGGGAGAGAGAATTAGTTGGGCCTAGCTTGGATCACATAACCAGCCCCAGGCCTGGGGAGGCTGGGGAACGTTTGATCAATGGTTCTGCCACCTTGCAATGATGGAGAGAGAATAATTCTCTAAAGGAAGACTGAAATTCTATAACCAAAAATGACAGGCACAATGTTGATAAAGTAAAAAAGAACGTATGTCTATAAGTGATTGATTTTTTTTTTCTCTGTGTTGTCCAAATGTTCTACAACGAATACATTCAATGCTTACAACAGCAATAAAAACCTATTTTAACATTCTCATTCCCAAAGTTAACAAAATCACATAAGCAGAGCCTTCCTGTCATTTTAGCCTCAACAAAATTATTTTATTGTCTCGGTGTTTGTGTATAACTGGACCAAGGGAATGACATTGAGAATGGAGAGGAAAGGACATAGAGCAGAGATGCTTCAAAGAATCTAAGAAAACTTGGGCACCGGCTGATTGCAGGAGATAGAGAAAGGTGAATTAAAGTTAATTCTAAGTGTTCAAGTTGGAGTGGTAGGGAAAATTGGTAGAGACACTCAAGTGACAGGCATGGGGCAGTGAGCTGTTGGGGGTAAGGAAGATGATGAGTTTTAGAAAGCAGCTTCCATTTTTCTCTCTGACCTCTAGGGCAGATGATGAGTCCTCAGAGCCGGTGAACACCAATGTGGTCCTGCGGTACGATGGGCTGATCACTTGGGATTCACCAGCCATCACCAAGAGCTCCTGTGTGGTGGATGTCACCTACTTCCCCTTTGATAAGCAGCAGTGCAATCTGACCTTTGGCTCCTGGACCTACAATGGCAATCAGGTGGACATCTTCAACGCCCTGGACAGTGGAGACCTCTCAGACTTCATCGAGGATGTGGAGTGGGAGGTCCACGGCATGCCCGCTGTAAAGAATGTGATCTCCTATGGCTGCTGCTCTGAACCTTACCCGGATGTGACATTCACTCTTCTTCTGAAGAGGAGATCCTCATTCTATATCGTCAACCTCCTCATTCCATGTGTCCTTATATCTTTTCTGGCCCCCTTGAGTTTTTACCTCCCAGCTGCCTCTGGGGAAAAGGTATCTCTGGGAGTGACAATTCTCTTGGCCATGACTGTATTTCAGCTAATGGTGGCAGAGATCATGCCAGCCTCAGAAAATGTTCCTCTGATAGGTGAGTTCAAGTGTCTTGTGCTTTGAATCTACTCTGTAGTGATTGGGGTTGTGTGTGTGCCTTTAAACTCATAACATTTGGACCAACTTCAGACTCAATACTAGCTGTCACATCATTCACTTGGTGTCTGCAGTTGGCATCCATGAATGTAGATATGGCTTGTTTTAACAAGCCCTCTGTGTGATTCTGATGTGCTTTTTGTACAACTCTAAAAATCACAGGTCAAGGGGCTCTGATTTTGAAGTCAAAGAACCCAGCATTTAATAAGTACTGAGTAAATAGTGATTCTTGCATTTTCCTATTATAAGAGTTTTCTTCTTGGGATCAGTGGCAAATATATAAATGAGCTGAATTTTTAAGTCTGTCTTTAATAGAATAATTTGCCATTTTTACTGGACATAAAAGCAGTGGAAGCGTTTATGAAAATGCAGATTCCCACACCCAAAGAATTTGATTTAGCTGTTTTGGGGAAAATTTGGCAGTAGGCACTTTTAAGACGCACTTGAGGTGATTCTAAAGCAGACCACATCTCCAACAATCTGTGATAATGAAATGTCCCTTCAGTTGTTGGAGTGTGGAATGAGGCTACTTCCCCTCCCTCCCTTCTTTTTACCTACTTTGTTCTGATATCCCTCCTACTGCCTTGAATACCTACTTCCTGCCTCCTATCTACCCTTCAGACCCAATATCCCTGTAGTACTGGATGCTTGCCAGATCAGAAGCTAGACCTAATTTTTAGTTTCTTAAGGTAAGCAATGAGGGGAAATTTTGGAACACCAAGATAAAGACCAATGAAAAAGGTATTCTGCTGCTTTTTCACTCTACTGAATTCAGGATTACCCAATCTTAAGACATCACTACACTGATTTTTCTGGAGATTTTTTCCTTTTATGTCTCTCCAAGCAACACATACATGTTTAACTCTCTTTTATTGGTATTATTATTATTACTGCTCCTGAGGCAGAATGATTGGCAGTGTGACACCCAATCACAACCCTGTTGAAGCAGGATCAATTGGCAGGTCTCTCTTCTTTAGCAGTGATATTAAATAGCAGGCAAGCATAATTTTTGAGCAGAGATATCTCATAAGAATTTTACAAGCATTAGTTGTTTTGTTTGTGTAATTATGTGAAATTTATCTTTTTAAGAAGGTTGCACATATATCTTGAAAATAATTATTCATAACAATGATGTTTTAGTTCATCTGTTTCCCAAGGGAAACATGTTATTGTTGTTGTTATGTGTCATCGAGTCGGACCCAACTCATAGCGACTGCTCCTTGGGTTTCAAGGCGGTATCACTATGGAAGTTGATTGCCCAACCTTCCTTCCGAAAAGTGACTGGTGGGTTTGAACCGCCAGCCTTCTGGTTAGTAGTCAAGTGCCTTAGGCACTACGCTACCAGAGCTCCTAAGGGAAACATAGTTAAGTGTATGTCAAGGTTAAGACCAATAAACAGGAACTTTTATTCATTCTTCTATTGATGCATTCATTCAACAAATGTGTACTGAGCACCTACTATACCAGGTTCTGTTCCCAGGAACCCCAACTCTGATGCTTTGGTTCTGATTCCCTGAAGTCGCTGTGGTCTAGCCAGACTTTATCCACTTTACTCATCCTGTTCTTTTCTACTACTCTCCTACTCTCTGCCCTGTCACTTTGATCCTGCACTCAGCTGAAGCCATATTCCCCTCTACCCAATTGCCTGGGAGTTAGATGAGTATTCAGTGATGCTGGCCCTCTGTACACCAATATCCCAAGAGTTCTTGCAAGAGTCATTTTTCCTCAAATCCTAAATCATTAATAAATTTTGAAAAATATCAACTTAATTTTTGTATCAAGGTAATTTTTCTAATTCCTCAAAAAAAAATTCAAGATATGGTGGCATAGTGCCCAAGGCATTTGACTGCTAACCAGAAGGCTAGTGGTTCAAACCCACCAGCCAATCTGGAAGAAAGGTTGGGCAATCTACTTCCATAGTGATACCACCTTGGAAACCAAAGGAGGGGTCACTACGAGTCAGATCCGACTTGATGGCTGTGAGTTTTTTAGAGTATTTTAATTGAGATTGCATTGAAATTACAGATTAATTTGGAAAGGATTGATAAACTTCATTATAATAAATTGTGGTAAGAGTAACTTCTCTTACCACTTTCAGAAAAGTCCCAACATGTGGAAGATGGCAAAGAACATGCCACAAGGAGCAGCCTAGTGTCAATCCTTGCTGTTGTTTTCAGGTGTTGAACTCATCAAGAAAGACATGAGTTACACATGCACTGAGTAGAGCAGTGTTTTCTCATAGGAAAGATAAGCAGAGTGATATCAGTATCTATAGTGGGCATTGGTCCCTCATGGCCAGTGGGTGACTACCCACAGCTGACACTGGATGTTGGGCTGCATGCATCCCCATCTGCAGAAGAAAGATCCTGTTCCCCCTAACAGAAGGAGATAGAGAGGTAAGGATGGCCAGGGGCCATGAGATACACACAAATAAACAGAACCAAGAAGTACGTATCGAGTCTGTACCAGGGAGATATCATCAAAGCAGAACAATCAATACAGATTGTGCTATCTTCCAGTAAGAAGATGTGCCAGGCCCAAGACCTTATTTGGGCAGCTTAAAGGAGGGGCAGAGAGGGCAACTTTCCCAACAATTGTCGCATCGGAGAACATGGGATAGGTCTCCACTTATGTAATTCTTCTTTTCTTATAAGCCTTTAAAAGAGTTTATATTTCTACCTAAAGAACCTAAGAACCTGTCCATTATTTCCTAGATATTTTTTTTTGTCCTTGTTGCTGTTATGTGAATAAATTTTATATATATATATATGTATATATATATATATATAAAAGCTCTGGTAGCATAGTGCCTAAGGCACTTGACTGTTA
>NW_006921763.1:1806995-1813716 GCF_000298275.1 Orycteropus afer afer
GTATTTACTAATAAAGTTTTTTTTTAGTTAGTTACTCTTGGTGTAAAAAAATACTATTCATTTTTTATAAGTTGATATTATGTTTAGTATCTTGACAAAGACTGGGCAATATATTTCCATAAAGATTTACCACCTTGGAAACCCAAAGTGTGTCACTATGAGTCAGAATTGACTTAATTACAGTGAGTTTGCTTTTTTTGGTTTATCTTGACAAAATCTTTTATTACTCTAATGGATTGTACACCCTACTGGATTTTCTATATGTTGTTGTTGTTGTTGTTAGGTGCCATTGAGTCATCTCTGATTCATAGCAACTTTATGTACAGTAGAGTGAAACATTGCCTGGTCCTGCACCAGCCTCATGATCCTTGCTATACCTGAGCCCATCGTTGCAGCCACTGTATTAATCTACCTTGTTGAGGGCCTTCCCCTTTATTGTTGACCCTCCGTTTTACCAAGCACAATATCCTTCTCTGGAGAATGGTCCCTTCTGACATGACCGATGTAGGTGATATGAAGTCTGGCCATTCTCACTTCCAAGGAGCATTCTGGCTGCACTTTTTCTGGGGCAGATTTGTTAGTTCTTTTGGCAGTGCATGGTACTTTCAGTATTCTTTGCCAACACTGCAACTCAAAAGCACCAATTCTTCTTTGGTCTTCTTTATTTATTGTCCAGCTCTCACAGGCATATAAGGTGATTGAAAATACCATGGCTGGGATTAGGTTCACCTTAGTCTTCAAGGAGACCTCTTTGCTCTTCAGCCCTTTAAAGAGGTCTTTTGCACCAGATTTGCCCAATGCAATATGTCATCTGATGTCTTGACTGCTGCTTCCACTGGTGTTGATTGTAGAATCAAGTAATATGAAGTCCTTCACAACTTCATTTTTTTTCTCGATTTATCATGATGCTCCTCATTGGTCCAGTTGTGAGGATTATTATTATTATTATTATTGAGGTGTAACCCATACTGCAGACTGTAGTCTTCAATCTTCATCAGTAAGTTCTTCAAGTCATCCTCACTTTCAGCAAGCAAAGTTGTGTCATCTGCCTATCACAGGTTGTTAATGAGTCTTCCTCCAATCCTGATGCCACATTCTTCTTCATATAGACCAGCTTCTCGAGTTATTTGCTCAGCATATAGATTGAATAAGTGTGGTGAAAGGATACAACTCTGACACACTCCCTTCCCTATTTTAAACCATGCAATGTCCCCTTATTCTGTTCAAACAACAGCCTCCTGGTGTCTGTACAGGTTCATCATGAGTATAATTAAGTGTTCTGGAATTCCCATTCTTATCAGTGTTACCCATAATTTGTATGATCCACACAATTAAATGTTTTTGAAAGTCAATAAAACACAAGTAAACATCTTTCTGGTATTCTTTGCTTTCAGTCAAGATCCATGACATCAGCAATGATGCTCCATGTCCACTTCTGAATCCAGCTTGTGTTTCTGTAAGCTTTCTGTCAATATATTGCTGCAACCATTTTTGAATTATCTTCAGTAAGATTTTACTTGCATGTGATATTAATGATATTGTTCTCTAATTTCCACATTCTGTGGGATCACCTTTCTTTGGAATGGGTACAAATATTGATCTCTTCCAGTCAGTTGGCCAGGTAGCTGTCTTCCAAATCTTCTTCCACTAAATTTTGACATCAAGTGAGTGCCTCCAGTATAGCATCCACTGGGTTGAAACATCTCAATGGGTAGTCCATCAATTCTTGGAGCCTTGTTCTTTGCTAGTTACTTCAGCGCAGCTTCAACTTCTTCCTTCGATATCACTGGTTCTTGACCATATGCCACCTCCTGAAATGGATGAACATCAACCAATTCTTTTTGGTACAGTGATTTTGTGTATTCCTTCCACCTTCTTTTGATGTTTTCTGCATCATTCAATATATTGCCCATAGAATGTTTCAATATTGCAACTTGAGATTTAATTTTTTTTTCTTCAGTTCTTTCAGCTTGAGAAATGCTGAACATGTCCTTCCCTTTTGGTTTTCTAACTCCAGGTCTTTGCGCTTTTCATTATAATAATTGACTTTATCTTCTCGAGCTGCTCTTTGAAATCTTCTGTTTAGCTCTTTTGTCTTGTCATTTCTTCCATTTGCTTTAGCTACTCTTTGTTCAAGGGCAGGTTTCAGAGCCTCTTCTGACATCCATTTTGTTCTTTTCTTCCTTTCCTGTCTTTCTTCATGGATGATGTTCTTGATGTCATCCCACAATTCCTCTGATTTTTGGTCATTGGTTTTCAATGCATCAAATCTATTCTCTTAAATTCAGGAGGGGTATAATGGATTTTCTATATAGATGAGCAATTATGTCTCCACCCTTCCAATTTTACCTCTTCTTTGGTCTTGTCACATTGGCTTGGACCTCTGGATTTATGTAAGGCAGTAACATATATGGAATGTTCTGATCATATAGGAATGTATCTAAGATTTTTGCCTTAAGTGCAGCATTTGATTTAAGTTTCTGGCCCATGCACTTTACCATATCCAGAAACTTCCTGGTTATTTTTGCTTTGTTTGTATATTGAGCAAATAATAGTGAGTGGTAAACATTATCAAATGCTTTGTCTTCATCTGTTAAAATAATCATCCGAGTTTCTCTTTTAGCCCGTTAATGTAATATATGACATCAGTAAGTTTTTGGGTGTTGAATCTCTTTGTATTCCTGAGTAAATCCTTCTTTATCATGCTCTGCTCTCATTTTAATACATGGTTGGATTCAGTTGGTAATTATTTTTATAAGTATTTCTCAAATGAGTCTATAAGTGAAATGTGCCCTAAAATGTCTTTCTTGTCAATTTTGTAATCAAGAGTAACTTGACTTCATAAAATGAGTTGGACAACTTTCTCTTCTTTTCTACTTCTATAATAACTTGCATAGATATGAATCATCTCTCTGTTCCTTGAAAGTTTGGTAAAACTCACTTACAAAAACTTTTGAGTCTAAAGATTTTTGAGGGGGAGGAATAGAGGAAGTACTTGATTGATTCTCATTTCTATTCAAGTGTTCTCTTTCTTCTTGCACTAAATTTTGACTTTATATATGTTTCCAGAAATTTAACTATTTCTTCACATTATCAAATGTATTACAATATGGCTCTTCATGATGTTATTTTCTCATTTTCTAGCCTCCATTTTTCATATCCTTTCCTTAGCTCTCTCCCTCCTTTTCCTTGAGCAAACATATCACAGTTTTGTCTATTTTATTACTATTTTGCTTTGTTCATATTCTCAATTTTTTTGTTTCATATTTCACAGATTTGTGCCTTTATTTTATTATTTACTTTTTTGATTTTCCTTGTCAAGAAGTATTTGCTTTATACAATCACATTTTAAAGACTAATAGTGACATGGTATCTCCTTTCTCACTCATTAGTAATAACTAAAAAAAAAAAAAAAGCCAAACTCACTGCCATCAAGTTAATTCTGACTCATAGAGACCCCCTTTGGGTTTTCAAGGCAGTAAATCTTTATGGAAGTAGATTGCCCCATCTTCCTTCCACAACGTGGCTGGTGGGTTTTAACCACCAACCTTCTGGTTAGCTATCAAATGCCTTAGGCACTATGCCACCAGAGCTCCCAATAGTAATAGACTTCCATATTAATTAGGTCTGAGAACCAGGCAAGTTCATTAATTATTTGTTTTTTGAAGTAGAAACATTTCTCACACTATGATCTCAGAAGGGGCTCTGGTAGCATAGTGTCCAAGGCATTTGATTGTTAACCAGAAGGCTGGCGGTTCAAACCCACCAGCCACTCCTCAGAAAGAAGGATGGGCAATCTACTTCCATAGTGATACCTCCTCAGAAACCCAAGGAGGGGTCACTATGACTCAGGTCCAACTTGACAGCACATAACAACAACAACAACATGATCTCAGCTAATACTTGCAAATCTTAACTTTGGACAGAGACAGTGCTAAGAACTTTACTGCATCATTCCATTTAATTCTTCTCATAATCCTCATCATGTTATTCTTATACCCATTTTACAGACAAGGAAGCTGAGGCTTGATAAGATTATATAACTTGCCACAGGTCACATGTCCAGTAAGTAACAGAACTGGGATTTGAACCCAAAAGTCTCTACTAGTAACCACTAGGGTATGTTGTTTCCTTAGAAAAGGTCTTGATTTCTTTCTTTTTAAGCCAAAAATAAGGGCAGTTTTTAAGCTAACTTAGTTGTCAATATTTTAATTCCAGGCAAATACTACATAGCCACGATGGCCTTGATCACAGCATCCACTGCCTTGACCATTATGGTGATGAATATCCACTTCTGCGGTGCTGAGGCCCGGCCAGTGCCACAGTGGGCCAGAGTAGTCATCCTGAAATACATGTCCAGGATCTTGTTTGTCTATGACGTGGGTGAAAGCTGCCTTACCCTGCGCCAGGGGAGGGGGCACGATCACTTCAGAAAGGTTTATGACAAACTTCCAGAACCTAATCTGAAAACAGCCGGGAACAAAGACCTTTCCAGAAAGAAGGAAGTTAACAAACTCTTAAAGAATGACTTGGGGTGCCAAGGTGAGAACCCACAGGGTACTGACAATTACTGTGCACGATACAACATGTTGACAAAGAATATTGAGTACATTGCTAAGTGTCTCAAAGACCACAAGGCCACCACTTACCAGGGAAGTGAATGGAAGAAGGTTGCAAGAGTCATAGACCGATTCTTCATGTGGATTTTTTTCATTATGGTGTTTGTCATGACCATTTTGATAATAGCTAAAGCAGATTAGTGAGTGTTTGCTATCTACAGGGCTCATCAATAAAATTCTCTATGATCTACTCCAATGTTCTTCCAAGTCAGAGTTTTGTATATGATTGAAGGTTTATGTTGTCTATAGGTTTTATTATTATTATTATTATTTATTTAAAATGAACTTAGGTACTTGTCAGTTTAAATTAAGCACAAGGTGCAAAATTTCAAGGGTAATAAGATGAAGGAAGTAGGGAAGGGTCCCTTTTATAGCTTCCCAGAAGGGTTGGTAGATGGCCTCTAGGTACATCACAAAGTATACCACATTACAGTTCAAAATTTACAAAACAAACTTGTTTCTCCTTAGTCCCTATTAAAACATGTTTTCAAAAAAGAAAATTAGTTGTACATACCTTAGTGTTATTTAAGTCTCAATGGCATGGTGCATTGCAAGTCATATCAAATGGTATGGTGAAAGGTTTTTTCATACCACGAAAAGGAATGCTACTCCTGTAAACTTTCACACAATTCACAATTAAAAAAAAAAAAAAAAAAAAGAATGCTACTGATCACCAATTTAATGGAGAAGAGCGCTTTCTTGATAAGGATGATGTTGTTAGGCTGATTATGTTTTATAGGAGGCACTGGTGGCTGAGTGGTAGAATTCTCACTTTTCGTGTGGGAGATCAATGCAGCTCAGCCACAGCCATCACCCATCTGTCAGCTGGAGCTTGTATGTTGCTCGTGATGCTGGACAGTCTTCAGAGGCGCTTCCACACTGAGATGAACTAAGAAGAAAAGCCTGGAGATCTACTTCTGGAAATCAGTGAATGGAAGCCCTGTGGCTCATAATGGTTCAGTCTGCAACCAAGCATAGGGATGGCGTAGGACCTGGCAGCATTTTGTTTCTTCGTGCAGGGGGTCCCCATGAATCAGGGGCTGACTTTACTGCAGCTAACACCAACAATAACCACACGCTTATTCAAACCCTAAAGATGAAGTTGTTCCTGCGTTTAGTCCTTGATACAAACAAGATACCAGCTAACTGGGCTCATTCATTCTTTCAATTAGTCAGCAAACATTTAGTGAGCTTCTCCTATGTATAACGAAGCTACATGATTTACATATGCATTGTGTTCTTAGCAAATCTTATGCACCTGTCTGATCACCTTCAATCTTCACAACAATTCTGTGAGTTAGGGTAGGTAGGTATTGCTGTTCCCATTACTCAGATGAAGAAACTGTGGCTAGAAGAAGTGGACATAAGTGACCTACCTCCTCAACTTCAAATGAGTGTACATGGTGGAGCTGGGATGCAAACCTGTAGCTCTGTGACTCCAAGTTTGGACTATATCTGCTAAAACTACACTGCTTTCAGCCATGACAGAGCATGATTTAGAGTAGGAAAGATGAAGAGATTCTCAGTCTTAATTCTAATCTTCCTACACTAATTTACTTCTTAGATGTCTCAATTTCTTTCTTACTTTCAATCAAATATGTCTTCAAATCTCCCCATTCCCTTGATTAAAATGATCCAAGTTCTGATACCCATTCCCTAATTTCCAACCCCTGAACTATTCTTACCATTAAAAAGAAACAAAGTAACAGAGGTGGAGAAAAGACAGGGTTAAACTAGGAAAGACAGGATGCTGTCTGATCTAAACAATGTTTTTTAGTCTTAGGTTTACCATTTTAAAAACATTAATGTGCATCCATTTATACACTGAGTGCTAAACCATCTTTTGAAGGAACAAATACATATACGGTTTCTGCCTTTCAGCTGCTCAGTTCAGTGGAAGAGATGGTAAAGAAAATAGACAAATAAAATGTACTGTAACAAGTGCTATCCCAGAGGCATACACAAAACTCTATGGGAACACAACATGCTATGCAAAACATTGTTCCACATCCTACTTTGGTGAGTAGCGACTGAGATCTTAAAAGCTTACAAGCGGCCATCTAGGTGCAATGATGAGTCTCTCCTCATCCAGAGCAAAGAAG
>NW_006921763.1:1813925-1817123 GCF_000298275.1 Orycteropus afer afer
TTTTTTTTTTTTTTAAAAAAAGACCAGGTTTGCTGGTCTGATAGAGCCAGTGAAACCCCTGAGACTATGGCCCCTAGCTGTCCCTCAGGTCTGGAATTGAACTCGCTCCTGTGGCTTCCACCCAAATAACAGACAGGCATATGTGTTGAACATGTACATCAGGTAGATACGCACCTTGGAGAGCTCAATCATGGGAGAACAGAAGGGCAGTGTATATATAGGGAGACAGCTCAGGGGGGAGGAGTACATGGGAGGGAAGGACACAGGGAAGATGTAACTATGGGGAAGAAGTGGGAAGAGAGCTCTTACATTGTGGGAAATTGCAGTCAATGTTATGAGACAAAATGTGTATGAACAGCTGTATGGACAATGAATTTGCTTGGTAAACTTTCACCCAAATCACAATTGGGAACAAGGATGAACCTGTTTAACTTGAGAAAGACTTAACAAAGAATGTAACATTTGAGCAGTGTTTTGAAGGATGAGTAGGAATTTGCTAAGTAGAGAAAGAAGTGGGTTAGGAGCTAGAAAACATTAGGGAAAAGAAAAGAGTATGAGCAGAGCTCATGAGAATGGAGGCCTAGGTCTGCTCATGGGATGCACTGATAACTGGGGGAAAGTAACTTAAAATCAAACAATTTTTCTTCTTTAATTTCATTTTAATTTTAGAAGTAATTGTATCAGAGCTGCATTTGGCTGCAAATTAACAGAAAATCTAATGGACTCAATCAGATAAGAATTATTTGTCTCACACAAAAACAAATCTAGAACTAGAAGGTCCAGGAGTTTTTCCATCTCTCCCCTACTCCATTCTTAGACTGTAATCCAACAGACTCAGGCTTGGTGCCTCATGGTAACAAAAATGCTATTGCACCTCAGTTTTGCATTCACATGCCAAAAGAGAAGAATAAAGAAGAGACAAAAGTCAAACCTCTCTCTTTAGAAAAGGGTTTTCTAGAACTATAGAACTACATCATTGACTTCCTCTTACAGATCATTAGGTAGAACTGGATCACATGTCCACTTCTACTGCAAGAGAATCTTGGAAGGTGAATATTTTTACCTTCCCAAAGAAAATCAGTGAATGTATCAAGTTACACGGCAAAGGGTTGCAGAAGGAATTTAGATTGATAAATCAACTGATCTTGAGATGAGAAGATTATCCTGGATTGTCCAGATGGGCCTGATGTAATCATAAATATTGTTTTAAGAGGATGAGGGAGAAAGAACTAAAAAGATGGCATCATGAGAAAGATTTGTTGCTGACCTTGAAAATTGAGAAAGGAGACCACAAGCTGAGGAATGTGGACAGCCTCTAGAGACAATGAAAAAGGCAAGGAAATATATTCTCCCCTAGAGCCTCTAGAAGGAACCAACCCTACTAACACCTTGATTTTAGCCCCATGAGACTCACTTCAGACTTCTGACCTCCAAAACTGTAAGATGATAAGATGATTGTGTTATTTTAAGCCAGAAAGTCTGTGGTGATGTCTTAATAGCAGCAGTAAGAAACTAATTAACCCTCAATGGAAAGCGCTGTGTACAGAAATTTTCCATATTTTTAGATTATTTGATTGGGACAGATTTGTCTATAGCCAGGTTGAGAAGGGCCTCTTGAACCATGCTAAAATGTGTGAATTTTATGTGAGAAGCACTGGGAATCCACAAAAGGATTTTTAAGCAACAGAGTGAGAGAGTCAGATTTGTATTTCTGAAATAAGATTGTGGTGGCAATTAGAAAATTATAGATAAAAAAGTGAGGAGGCAAGTAGATCTGTTGGAATGTTTGTTTGTTTGATTTCTTTTTTTAATGCATTTTATTGAAATATAATTTATGTACAGTGAAATACACAAAACCAAAGTGACACGGGTCAATGCAGGTTTTTTTTTTTTTTTTTTTTTTGCAGTGTTCCCTTCCCTCCCCTCCCACTCCTGGCAAACAACAAAGAATGTTTCCCTGCATATATAAACCTTTCCTGGACCCTCCACAATGATGAACTAATACTATATTTGTCCTTCAGTGATTGACTTATTTCATTCAGCATAATGTCCTCCAAGTTCATCCATATTATGTGGTGTTTTGCAGACTCTACATTATTCTTTAGGGCTGCATAGCATTCCATTATGTGTATGTACCATAGTTTGGTCATCCACTCTTCCACTATAAATTTTAGAGATAAGTACCTTGCCAGATATGTAATTATCAGCAAATATGAATTTGTTGCTGTCACTTTTGTTACGTGCTTTGTCATGGTGTCGTTTTCTTTGATCCATATAATTTTCTATGCTGAGCTCGTTTTGTTTATGAATTGTGTTATCACTTCCTTATTGCTATTGTTTTAGTATTTGCTGAATATTTATGCTGGTCCTCTTTGTTTGATGTAAAGGCTTATCATTTTTCTTTGAGGTTACCCTGTGATTTATAATTTTCTTCCCAAGTTTAGAACAGTCCGTTCTATCTTGTAGTTGTCTTGACTTCCCTATCATCTAGAAGTTCTGTAACAACAGTTTTTTCCCTCTTTTTGGTTTGTAGTTGTCCTCATTTGTCAATTGATGTCTCTGGTTCACTGTTTACAATCTTGTAGGCTTATTTACTTTAGATACTTCCACAACTGGGTTGGTTTCTGGGTTATATGATCATGTATGTTAATGGTCAGTTGTTGTTGGTTATTGTTGCTTCTCTGTCCAAAGGGCACCCTTTAGTATCTCTTGTAATTTTGGTCTGGTTGTAACAAATTCCCTTGATTTCTGCTTCTCTGGAAATATCCTAATTTCACCATCATATATGAGGGATAATTTTGCTGGGTATATATTTCTTAGTTGGAAATTTTTCTTTTTCAGAGTTTTATGTATATCATCCCATTGTCTTCTCACCTGCATGGTTACTGTTGAGAAATCTGAGCTTAGTCTTATTGGTTGCCCCTTGTAGGTAACTTTTCATTTTTCCCATGCTGCTCTCATGATTCTTTCTTTGTCTTTGGTTTTGGTGAGTTTGATATTCATATGTCTTGGTGATTTTCCTTTGGAGTCTATCCTGTTTGGGGTTCATTGCACTTCCTGAATGAATATATTCTCATCTTTCATCATACCAGGAAAATTGTCTGCCAACAAATCTTCAATAATTTTCTCTGTGGTTTTATTTGTGTCTTCTTGTACTGGAATTCTGATTACACATAGGTTATTCTTTTTTTTTTTTTT
>NW_006921763.1:1820233-1821470 GCF_000298275.1 Orycteropus afer afer
ATGTACCTCTATGTCTTTCTCATCCTCAATGCTGCCATATTGGTCACTCACATTTGGTACATTGCCCTTCTCTTCACCCAAATCATTACTTATCTCTATCTAACTAACAGCCTTCCCTCCCCTCCCCTCCCACCCCTGGTAACCAACAAAGAAAATTTCCTTCAATAGATGAACCTTTCCTTAACTTTTACAATGCCATAACAAAGTACCACAAGTCATGTAGCTTAAACAAGAGAAACTTATTCTCTCACAGTTCTGGAGATTAGAAATCCAAAATCAGGGTGTCAAAACTCAAAAAAACTCACTACCATCGAGTCAAATTTGACTCATAACAACCCCTCCTTGGGTTTCCGAGGTGGTTTCTCTACGGAAATAGATCACCCAGTCTTTCTTCTGAGGAGTGGCTGGTGGGTTGGAACAGCCAGTCTTCTGGTGAGCAGTCAAATCCCTTAGGCATTGTCAGTCTCTACTAAGTGCTATGAGGGAGAATCTGTTCCACTATTTTCTCCTAGCTTCTGGTGAAGGCAAGTAATCCTCATCCTTCCTTGGCTTGTAGATGATTCGGTCCAATCTTTACCTCATCTTCACATAGTATTCTCTCTGTGTCTTTGTGGCCGTGTCTCTTCTTATAAGGACACCAGCCATGTTGGATTACAGCCTACCCTAATGACCTCATCTTAACTTAATTGTATTTGCAAAGACCCCATTTCCAAATAAGATCATATTCACAGACACCCAGGCTTAACACTGCAACATCTTTTTAGGGGACACAATCAACCTATAATAGTAGTTGACCATAAGTTTGTAACTCTGGAGAAAAATGAAAGCTAAAAGTAACATAGATTTTATACTCAGGTTTATTGTTAAAGTATTAAGTGTCAATTTGAAGAGGAATGGCATGGCATTCATCATCACAAAGGATGTTTCAAGATCGGTCCTGAAGTATAATGCTATCAGTGATAGGATAATATTCATATGACTACAAGGAAGACCAGTTAATATGACTATTATTTCAATTTATGCACCAACCATCAAAGCCAAAGATGAGGAAATTGAAGATTTTTATCAACTTCTGCAGTCTGAAATTGACTGAACATGCAATCAGGATGTGTTAATTATCACTGTGATTGGAATGCAAAAGTTGGAAACAAAGAAGAATTACTGGTAGTTGGAAAATTTGACCTTGGTGACAGAAATAATGCTGGAGACTGCATGATGGAATTTTGCAAGACCAAAG
>NW_006921763.1:1821990-1828354 GCF_000298275.1 Orycteropus afer afer
ATTGACATGGTGGCTGCGATGATGGGGTCAAGTATAGCAGGGATTGTGGGGCTGGCGCGGGATCGGGCAGTGTTTCGTTCTGCTGTGCATGGGGTTGCTATGAGTCGGAAACGACTCGACAGCACTTAACAACATACTTGTGGACTTCACCAGATGGAGTACACAGGAATCAGATTGACTATTTTGTGGCAAGAGATGATGGAAAAGTTCCATATCTTTAGCAAAAAACAGGCCAGGAGCTGATTGTGGAACAGACCATCAACTACTCATATGTAAGTTCAACTTGAAGTTGAAAACAATTAAAACAAGCCCACAAGAGCTAAAATATGACCTTGAATATATCCCTCCTGAATTTACAGACTATCTAAAGAATAGACTTGATGCATTGAACACTAGTGACCAAAAACCAGTAGGATTATGGGATGACATCAAGAACATCATCCATGAAGAAAGCAAAAGGTCATTAAAAAGATGAGAAAGGAAGAAAAGCCCAAAATGGATGTCAGAAGAGACTCTGAATTGCCCTTGAGTGGAGAGTAACTAAAGCAAATGGAAGAAATGACAAGATAAAAGAGCTGAACAGAAGATTTCAAAGAGCAGCTCGAGAAGACAAAGCCAATTACTATAATGAAATGCACAAAGACCTGGAGTTAGAAAACCAAAAGGGAAGAACATGCTTGGCATTTCTCAAGCTGAAGGAACTGAGGAAAAAATTTAGGCCTCGAGGTGCAATATTGAAAGATTCTATGGGCAAAATATTGAATTATGCAGGAAGCATCAAAAAAAGATGGAAGGAATACAAAGAGTCACTGTAACAAAAAGAACTGGTCGATCTTCATCCATTTCAAGAGGTGGCATGTGTTCAAGAACCAGTGGTACTGAAGGAAGAAGTTGAAGCTGCACTGAAAGAATTGGCAAAGAAAAAGGCACCAGGAATTGATGGAATACCCATTGAGATGTTTCAACAAATGGATGCCCCACTGGAGGCACTCACTCAGTTATGCCAAGAGATTTGGAAGACATCTATGTGGCCAACTAACTGGAAGCGATCCATATTTGTACCCATTCCAAAGAAAGGTGGTCCCACAGAATGTGGAAATTATTGAACAATATCATTAATATTGCATGCAGGTAAAATCTTACTGAAGGTAATCCAAAAATGGTTGCAGCAGTATATTGACAGAGAACTTCCAGAAATGCAAGCTGGATTCGGAAGAGGATGCAGAATGAGGGATATCATTGCTGATGTCAGATGGATCTTGGCTCAAAGCAAAGAATACCAGAAAAATGTTTACTTATGTTTTATTGAGTATGCAAAAGAATTTGATTGTGTGGATCATAACAAATTGTGGATAACGTTGAGAAGAATGGGAATTCCAGAACACTTAATTATTCTCATGAGGAACCTGTGCCTAGGAAACTGTCATTCAAATACAAAAAGGGGACACTACATGGTTTAAAATCAAGAAGGGAGTGTGTCAGGTTGAATCCTTTCACCTTACTTATTCAATCTGTATGCTGAGCAAATAATCTGAGAAGTTGGACTATATGAAGAAGAATATGGCATCAGGATTAGAGGAAGTATCATTAACAACCTGTGATACATTGACGACACAACTTTGCTTGCTGAAAGTGAGGATGATTTGAAGTACGTACTGATGAAGACTGAAGAATACAGGCTGCAGTATGGATTACATCTCAATATAAAGAAAACAAAAATCCTCACAACTGGACCTATAAGTAGCCTCATGATAAATGGAGAAAAGATTGAAGTTGTGAAAGACTTCACATTCCTCGGTTCTATAAGCGACACTAATGGAAGCAGAAGTCAGGACATCAGATGAGTACAGCACTGGGCAAGTTGGCTGCAAAGAACCTCTTTCAAGTGCTGAAGAGCAAAGATGTCTCCTTGAGGACTAAGTTATACCTGACACAAGCCATGATATTTTCAATCACCTCATATACATGTGAGAGCTGGACTATGAATAAGGAAGACTGAAGAAAAGTTATGCTTTTGAGTTGTGATGCCGGTGAAGGATGCTGAAAGTACCATGGACTGCTAAAAGATCTAACAAATCTGTTCTGGAGGAAGTGCATCTGAAATGCTCCTTGGAAGCAAGAATGGCTACATCTCACCTACTTTGGTCATGTTGTAAGAAGGGACTATTCTCTGGAGGAGGATGTCATGCTTGGTAAGGTGGAGGGTCAGTGAAAGAGGGGAAGGCCTTCAATGAGATGGATTAACACAGTGGCTGTGGTCATGGGCTCAGGTATAGCAGGGATCATGGAGCTGGCGCAGGACCAGGCGGTGTTTCATTCTGCTGTGCATAGGGTCACTATGAGTAGGAGATGACTCGACGGCACCTAACAACATTGGGTGGTTTCAGTGGTAAGATACATAGCACTCTGTGAGAGACCCAAATGAATTTCTTGCTGCCTTCCAGAAGTTTATGATCACCATGTTTTGTTATATTGTCATTTATGCATTCATAAGTATGCTTTCCTGAGTATTTTAAATCGCCTCCACCTGAGGCCTCAGAAGCTGTCATTCTCTTTTAATTCTTTTTGCCTAATATAGGGTTTATTATGTGGTCATTAGTCATTAAACATTGTTGAATGGATGATTGAGTGAGTGAATGAAAGAGCTGCAAGATGGTGCAACGAAGTACTGTAGAAGCCCAGACTACAAAAGGGTCCCTGTCTCATATGTTATACAAAAAAAATAAATAAATGAAAATCAGATGTATTGAAAACTTAGGTATAAAAACAAAGAAAAACAATAAAAGCTGTGTAGACTCTGTTGTTGTTGTTCTGTGCCATTGAGTCGAACTCGACTCATAACAACCCCTCCTTGGGTTTCTAAGGTGGTATCACTACAGAAGTTGATGGCCCAACCTTCTTTCTGAGGAGTGGCTGGTGGGTTTGAACCACCAGCCTTCTGGTTAGCAGTCAAGTGCCTTAAGCACTCCGCTACCAGGGCTCCTTGTGTAGACTCTAGGAGTCTTAAAATGCTCCACCTCAGTAAATTTAAAAATGTGGTAACTGTGATGAAAGAAGAGTCCTGGCTCTCTGAAGGAGAGAAAACAAGGGACTGATTCAGACTGGGTGTTCAGGCTGCCTGAGGGAGCCGCGTTTAAGATGAGGTCTGAAGCGAGGAGGAGATCACCACAGGAAGGCATGGGGAAGGTGCACTACCACAAAAGGTCAGAATTAGGCTCCAGGCTAGAAACAGAGCTTACTACATTTGAGAAAGAGAAAGGAGGTTCATGAGGCAGATCAGAGCCCTCTAATCCTGAGGCCCACTTAGAGGTGAGGAGGCTGGCCACATAGATAGGCAGGGCAGGATCATCCAGCAGCCTTGCAAAGTTTTGAAAATACATCAGCTGCTCTTTTACTAAGGAGTTCTACTTACAGCATTGGGCTGCTAACCAAAAGATTGGTGGTTTGAAACACCAGCCACTCCATGGGAGAAAGACGAAGCAGTTTGCTTCCTTAAAAGATTTACAGCCTTGAAAACCCTATGGGGCAGTTCTACTCTGTCTTAAAGGGTTGCTGTGAGTGAGAATCAACTCAATGGCAGTGGGTGTGGGTTTTGGACTCTGTTTATTGTTTGATTGACTTAGTGTATTGAGGTGTGTCTGGGTTGGTTGAAGTTCTGACTTCTATTGTTTCTACTCCTGTAGCCTCTGTGTCTACTTTTCTGTTAGCTCAAGGCTTAGATCAAAAGTTGGCAGCACAGCCATGTGCAAACTAAGCTACTGGACAATCTTGGACAAACTGGATACACAGCTTTTAAGTTATTCTTAAGCAATTCTAGTGAGGCTACATGTAATAGCAAAATCAGTGATTAGCAAAGACCATCATATCTGCCTATTTCTTCCTTCTTCTCAGATCACACCTTTGAAATTAGACCTGGCTATTAAAACTTCATGAGCTTATCAAAACAACAATGAGATACCATCTCACCCCAGCACTAATAGTGAAGTTCAACAACACAGGAAATAACAAACGTTGGTGAGGATGTGGAGAGATTGGGACTCTCATACACTGCTGGTGGGACTGTAAAATGATTCAACCACTTTGGAAATAAGTTTGGCGATTCCTTAAAAAGTTACAGTTAGAAATACCATTTGATCCAGCAATCCCATAACTAAGTATATATCCTAAAGAAGTGAGAACCAGGACACGAACAGATATAGGCAGGTAGCATAGTGCCTAAGGCACTTGACTGCTAACCAGAAGGCTGGCGGATCAAACCCACAAGCCACTCCTCAGAAGGAAGGTGGGGCAATCTACTTCCATAGTGATACTGCCTCGGAAACCCAAGGAGGGGTCACTATGAGTCGAGTCCGACTCGACGGTACATAACAACAACATTCACAATAGCAAAGAGATGGAAACAACCTAAGTGCCCATCAACAGAAAAATGGATAACCAAACTATGCAAACTATGAAAAACTAACCAAACTATTCTATTTCTATACACAATAGAATACTATGCAACACTAAAGAATAATGTAGAATCTGTGAAACACCACATAACATGGATGAACTTAGAGGACATTATGCTTAGTGAAATACGTGAAATAAGAAGGACAAATATTTTATTAGTTCACTATTGTAAAAAGTCAAGTTAAGGTTTATATATGGAAGGAAACTTTCCTTGTTGGTTACCAGGGATAGGAGGGAAGGGGAGAGGAAGGAACACTGCTGGATAGGTAGAGACAAGTATTGATTTGGGTGAAGGGAAAGGCAATATACCAAAAGCGAGTGGCCAGCACTATAATACTAAGGAAAAGAAAGACACGGTGAGGTGCACAAGAGGTACAGTCAACAAATATAAATATGTTTACATATACAAAATTGTGTTACAGTGATAACAAGCATTAATCTACAGGTAAATAGATGGGTAGACAGGCTGAATGATCAGGTATGTCTAGGCAAAAGGGAATATACCCATGACCATATGTAAGGTTGGCAGACAATATTTCTGCATACGTATTTGTATGCACTGTAAGAATGTCCACATAATTAGATCTAACAGGCAGCAAAGTTATGATAACTTCTTAGGCACAGTCAACCACCCTGATGGAGTGAGTTGTTGGATCTGTGGGCTCAGGACCATGGTGGCAGGGGACAGCAAGCTCAATTGGTATAACATACTACACAAGAACATTGTTCTACATCCTACTTTGGTGAGTAGCGACTGGAATTTTAAAAGCTTGCAAGCAGCCATCTAGATGCAACAATGATTTTCTTCTCATCCAGAGCAAAGAAGAATGAAGAAAACCAAAGACAAATGGAAACAATTAGTCTAAGGGACTGGTGCATCAGCCTATATGACCATGAGACCAGAAGAACTAGATAATGCCTGGCTACCACTGTCAACCACTTGGAAGGGGATTAGTGCAGGAGATCCTGGATAGAGTGGGAGAACAATGTGAAACAAAACTCAAATTCATAAAAAAAGACCAGGATTACTGATCTGATAGAGCCTGGTGAGAGCCCCAAGAATATGGCCTTTAGTTGTGCTTCAGGTCTGGAATTGAACTCACTCCCGTGGCTTCTAGCCAAATGATAGACAGGCATATAGGGTGAACATTTATACCAGGTAGATACACCCATTAGAACGATCAATCATGGGAGAACAGAGGAGTAGTATTTGCACAGGGAGATAGTTTAGGGAGTAAGAATGCATAAGAAAGGACACAGGGAACAGGTAATTACAGGGAGGATGTGGGAAGAGAGCTGTTACATTGTGGGGAATTGCAGTCAATGTCATGAAACAAAATGTGTATGAACTGCTGTATGGAAAATGAATTTGCTTTGTAAACTTTCACCCAAATCGCAATAAAAATTTTTAAAAACAAAAACAAAAACCACAACTTCATGAGCTTGTCAACATATCCAAACCTCTCCAACCCTTACAAATAAAACCTCCCATGCCTTTGTGTGTTGCTATCTCTCCTGTCTTCGCAGTCAAGGTCCCTCCTGCATCATTCAGGGTTCCAGCTGGACACAGATGATGTGCTCAAATTACAATAATTGTTTAATAAAAGACTATTTACAAAGGTGTGGGCAGGATGTAGAGAAACTCAGTGGGTGATGAAGAGCCCCAGATCTAGCAAAACAGCTATTGCCACTCCTAGGCCCGAAAGGAGGTAAGAGAGTTACCTGAGCCCAGGAGGAGTTGTGCTCTCTCAGAGAATGCAACAGATCTTCAAGGAGGCATCTGGGAAATCATGCCCACACCTCGTTTTCCTTTTTCCCACCTATTCCCTTCCAGGACTTGCCATTTGCTAAACTAAATGGAGTCCTTGGAATTTGTTGATGTTGCCCACCCACCCAATGCAGAAAGCAAGCA
>NW_006921763.1:1828504-1835343 GCF_000298275.1 Orycteropus afer afer
ACTACGGAAGTAGATTGCCCAACCTTCCTTCCAAGGAGTGGCTGGTGGGTTTGAAGCGCCAGCCTTCTGATTAGCAGTCAAATGCCTTAGGCACTATACTACCAGAGCTCCCCTCTTTGCCTTCACTTTCCATTTAAAACCTGGCTTCTCTAATCCCCACTCACCTGAAACTGCTCTTGACAAGTTCACCATGGGCTTACTGGTAGCCAAACCCAGTGGACGCCTCTGAGGCCTCTCTGCTGTCTTCAGCACAGCCGACCACTCCCTCCTTTTTGAAACTCTGCTTCCTTTTCTTCTGTGTTACTACTTCCTGCTTGTTAAGTGGCTCCTTTTCAGAACCCCTGGCTGGCTCTAATTCCTCCTCATCCATTAAAGGTGGGTGTTTCTTAGAGTTCTATCTTCATTTCTCCTTCCCTGTGGTTTCTACTGCAACATATATCCTGATGATGTCCCCTGGGTGGCACAAACAGGTAACTGCTAACAGGTTGGATGTTCAAGTCCACATGGATAAAGTGTGGACTCCCTTTCAGAAGAAAGTCCTGGTGATTTACTTCAGAAAAATGAGCCATTGAAAACTCTCTGGAGCACAATTTTATTCTGATACTGCTCACAGGGGTCATTATGAGTCAGAGTCAACTTGACAGCCAATGGTTTTTGTTGGTGGGTTTTGTTTTGTTTTGTTTTTTTTCCCCCGATGATTCTCAAAACACTTTGTCCATTCTTGATCCCTGTTAGCACCAAACTCAATTCAATCTTCATGTCAATGCTGTATCTCAATTTGAGTGTCTCATAGCCCTTTAACCTCAACATGCCCAAACTAAGCTCATTTTCTACATTGCTGCCCAGATCTACATTGCTGCCCAGATCTACTCCTTCTCCTGAATTTGCTGTGTCATTTGGCTACACAATCATCAATTCCATTCCCCAGGCTAGAAATCAGGCTGTCACTTTGGATCCTGTCCTTGTCTAATCCAACATCAAGCTAATCAGTGCTCCTGTCCATTTTACCAGCTAAGTGGTTCTCACATTAACCTGCTTCTTTTGATGCTCCTGACAATTGCCTTATTTCAGGCCCTTGTCATCTTTGCCTGGATTATTGCAGTAGAAACTGAGCCTTCTGTTTCCAGTTTCCTCCCCCTCTAGTCCATCTTCTTCACTGATGCCAAACTGATCTTGTGATTTTTACACCTAAAACTTTTAAATGACTAACTAACTACCTGCAGGATAAAGTCCAACTGCTTTAACATGATTTAGCAGAAATTTAAAGTGTCTCTGTGTTTTACTTTCTGCTGTTTTAGTAAGAAGTGTTCCCTTGTTCACCCCTGGGAGCATAAGTATATTATCTTTGCTCCATAGAAAGTGCTACCTTTCTACCTCTCTCAGGGAAATAATTAGACTTTTCTGTTGTGAGGGCCTGAGATTCCTGGAGCAACCAGCACCTTTGTCATGGAAGTAGGAGCAGAACAAGACTACTAATGTTTGATGGTTAAAAACAGAGGAGCAAAGCTTTCCACAGCAGGCATGTGACAGGCTGAGCTAGACATGTACTCTCACCTGAGATGTTGGATTTTAAAGTTTATGTGGAGGAGTAAATATCAACAAATAGCCAAGAGAAATATGAAAAAGAGAGAATGTGAGGGAGTATTTGGCTGAGAAGAAATTAGAAGGCCCAGGAAGCAAATAAAATTGGGATTGGACTAATGCCAAAGGAGCAGGGAGGCTGCGTCTTCTAACCTCCTCCAACCCCACAAGAGGAAGGCAGAATCACCATCAGTAGCCCAAGGCCTAACCCTGTGAGGCCAGACATGCTGCCTCCCCCCAGCCCTTTCACCAACCCTGATACCAACCTTCCAACCACAGCAACCACCACCTCTCTGGTGGGTTTGATAATTTGCTGCAATGGCCACACAGAACTCACAGATTATGGGGTTTATTAGGGAAGCAACAGGTTATAATTCAAGTTCAGAAATGCAGGCAGTCTCTCGCAGCCAGCTGTCTCACTTAGCAGCCAGCAGTCTCTCTCTCAGCAGTGCATGTCTCTTGTGTCTCTCTTTCAGCAGTGCATATATCTTGCATCTGTCTCTCAGCAGCACATGTCTCTCGTGTCTCTCTCAGCAAGTGCGTATCTATCAGGAGCACGTTTCTCTCAGTAGCACGTCTTTCTCAGCTAACAGAGAGGCTTCTTCTGCCTCTAAAAGGGGTCCTTTTGAGGCTAGCAGAGTGAGCACTAGCCAAGCCCAACATCAGAATTCCATACACCTGAGAGACAGCACGAACTTCCCAGAGAATTACTTTGTGCTGCTACCAACAGAAATACCCCAGGGGGATAACTTTAACAATCAGGAGCTACTCAGTTACTCACAGCAAATTCCACCACGGAGTTTACAAAGACTTAAGCCACACTATGTAATTGACTACATTGCAACTAGGAATAGACACCGCCCCCCCATAAAAGAAGTAATTGAACAAGTCATTAAAAAAAAAAAAAAAACACCGCCCCCCCATAAAAAAAAAAAAAAAAAAAAATCAGTGGGAAAGAATAGAGAATCTGAAAATGCTAACATAAAGGTTGGTGGTTTGGACTCACCCAGTGGTACCAGGGAAGAAAAGTCTTGGCAATCTGCTTCTGTTAAGATTGCACCCAAGAAAACCCTATGGAGCAGTTCTACTCTTGTAACACATGGAGTCACTATCAATAGGAGTTGACTGGACAACAAATGGAAGCTCTGGTGGTGTAGTGCCTAAAGCATTTGACTGCTAACTAGAAGGCTGGCAGTTCAAATCCACCAGCCACTCCTCTGAAGGAAGGTTGGGCAATCTACTTCCATAGTGATACCACCTCGGAAACCCAAGAAGAGGTCACTATGAGTTGCATCCGACTCAACAGCAGTGAGTGAGTGGACAATAACTAATAACAACAACAAACAAAATATATGAGAATTTAGTATATCACAGAGGAGGGAGTTCAAACCAGGGGGGAAAGGGTATCCATGGAAGGGTATCCATCCAGGAGTCTTACAAAGATATAAAAAGTAACTCAAGATGGATTAAAGTCTTAAATGTGAAAAAAACAAAAATAAAATAATATCAATCCTGTAAGAAAATTTAGGGACTACCTGTAAGAGACAGAAAAGATGTTCTAACAAAAACTAGAAGACAAAAGTGATGAAAGAAAAGATGAATACACACAAAACCAAAAAAAATTTATGTAGCTAAAAAAATAATAAAAAGAGTCAATAAGAGGTTCTGGTAAGATGGTGGAATAAGCAGAAAGACTGCACAGACCCTCTTCAATAAAGAAAAGGGGAACCAATTAACACAGATACAGAAGATAATCCTGGACCCCTGAGCCTTGAAGGGAAGGATATAGAAGTGGACTAAACTCCAACTAGTAGAAAAATTTGCATGAAAATACCAAAAAAGGAGACATATGGAGCTGCAATCTGGCAGTGATCCTGATGGCACAGACAGCTTGGATATTGCCAAGTAGTGGTAGAACCTAAGAATTAACCTAAAAATCAGTGCTGCTAGTCAGGGACTGCATGGAGGACTGCTCTAGTGGCTGGTGAATAAAAGGGGAAGCAACAAAGAGGAAGGCAGGAAGAGCTGTGGATTTTTGCCTGTCCAGAGGGTGCAGCCATTTTGAATGCTTACAAGTGGTTTGACCATTTTGGATATTTAAAGCGACAGCATTCTCTCAGATTCCAGGGACTTAAGAATAGGCTCCACTTGCCAGAAACCTCAAGGACATTCTGGACCTGGATGACTGAAAAGGTGCAACATTCCCTTTGTTACTCTTATACCCAACACCCTCTTGGTGAACAGAAGTGCGGCCATCCCTCATTCCAAGCCACCTTCTGGACCTGAAGGAATTCCCCTCCAGTCTGTATGCTCAGTCAGAGCCTGGGTGTCCTGCCCCACCCTGCCCCAATTTTTTTTTTTTTAATTTTTAGTTTGTTTGTTTTTTGTCTGTTTTAAAACTACTATTATTATGGTTACTTTTGTCCTTCTTACTATTATTCTTTATTCTTCCCCTCCCAGGTTCTAGTTTTCAGCTTTCTTCCTTTTCCCTGTTCCTGGCTGCATTTTTTTTCTTTCTCATGGTTAACCCCATTCCGTTTTTCTTTTCACATTTTTCCCATTTTTTTCTTCATTATTCTCCTTCTCTACCTTTTTTCTCTTATTGCCCTGTCCCCAGATACTGCAAGATTTTTTTCTTTTGTTCTTTTTCCCTTTTTTCTTTTTTTGGTTACTGTTCCTGTGTGATTGCAGGGTGTGTTTTTTGTCCATTTGCTTTTACTTTTTTGATAGTTATTCGATTGTTATTTTTGTCTAACTGAGTGGAAGACAGCAACAGTCCCCATATGACACAGGTACACCCACAACTTCTGCAGCTTCACTTACTGAGTGACAGCCACCACTTCCTTCTCCACCAACTGGACAACAATAAACAACCACCAAGAAGAGCCTGATCCACCCTTGGCTTCTCTTCACAAATAGTTAACAGAGCTCTAATACAACAATGTCATGATGTCTCAGAGACAACAGACCATCACAGTCCAAACAAAGAAGTGAGATAAAGTGATAGAAACAAGGGGACAGGATACAGAACTAGAATATATCCCTGAGGAAGAAGCAGCATTGTAACTCTCTGTTAAGGAATTCAAAAGAATTATATTTAGATATCTTAGAAGGATTCAGAGACAGACCAAGGAAAACAGAAAAAACCCTAGAAGAATTTTGGAAGAAAACACAAGAAAAAATGAAAAAATAAATGAAAAATTAGAAATGATTCTAAATCTACAGATGGAAATCCAGAAGATTAATACTAAATTGTCAGAAATAGATAACACATTGAAAGGGCAAAGGAGTAGAACAGAATCAATGGAAGACAGAAATAATGAGATTGAAGACAAATGCCTGAATACTTTTTGGAAAGGGATCAATCAGAATAAAAATATCAAAACAAAATGAAGAAAGCCTAAGGTTCATCAAAAGATATAACCTAGGTGTCACTGGAATTACAGAACAGGAAGAAAAATATAAAACTAAGATTTTATTTTTCACTCTTTAAAATTGTTCAAAATTTGTTGGAGGAGAATTTCCCTGATATGATGAAAGATGAGAATATATCCATTCAGGAAGTACAACAAACCTCAAACAGGATAGACCTCAAAAGAAAATCACCAAGACATATCATCATCAAACTCATCAAAACCAAAGGCAGAGAAAGAATCCTGAAAGCAGCACTGGGAAAACAAAAAGTTACTTACAAAGGACAACCAGTAAGAATAAGCTCTGATTTCTCAGGAGAAACCATGCAAGTGAGAAGGCAGTGGGATGGTATATATAAAACCCTGAAAGAGAAAAATTTCCAACCAATAATTATATATATCCAGCAAAACTGTTCTTCAAATATGATAGTGAAATTAGAAGATTTCCAGGTAAGCAGAAACTAAGGGAATTTGTTAAAACCAGACCAACCTTACAAGAGATGCTAAAGGGAGTCCTTTGAACAGAGAACCAAAAATAGCAAAAAACCAACCGACCATTAATACACAAGATAACATAACCCAGAAACCACAGCTATGGACATATCCAAAGTAAAATAAGCTTACAAGATTGTAAACAGGGAACCAGAGACATCAATTGACAAGTGAGGACAGCTACAAACCAAAAAGAGGGAAAATACTGTGTAGTTACAGAACTTCTAAATGGTGAGGAAGTCAAGAGAGTTACAAGTTAGAATGGACTGTTCTAAACTCAGGGAAAAATTATAAATCATAGGGTAACCTCAAAGAAAAAAGATAAACCGTCATATCACAATAAAAAGGAGGACAAGCACAAATATTCAGCAAATACTAAAACAACAGCAACAAAGGAAATAACACAACTCATAAACATAATGAGCTCAGCATAGAAAATAATATGAAACAAAGAAACCAGGGATACCATGAAAAAACACATAACAAAATGACAGCAACCAATTCATCTTTGTCGATATACACTGAATGTTAATAGATAAAATGCACCACTCAAGCGACGGAGAGTTGCAGATTGGATAAGAAAACAAAATCCATCATATGCTGTCTACAAAAGACACACCTTAGAGACAAAGATAAAAATAGACTAAAAATCAAAGGTTGGAAAAAGATATATCAAGCAAATGGCAACTGTAAGAGAGCAGGAGTGGCAATACTAATTTCTGATCAAATTGACTTTAAGGCAAAAACCACCATATGAGACAAGGAAGGACAGTATATAATGATTAAAGGAACAATTGAACAAGAAGATATAACCATAATAAACATCTATGGACCCAATGAGAGAACCCCAAAATGCATAAATTGGACTATAAAAATGTTGAAAAGGCAAATTAATGACTCCACAGTCATAGTGGGAGACTTTAATACACCACTTTCAATTAGAGATAGAACGACTGGAAAGAAACTCAACAAAGATGCAGAAGAACTAAACAATACAATCTGTCAACTTGACCTTATAGACATCTACAGAGCACTTCAACCAACAACAGCACAATATACATTCTTATCCACTGCACATGGAACATTCTCCATGATAGACCATATGTTAAGCCATAAAGCAAGCCTTCATAAATTTAAAAACATTGAAATATTGCAAAGCATCGTCTCAGATCATAATGCTATCAAATTGTTGTTGTTGTTGTTGTTGTTATGTGCTGTCGAGTTGGACCCGACTCATAGCGACCCCTGCTTGGGTTTCCGAGGCAGTATTTCTATGGAAGTAGATTGCCCCATCTTCCTTCCAAGGAGTGGCTGGTGGGTTTGAACCTCCAGCATTCTGGTTAGCAGTTAAGT
>NW_006921763.1:1838693-1839819 GCF_000298275.1 Orycteropus afer afer
GCAAAATGGTACAGCCCTTGTGAAAAGCAGTGTGGTGGTTCCTCAAGAAAATAAAAATAGAACTACCATCCCCTAAAAAAAAAAACTCACTGCCATTGAGTTGCAGCTGACTCAAAAAGACCCCTCTTTGGGTTTCCAAGGTGGTATCTCTACAGAAATAGATTGTCCAATCTCCCTTCAGAGGAGTGGCTGGTGGGTTTGAATCGCCAGCCTTCTGGTTAGCAGTCAAATGCATTAGGCACTACACCACCAGAATTACCATATAACCCAACAATTCCACTCCTAAGTATGTACTCAAAAGATTTGAAAGCTGAGAGACTCAAACAGAGACTTGTACACCAATGTTCATTGCAGCCCTGTTCACAGTAGCTAAAAGGTAGAAACAATCTGAATGTCTATCAACAGATGAATGGATAAAAAAATGTGGTGCATGTGTACTACTACTCAGTATGGAGTACTACTGAGCCAGTAAGAGAAATGAAGTCTTGATGCATGTTACAATATAGATGGAACTTGAAGACATTATAATAAGTGAACTAAGTCAATCACAAGAGGACAAATATTGTATGACCTCACATACATAAAAAGACAAAAATAGTAAATGTGCAGAGACCAAAGTTTATTATTGGTTACCAGGGACAGGAGAGAAGGGGAAAGAGGAGGTTACTAGTGATGGAAAAATTGTGTTAAAGGTAGGGTTGCACACATAATTATTGTAAATGCTGTCAATAAGTTGTATACAGGTAAAAAAAGAATGAACTGACAAAAACAAATAAATAAATGCTGCCGGCAAAACTTGATATCCATTTGCAGAAAAATGAAACAAGATCTGTACCTCATACCATACACAAAAATGATCTCCAGATGGATCAAAGACTTAAATGTGAAACCTAAAACTATACAGTTCCCCAAGGAATATCTAGGGGAAAATTTAGGGGGCTCTGGTAGCATAGTGGCTAAGGCACTTGACTGCTAACCAGAAGGCTGGCGGTTCAAACCCATCAGCCACTCCTCAGAAGGAAGGTTGGGCAATCCTACTTCCATAGTGATGCTGCCTCGGAAACCCAAGGAGTGGTTGCTATGAGTCAGGGCTGACTCGACGGCACATAACAACAACAACAACAAC
>NW_006921763.1:1841182-1849555 GCF_000298275.1 Orycteropus afer afer
TGGACAAGCTAAACTATTAGATATGTCTATGAAGCGAGGAGTATACCCAAGACAATAGGGTTGGCAGACAATGGTCCTATACATGTATTTGTATGATCTGTAAGAATTCCCAGGTGTATAGTAGAGCTGACAAGGGACAAGGTTGTAGTCACTACTTGGTCACAGCCAGCTACCCAGAGAGACTGATTAGTTGAACCAGTGGGCTCAGGACCATAGTCTCAGGGGACATCAAGCTCAACTGGCATAACATATTACATAAAACATTGTTCCACCTCCTACTTTGGTGAGTGTGGACTGGGATCTTAAAAAATTTCAAGCAGCCATCTAGATGCAACGATGGGTCTCCCCTTGTCCAGAGCAAAGAAGAATGAAGAAAACCAAAGATTCATGGAAACAATTAGTCCTAGTGACTGGTATACCATGCAATCCTTAGTCTATACGACTATGAGACCAGAACTAGATGGTGCCCGGCTACCACTGTCAACCACTCAGAGGGGTATCTATGTAGGAGATCCTGGATAGAGAGGGAGAACAATGTGGAATAAAATTTAAAATCATTTGGGAAAAAAAAGGGGGGGGACCAGGTTTGCTCTTCTGATGGAGCCTGATGGAACCACTAAGACTATGGCCCCTGGCTACCCTTCAGGTCTGGAATTGAACCCACTCCTGTGGCTTCCAGCCAAACAAAAGACAAGCATATGAGTTGAACATTTACCTGAGGTAGATACACTCCTTGGAAAGAACAATCATGGGAGAAAGAGGGGCTGTTTATGCACAGAGAGACAGCTCAGGGGGCAGGAGGGCATGGGATGGACACAGGGAAGAGATCACCATCAGGAGGAAGTGGGAGGGGAGCTGTTGCATTGGGGTAAATTGTAGTCAATGTTATGAGACAAAGTTTGTATGAACTGCTGTAAGGAGAGTGATTTTGCTCTGTAAATTTTCATCCAAATCACAATAACAAAAGAAAAAAGAGTCAATAAAGAGACAAATGGTAAGTGATAGACTTGGATATACCATTAACATTTCTAATATACATGATAGTGTTACAAACTGACCAAAAAAGTAAACAATCCAATTAAAAAAAAAAAAAAAGGCAATTCGTATAAAAACAAACCATTGTTCATAAAAAACATCTAAAAAGATGCTAAAATGCACGAGTAGTCCAGGAAATGTAAATTAAAGTAATGAGATGTCATTTTGCAGCTAGCTGATAGTCAAAGATGATCTTAATAATATCTCTGGCTAGTGAGAATGGGTGAAGGAGGGGAGAATTACTCACATACATCAGTAGTGGAAATCAGAAATGTTATAGTTTTGAAAACCAACCTGGTAACGACTTGTAATATTAAAAGTATACCCTTTACTCCAGCAATTGCACTCCTGTAAATTAAGCTCATAGAAAGAGAAGCACCATTCGGTAAGAATATGTCCAAGCATGTCAACTGAACAATGTTTATATTGGTCTGAATCTGTAAACAAAATGTATACCCATCAACACGGGAATGGTTGGGTAAACTGTAGTAGATCTATAGTAGATCTACAGGATGTAATGGGAGCTCTGGTAGTGTAGTGGCTAAGGCACTTGACTGCTAACCAGAAGGCTGGCAGTTCAAACCCACCAGCCACTCCTAGGAAGGAAGATGGAGCAATCTATTTCCATAGTGATACTGCCTTGGAAACCCAAGGAGGGGTCGCTATGAGTCAGGTCTGACTCGACGGCACATAACAATAACAACAACAACAGGTTGTAATACTATAGAATCAATAAAAATAGTGACTTGAAAGCTACATCAGTCAAAATGGAGGAGTTTCTACTGGTTTTGTTGGGAAAAGCAAGATGTAGAACATTTAATATCACATTATTATAAAATGAAAAATAACCACATATGTACATATGTGAATATGATTGATTAGAGACAGATGTTGGAAAATAGATATCAAGATATTATTAAGGTTACTGTAGTGGGGATGCTAAATGATAAGAGTTGAAAGAGGAGGACAAAACAAAAGGAGCCAGACATAAAAGGAAGGGAAAATTTGTTCAGAATACAACTGCGCAAGGAAGGGGATATATCCAAGTCTATCACTTACCATTTGTCTTTTTATTGACTCTTTTTTCTTTTATTATTGTGATTTGGATGAAAATTTACAGAGCAAGTTCACTCTCCGTGGTTTAAATCAGGACAGGTATCCTCAGGGCTGTGACCTTTCACCATGCCTCTGTAATCTGTATCTTGCACAAGTAAGCTGAGAAACTGGGCTATCTGAGGAATGCAGGATCAAGATTGGAGGAAGACTCGTTAACAATTGCGTTTTGTAGATAACATTATGTTACTTGCTGAAAGTAAAGAAGACTTGAAGCTCTGACTGATGAAGATCAAGACTACAGTCTTCAGTATGGACTACACCTCAAAATAAAGAGATTAAAAATCCTCATAACTGGACCAATAAGCAGCATCATGATGAATGGAGAAAAGATTGAAGTTCTCAGGGATTTCACTTTACTTGAATCCACAAGGAGCCCTCTGGTGCAGGGTTTAAGCTCTTAGCTGCTAAGTGAGGAGTCAGTGGATTCTTGGCAGTTTGAGCCCACCAGCTGCTCTGGGAGATAGCTGTGGCAGTCAGGTTCTGTAAATATTTACAACCTTGGAAGCCCTATAGGGGCAGTTCTATTCTATTCTGCAGGGTTGCTTGCTATGAGTTAGAATTGATAGCAGTAGGTTTTTTTTTTGTTTGTTTGTTTGTTTTTTTCAGTTTTGGATCCACAATCAAAGCCCATGGAAGCAGTAGTCAAGAAATCAAATGACATATTGCATTGGGAAAATCTGCTGAAAATGACCTCTTTAAAATGTTAAAGAACATAGATGTCACTTTGAAGACAAAGGTGTGCCTGACCCAAGTCATGGTATTTTCAGTTGACTCATATGCATATGAAACCTGGACATTGAGTAACAAAGATACAGGATGCATCAAAAGAAGATGGAAGGATTACTGAGTCACTGCTAAAATAATTGGTCAGTGTTCAATCATTTCAGGAGGTAGCATATGATCAAGAAGTGATGGTATTGAAGTATATTCCCCATAGAAATCCTTCAATATTGCAACTCAAGGCTTAAATTTTTTGTCATTTGGCTTCCAAAATGCTGAGCATATTCTTCTCTTTAGGTTTTCTAACTCCTTGTTTGTGCACATTTCATTATACTTTACTTTGTCTTCTCAAACCACTGTTTGATTCTTCTGTTCAGCTCTTTTACTTCATCATTTCTTCCATTTACTTTGGCTATTCTACATTCAAATGTAAGTTTCAGAGTCTCTCCTGACATTCATTTTGGTTTTTTTCTTGCTTTCCTGTCTTTTAAATGTAAACACCTTTTACCTTCTTCATGTATGATATTCTTGATGTCATCTAGTCTCTCATTATTAGTGTTCAATGCATCAACTCTATTATTGAGATTGTCTCTAAATTCAGATGGATGTACTCAAGGTCATATTTTGGTTCTCGTGAACTTTTAAAATTTCCTTCGGCTTCAACTTGCACTTTCCCATGACCAATTGATGGTCATTTGCACAGTCAACCTCTGGCCTCCTTCTGACTGATGATCTTGAACTTCTCTATCATCTCTTTGCAGAGACGTAGTCAATTTGTATTCATCTGGTCAGATCCATGTGTACGGTCATTGTCTGTGTTGTTGAAAAAGGGTATTTCCAATGATAAGTTGTTGGTCTTGCAAAATTCTATCATATGATCTCCGGTGTTTCTATCACCAAGGCTATATTTTCCTTCTTCTTTGTTTACAACTTTCACATTCCAATCACCAATAATGATCAATGCATCTTTTTTTTTTTTAATCAGTGCTTCTTTATTGCATGTTTGATCAATTTCAAACTGCAGAAGTTGGCAAAAGTCTTCAATTTCTTCATCTTTGACATTAGTATTTGATGCATAAATTTGAATAATAATCATATTAACTGGTCTTCCCTGTAGGCATATGGATATTATCCCATCACTGACAGCATTGTACTTCAGGATAGGTCTTGAAATGTTCTTCTTGACATTAATGCAATGTCTTTCCTTCTCAGTTTGTCATCCTGTAATAGTAGACCATACAATTGTCTGATTCAAAATGGCTAATTTCAGTTCACTAATGTCTAGAATATTGATCTTTAGACATTCCATTTCAGTTTTTACAACCTCCAATTTTCCTAGATTCATACTTCTTACATTCCATTCCCAATTATTAATGGATGTTTGCATCTGTTTCTTCCCATTTTGAGTTATGCCTCATCAGCAAATGAAGGTCCTGAAAGTTTTACACCATCCACATCATTATGGTCAACTCTACTTTGAGGAGGCAACTCTTCCTCCGTTGTATTTTGAGTGCCTTCCAACCTTAGGTGCTCATCTTCTAGCACTACATTAGACATATCCTGCTGCTGTTCATAAGGTGAAACTGGCAATTTTTTTTTCAGAAGTAGACTCCAGTTTCTTCCTCCTAGTCTGTCTTAGTCTAGTAGCTCCACTGAAACTCATCCACCATGGAAGACCCTGTTGGTAATTGAAAAAGTAGTGACATTATGTCCAGCATCATAGGAACATGCAAGCCACTACAGTATGACAAACTGACATGAGTAAATCTTGGATATTAGGAGTACATAGAACTCAGTTTGAGAAAACTTTGAAGGGGGTCTGTATATAAAAAAAAAAGTTTGTGACACTAGGCAAGAAGAAACAAGGGTGGCATTTAGTAACATAAACTATAAAAAGATTCGGTATTTTCATGGAGACTAAATCAGATTCTAATTTGGGGGTTGGGAAAAGTACTCTGACTGGGAGGTTCCTTTCTGGCTGTAAGCTAAGGAAGGGTTTTCTTCAATTTTTCTTTCTGGCCCTAAAGACTGCTCTTGGAGTCAGTAGGCTTCAGTCATTTACAAAATAATAGCTCTACTTGCAGATTCCCAAGGTTAGACGGTTGATACCGAAACCCAAAGTAAGTGAATTGCCTTGTTTCAAGATCTTGGAAATTTGAAGAAGGACTATCTCCATTCCCAGGAGCTCTGGTAGGGTAGTGCCTAAGGCACTTGACTGCTAACCAGAAGGCTGGAGGTTCAAACCCACCAGCCACTCCTCAGAAGGAAGATGAGGCAATCTACTTCCGTAGTGATACTGCCTCGGAAACCCAAGGAGGGGTCACTATGAATCAGGTTTGACTTGATGGCACATGACATCTCCATTCTCACCTCCAAGAGTCTTGACTAAATTGAAATGAGTTCTGGGCCAAAGTTGATGCTATAACTTTTGTTTTCTTCACTAATTCAATTAATAAGTGGTACACAACTGTGGTAGGAATTAAACACTTGCAAGGGTCCAGGTATGACCCATAGGTGTCCCTGTAACCCAGAAAATCTGTCTACAGAAAAGATTTTTCTTGTTCTGACCTAGCTTCGCTGAATTCTTAATGGCTGCTTTTGTGGGAAGTAATTTAAACTAAGAAAATCTGAGCCTTTATATGTAATATAGTTGTAAAACATATAGCAATTGAGATTGTTGCATCTGATAACTGGGGCAAGGTCCAGAGACCAGCCAATGGCAGAGAAATGGCTGATATCCAAGTGTTCATTGTCCTAGGAGTGGACTCTGAGCATTCCAATTCCTGTCCCACCTTGGGCCACTGCCATAGGACACCAGGGATTCTGTCTTCTCCTGAGGACAAGTTCTAACATTTGCTTCAACCCTTCCTAAGAGAATTAGGCAGTAATCTACACTACTCTGAATCATGTTCTGTAAATGGAACAAAGCTTCAGGATGAGAACGAAGCTTCAGGATGAGAAAGAATAAGAAATGGAATAGCTTTCCCTACTTTTATCAGGAAACACAATCTACCTCAGAAGCCCCAGCAGTGCTCCTTTATGTCTCACTGTCAGAACTTGGTTACATTCTCAGTCCTTGACCAATCATTGGCAAGAGGTGTGGACTAACACATCTGGTTTTAGAACAGTCAGATTTATTCCCTAGAGCTAGGGAAACCAAAACCAAACCTGTTGCTGTCAAGCTGATTCTCATTCATGGTCACCCCACGTGTTTCAGAGTAGAACTGTACATCATACTGTTTTCAATTACTATAATCTGTGGAAAGGTCCCCAGCTGGAAGAGTATGTATTTGGCTTTTGTTGTTGTTGTTATGTGCCGTCGAGTCAAACCCGACTCATAGCGACCCCTCCTTGGGTTTCCGAGGCAGTATCACTACAGAAGTAGGATTGCCCAACCTTCCTTCCGAGGAGTGGCTGGTGGGTTTGAACTGCCAGCCGTCTGGTTAGCAGGCAAGTGTCTTAGCCACTATGCTACCAGAGCTCCCTCCTGTATTTGGCTAGTAACCTAAAATAAAAGCTGGCAATTTAAAACCACCCAGTGGTGCCATGGAAGAAAAATCTAGTAATCTGCTTCTGTAAAGATTACAACTGAGAAAACTCTATGGAGCAGTTCTACTCTATAACACATAGGGTCACCATGAGTCAGAATGAACTCTCTGGTAATGAGTTTGGTTTGGTTTTGTAATCTTATGGAAGTAGATCACCAGGCCTTTCTTCCACTGTACCATGGGTAGATTTGAACCACACATCTTTTGGTCAGGGTGGAGCACACATTTGTTCCACCCAGGACTAGGGAATGGGTGTCCCCCCCCCCCCTTTTTTTAATTTTTATTGTGATTTGGGTAAAAGTTTACAAAGCAAATTCATTCTCCCTACTGCAGTTCATACATGTTTTGTTCCATGACATTGACTTCAGTCCCCACGATGTAATAGCTCTTTTCCCACTTCCTCGCTGGTTACCTCCTCCCTGTGTCCTTCTTTCCTAACCATTCTGACTCCCTGATCTATCCCCCTGTGCAAATACTGCCCTTCTGTTCTCCCATGATTAATCATTCTAAGGAGTGTATCTACCTGGTGGAAATGTTCACCTTATATATGCCTGTCTATTGTTTGGGAGCTCTGGTAGCATAGTGCCTAAGGCACTTGACTGCTAACCAGAAGGCTGGTGGTTCAAACCCACCAGCCACTCCTCGGAAGGACGGTTGGGCAATCCTACTTCCGTAGTGATACTGCCTCGGAAACCCAAGGAGGGGTCGCTATGAGTTGGGGCTGACTCGATGGCAAATAACAACAACAACAACAACAACATTGTTTGGCTGGAAACCATGAGCGTTCAATTCCAGGCCTGAAGGGTAACTAGAGGTCATGGTCTCTGGGGTTCACCAGGCTGTATCAGACCAGTAAGCCTGGTCTCTTTTATGAACTTGAGTTTTGTTGCACAGTGTTCTCCCACTCTCTTCAGGATCTCCTGCACTGATTCCATTCCCAGTGGTTGACATTGGAAGCTGGGCATCATCTAGTTCTTCTGGTCTTATGGTCATATAGACTGAGGTTCACATGGTCCACTAGTTCCTTGTACTAATTGTTTCCATGCATATTTGGTTTTCTTAATTCTTCTTTGCTCTGGATGAGGAGAGACCAATTGTTGCATCTAGATGGCCACTTGCAAGCTTTTAAGACTCCAATTGCTACTCACCAAAGTAAGATATAGAACAATATTTTTGTGTTGTGTGCTATGCCAATTAAGCTTGATGTCCCCTGAGACCATGGTCCCAAGCCCACAGGTCTGACAGGTCACTCTATCAGGGTAGTTGAGTGTGGATAAAAAGTTGTCATAACTTTGCCCACTGTTGGTTATATTTATATTATGTATTTATATTCTTACAGCACGTACAAATCATATGTACAAATACCATCTGCCAACCTTATATACGTTCATGGGTATATTCCCTTTTGCTTAGTCACATCTGATTATTCAGCCTGTCTACTCATCTATTTACCTGTAGATTAATGTTTGTTATCTCTGATAATGCAGTGTTGTGTATGCAAAAGTGTTTATCTTTGTTGTCTGTACCTCTTGTGTACACTTTCTGTGTCGTCCTTTTCCTTAGTGTTATTGTGTTGGTCACTCATTTTGGTAGAGTGCCTTTCCCTTCACCCAAATCAACACTTGCCTCTTACATATCTAGAAATTTTCCCTCCCTTCCCCCCCTTCCCCTCTAAAATGGGTCCATTTTTTCTCCCACCACATTGCTACACTCCCAGTAGCTGAACAACAGCAGGAATCTGCTGACAAGGAGTGGTTGGGAAGCCAACAGTGTGAGCCTCAACATCACTGGATATAATGAAAATTATGGCACTAATTAATTAAGGATGATTGCAGCAGTATATTGACAGAGAGCTGCCAGAAATGCAAGCTGGATTCAGAAGAGGATGTGGAATGAGGGATATCATTGCTAATGTCAGATGGATCTTGGCTCAAAGCAAAGAATATCAGAAAGA
>NW_006921763.1:1850265-1857583 GCF_000298275.1 Orycteropus afer afer
GAGTACCATGGTCTGCTAAAAAGACTAACAAATCTGTCCTGAAAGAAGTGCATCCAGAATGCTCCTTGGAAGCGAGAATGGCCAGACTTCATCTCATCTACTTTGGTTGTGTTATCAGAAGGAACCATTCCCTGGAGAAAGATATCATACTTGGTAAAGTGGAGGGTCAATGAAGAAGGGGAAGGCCCTCAATGAGATGGACTGACACAGTGGTTGCAATGATGCACTCAGGTATAGCAGGGATCATGAGGCTGGCACAAGACCAGGCAGTATTTCGTTCTGCTGTGCATAGGGTCACTATGAGTCAGAGACTACTCGATGGCACCTAACAACAACAATTAATTAAGGTATCCGTACATCACTCTATGTAAGAGGGAAAATATGAATTTGTTCCTGTCTTAACAAAGCAGACAGCAGCCTTGAGTGGGGAACAAAAACTCTTCTCTGGAACTAAGCTCTAACATGTGTATGTTGCAAGTAACTCAATTATAGATGCCAACATTGACTGAGACCGATCAACCTAGAACCAAGAATGTATCTGGTTTAGTAATTTGAAAAAGAAAACAGAAGAGATAAAAAGAACTTTAAAAATGATAGAAATATTATGCCAACATGAAAATCAGAAAAGAGAGCAAATTTAACAAATGTTGAACAAGACTTTGAAACTATATCCATTAAAGTCATCTTTAATGGCTTGCAAATGACCAAGTATTATCCAACTATGAGTGACAGAAATAATTATATATATATATATAATTTATATATTTATATTTCATTTTATAAATGGAAGACACTACCAAAGAGGTTAAAATGTTAGTCTGTGTCCAGGGCAGGTGATTCATTCTGTTTTCTAACATAAACATATAGATAGATAGATAGATCACTCACGTATGCATACACATATATATTATTACTAGAATATTCATTTCTCTTACCTCCACTAAAATAAACAACAGGCAAATATTTACTGAACATTGCTTTGAAATGGGTCCAATTATTACTGTCTAGAGCATCCAGTCTAGCCCTCTCAGTGAGGCAGTAGGGTGCCAAAGATCTCTAGCGTCTTTGGCATTTAGAAGTTGACCTTGAACAAAGTTGATAATCCTTACACCACTGTGAATGTGGGCAAGTTTTAATCTTGTAGATTCTCAAGTCTTCAATTTTAAAACAGGAACAGCATTTTGTAACATGTCTGGTCCAGAGTGGATGCTCTGTTGTTAGGTGCAATCAAGTCAATTCCTACTCATAGAGACCTTGTGTACAACACAATGAAACACTGCCTGGTCTTGCACCATCCTCTCAATCCTTGCTATGCATCAGCCCATTGTTGCAGTCACTGTGTCAATCCATCTAGTTGAGGGTTTTCCCCTTTTTCACTGACCTTCCACTTTGCCAAGCATGAGATTCTTCTCCAAACTGGTCCCTTCTGACAACATGAATGGAGACTGGCCATTCTTGCTTCTAAGGAGCATTCTGGCTGCACTTCTTTCAGAACAGATTTGTTCATTCTTCTGGTAGTCCATGATACTTTCAGTATTCTCCACCAACATTACAATTTAAAGGTATCAATTCTTCTTCAGTCTTCCTTATTCATTGTCCAGGTTTTACATGCTTATGAGGTGACTGAAAATACCATGGCTTGGGTTAGGTGCACCTTAGTCTTCAAAGTGGCATCTTTGCTCCTTAACACTTTAGAGAAGTTTTCTGAAGCAGATTTGTCCACTGCAATAAGACATCTTTTTTTTTTTTTTTTTTTGACTGCTGTTTCCATGTTGATTGTGGATCCAAATAAAATGAAATCTTTGACAACTTCAATTGTTTCTCCATTTATTGTGATATTGCTTATTGGTTTAGTTGTGAGGATTTTTGTT
Source organism: Orycteropus afer afer (assembly GCF_000298275.1). Lineage (NCBI taxonomy): Eukaryota > Metazoa > Chordata > Mammalia > Tubulidentata > Orycteropodidae > Orycteropus > Orycteropus afer. Next base: position 1,852,137 of record NW_006921763.1, read on the forward strand.
TTCTTTATGTTGAGGTGTAATCCACACTGAAGACTTCGAAGTCTTTGATTTCATCAGTAAGTGTTTCAAGTCATCTTCACCTTCAGCAAGCAGGGTTGAGTCATCTGCATATCGCACATTATTAATGAACCTTTCTCCAATCCTGATTCTGTGTTCTTCTCATATAGTCTAGCTTCTTGGATGATTTGCTTAGCATACAGTTTGAATAAGTATGGTCAAAGGATACAACCCTGATGCATGCCCTTCCTGGTTTTACACCACACAGTATGCCCTTGTTCTGTTCGAACAATAGCCTCTTGGTCTATATACAGGTTCCTCATGAGCACAATTGGGAGCTCTGGTGGAGTAGTGCCTAAGGCATTTGACTTCTAACCAGAAAGCTGATGGTTCAAACCCACCAGCCACTCCTCGATAGGAAGTTTGGGTAATCTACTTCCATAGTGATACTGCCTCAGAAACCCAAGGAGGGGTCTCTATGAGTTGGATCCAACTCCATGGCTGTGAGTTTGGTTTGGTTTTGGTTCATGAGCACAATTAAGTGTTCTGAAATTCCCATTCTTTGCAATGTTATCCATAATTTGTTATGATCCACACAGTCGAATGTCTTTAAACAGTCAATAAGATGCAGGTAAACATCTTTGTAGCATTTTTTGCTTTCAGCCAAGATCCATCTGACATCAGCAATGATATCCCTGGTTCACATCCTCTTATGAATCCCACTTGGATTTCTGGACATTCCGTGTCAGTATACTGCTGCAAACGTTTTTTAATTATCTTCAGCAAAATTTTCCTTGTGTGTGATACTAACGATATTGTTCAATAATTTCCACATTCTGTTGGATTACCTTTCTTTGGAATGGTAACAAATATTGATCTCGTATAATTGGTTGGCCAAGTAGCTGTCTTTCAAATTCCTTGGAATGAATGAGTAAGCACCTCCAGTGCTGCATCTATTTGTTAAAACATCTCAATGTGTATTAAAATTGCTGGGAGCAGCAACCTCATTTGGGAATGTGTTAGAAAGGGACATTCTGTAGCTTTACTCCAGACCCAATGGATAAGAAAAGCTAGATGCTCCAGTATAAAAATAGGCAAAGAATTTGAATAGTTGTTTCTTCAAAGAAGGTAAACAGAGGCCCATAAGCGCATAAAAAGATACTTAACATCATTAGTCTTTGTTGTTGTTAGGTGCTGTCGAGTCAGTTCTGACTCATAGAGACCCTGTGTACAACAGAATGAAACACCATTCCTGTACTGTGTCTTCCTCACCACCTTTGCTATGCTTGAGCCCATCGTTGCAGCCACTGTATCAATCCATCTCATTAGAGGTCTTCCCCTTCTTCACAGACCCTCTACTTTGCCAAACATGATATCCTTCTCCAAGGACTGGTTCCTCCTGACAAAATGACCAAAGTACAAGAGAAATCTAGCTGTTCTCACTTCTAAGGAACGTTCTGGCTGTACTTCTTCTAGAACAGATTTGTTCATTCTCCTGGCAGAATAATCTCTTCTTCTTGACACCAAAATATGGATCTCTTCCAGTTGGCTGGTCAGGTTTTCCAAATTTCTTGGCTTAAAGGAGTGAACACCTCCAGTGCTGAATCTGTTTGTTGAAACATTTCAATGGGTGTTCCGTCAATACCTGGAGTCTTGTTTTTTGCCAATGCTTTCAGTGCAGCTTGGATTTCTTCCTTTGACACCATTGGTTCTTGATCATACGCTACCACCCAAAATAGTTGAACATCAAACAATTCTTTTTGGTTTAGTGATTTTGTGTATTCTTTCCATCTTCTTTTGATGCTTACTGCATCATTCAATATTTTACTCATTTGTTGTTGTTGTTATGTGCCGTCGAGTCGGACCCGACTCATAGCGACCCCTCCTTGGGTTTCCGAGGCAGTGCACTACAGAAGTAGATTGCCTCATCTTCCTTCCAAGGAGTGGCTAGTGGGTTTGAACTGCCAAACTTCTGGTTAGCAGTCAAGTGCCTTAGGCACTATGCTACCCATAGAATCTTTCAATATTGCAACTCGAGGCTTGATTTTTTTCTTCAGTTCTTTCAGCTTGACAAATGCCGAGTCTGTTCTTCCCTTCTGATGTTTAAGCTCCAAGACTTTGAACATTTCATTACAATACTTTACTTTGTTTTCTTGAGTCACCTTTTGAAATCTTCTGTTCAGATCTTTTACCTCATCATTTCTTCCATACACTTTAGCTACTCTCAATTCAAAAGTAAGTTTCAGAGTTTTGTCTGACACCCATTTTGATCTTTTCTTCCTTTCCTGTCTTTTTAATGATCTTTTGCTTTCTTCACATTGATGTTCTTGATGCCACCCCATAACTTGTGTGGTTTTCGTTCATTAGGATCCAGTGTGTCAAATCTATTCTTCAAATGGTCTCTAATTTCAGGTGAGATATTCTCAAATTTGTATTTTGGCTGTTGTGGGCTTGTTTTAATTTTCTTCAGCTTTAACATGAACTTGCATATGAGCAATTGATGGTTTGTTCCATAGTCAGCTCTAGCAGCGTAGTGCCTGAGACACTTGACTGCTAACCAGAAGGCTGGCAGTTCAAACCCACCAGCCACTCCTCAGAAGGAAGGTTGGGCAATCTACTTCTAGTGATACTGCCTCAGAAACCCAAGGAAGGGTCACTATGAGTCAGGTTCGACTCGAGGGCACATAACAACAACAACAGCCTTGTTCTGGCTGATGATAGTGAGTTTCTCCATTGTCTCTTTCCATAGATATAGTTGATTTGATTCCATCTGGTGAGGTCCACATGTATTGTTGTTGTTAGGTGCCATTGAGTCATCTCCAATTCATAGAGACCCTATGTATAGCAGAACAAAACACGGTGTGTATAGTCATAGTTTATATTTTGAAAAAATGTATTTGCAATGAATAACCTGTAGATCTTGCAAAATACTCTCCTGGTTTCCAGCATCATTTCTTTCACCAAGACCATATTTCCCAACTACTGATCCGTCTTCACTTCCAAATTTTGCATTCCAGTTACCAGTAATTATCAATATATCTTGATTACATGTTTACATGTTTAGTCAGTTTCAGACTGCAGAAGCTGGTAAAAATTTTCAATTTCTTCATCTTTTGCTTTTGGATGTTTGCAGCTGTTTATTCCCATTTTGAGTCATGGTGGTTGGTGTGTAAATTTGAATAGTAGTCATATCAACTGGTCTTCCTTGTTGTTGTTGTTGCTGTTGGGTGCTGTTGAGTCAGCTCTGACTCCTAGTGACCCTATGTACAACAGAGTGAAACACTGCCCAGCCCTGTGCCAGCCTTACAATCTCTGCTATACTTGAGCCCATTGTTGCAGCCACTGTATCAATCCATCTCATGGAGGGCCTTCCTCTTTTTCACTGACCCTCCACTTTACCAAGCATGACATCCTTCTCTAGGGAATGGGCCCTTCTGACAACATGACTAAAGGAGGTAAGATGAAGTCTGGCCATTCTCACTTCCAAGAAGCACTCTGGCTGCACTTCTTCCGGGACAGATTTGTTAGTTCGTTTGGCAGTCCATGGTACTTTCAGTATTCTTTGCCAACACCACAACTGAAAAGCCTCAGCTCTTCTTCAGTCTTCCTTATTCATTGTCTTCCTTGTAGGCATATGGATATTATCACTGATAGCATTGTATTTCAGGGCAGATCTTGAAATATTCTTTTTGACAAAGAATGGAATGCCATTCTTCTTAAATTTATCATTCCTGGCTTATGATTGTCTAGTTCAAAATGGCCAATACCAATCCATTTCCGCTCACTAATGCCTAGGATATAATCTGCATGTGTTCCATTTCATTTGTGATAACTTCCAATTTTCCTAGATTTACACTTCATACCTTCCATATTTCTATTATTAATTGAAGCTTGTAGCTGTTTCTCTCCATTTTGAGCTGTGCTCCATCAGCAAATGAAGCTTTACTCCCTAAAAAGCTTTACTCCATCCAATCATTAAGGTTCAATATATTTTGAGGAGGCAGCTTTTCCTCAGTTGTATTTTGAGAGCCTTCCAACCTGGGGCTCATCTCCTGGCACTGTATCAGACAATGTTTCACTGCTATTCATAAGGTTTTCAGTGGCCAATTTTTTCAGAAGTGGACCACCATGTCCTTCTTCCTGGTCTGTCTTAGTCGGGAAGATGTGCAGAACCCTGACCACCATGGGTGACCCCGCTGGTATTTGAAGTATCAGTGGTGTAGCTTCCTTCTAGGACCACAGCAACACGCAAACCACCACAGTACTACACACTAACAGATGCGTGAGAACAAAAATCAAAATCACAATCATACATCATGTCATATCCACTAGGATGCCTATAATAATAATAATAAAAAGGGTGGGAGATGTGAGGAATAAAAAGTGTTAAAAAGAATGTGAAGAAACTGGAACACTCATACTTTGCTGGTGGAAATGTAAATGGGTCAGCGACTGTGGAAAACAGCTTGGTTCCTCAAAGTTAAACTGAATTATCATATAAGTCAGCAATTCTTTTCCTAACTATATAACTGAAAGAATTGAAACCAGTAACTCAAACAGACCTGTGTGCATCAATGTTCATTATAGCATTATTCACAGTAACCAAAATGTGGAAACAATCCAAGTGACCATCAAGAGATGAACAGATAAACAAAATGTGGTATATATGCCAAAAAAAAAAAAAACCTCACTGCCATCAAGTCATATCTGACTCACAGTGACCCCTCCTCAGGTTTCTGAGGTGGTATCACTGCGGAAGTAGATTGCCCAACCTTCCTTCTGAGGAGTGGCTGGTGGGTTTGAACCGCCAGCCTTCTGGTTAGCAGTCAAATGCCTTAGGCACTACTCCTCCAGAGCTCCCGTGGTGTGTGTGTGTATACACACACACACACACACACATATATATATATACACACATATATATGTGCTTATTTATTTATGCTGACTCATATGATAATTCAGTTTATTCATATATATACATGTGTATATATATATATGTATATGTATGTATATATATATATATATATATATATACAATGAAGTACTATTCATCCATAAAGAAAAATGAGGTTCTGATACATGTTACAACATGGATGAAACTTGAAATATTATTCTGAGTAAAATAAGTCAGATACAAAAGGACAAATATTATATGATCCCACTTACATGAAATATCTTGTTGTCAGGTACCATCTAGTTGGATCTGACTATGTATAATGAAATGAAATATTATCTAATCCTTTGCCACCCTCATCATTGCTATGTTTGAGCCTATTGTTGCAGCTGTTGTGTAAATCCACCTCATTGAGGGTCTCCCTCTTTTTAGCTGACTTTTTACTTTACCAAGGGAGCTGTGGTACTGTAGTACCTAAGGCATTTGACTGTTAACCAGAAGGCTGACAGTTCAAACCCACCAGCCACTCCTCAGAAGGAAGGTTGGGCAATCTACT
>NW_006921763.1:1857897-1863005 GCF_000298275.1 Orycteropus afer afer
AACCACCAGCCTTCTGGTTAGCAGTCAAGTGTCTTAGGCACTATGCTACCAGAGCTCCCTGTTTCTCTGGCAGGGTATGGTATATTCAATATTTTCACCAGCACCACAATTCAAAGACATCAATTCTTCTTCCATCTTCCTTATTCATTGTCCTGCTTTCACATGCACAAGAGGTGATTGAAAATGCCATGGCTTGGGTCAGATGCACTTTACTCCTCAAAGAGACAAATTTGCTTTTTAAATCTTTAAAGAAGTCTTTTGCAGCAGATTTGTCCACTGAAACACATCGTTCGATTTCTTGACTGCTGCTTCCATGGGCATTGATTGTGGATCCAAGTAAAATGAAATCTCTGACAACTTCAATCTTTCCTCAGTTTATCATTAGTGTTCAGTTATGTAGCTCATTGCCCCACTTGTGAGGATTTTTGTTTTCTTTATGTTGAAGTGTAATCCACAGTGAAAGCTATAGCTTTGATCTTCATCAGTAACTGCTTCACTTTCAGTGACAAAGGTTCTATCATCTGCATACCACAAGTTGTTAACGAGTCTCCCTCTAATTCTGATGCTGCGCTTTTCAGATAGTCCAGCTTCTTGGGGTTTTCACCCAGCATACAGATTGAATAACTATGTGAAAGGATACAACCCTACTGCACACCTTTCCTGATTTTAAACCAGTATCCTGTTGTTCTGTTTGAAGGGCTGCTTCTTGTTCTATGTACAACTTCCACATGAGCACATTTAAATGTTCTGGAATTCCACTCTTCACAATGTTATCCATAATTGTTTAAGATACATACAGTTGAATGCACAGTTGATAAAACACAAGTAAACATCTTTTTGATGTTCTCTGCTTTCATCCAAGATCCTTCTGACATCAGCAACGATATTCCTCATTCCATGTCCTCTTCTGAATCTAGCTTGAATTTCTAGCAGTTCCCTGTGGATGTACTTCTGCAACCATTTTTGAACTATCTTTAGCATAATTTTACTTGTGTGTGATATTAGTGACATTGTTTGTTAATTTCTGCATTCTGTTAGATCACCTTTCATTGGAATGGACAAGAAATGAATCTCTTTTAGTTGGTTGCCAAGTAGCTGTCTTCCAAATTTCTTGGCAGAGATAAGTAAGTTCTTCCAGCATTGTTTCCAGTTGTTGAAACATCTCAATTGGTATTCTATCAGTTCCTGAAGATTTGGCTTTTGCTAATGTCTTCGGTGTAGCTTGGACTTTTTTCTTCCATACCATTGGTTTTTGATCATATGCCATATACTGAAATGATTGGAAATCAACTAATTCTTGTTGGTATAGTGACTCTACATATTCCTTCCATCTTATTCTTTTTCTTCATTCTGTTAAATTGTGATTTGGGTGAAGTTTTACAAAGCAGATTTGTTTTACATTCAACAGTTCATATACACATTTTGTTTTGTGATAGTAGTTACATTCCCCACAGTGTAACATCCCACCTCCCACTTCCTCCCTATGGTTACCCTTTCCCTGTGTCTTTCTTGCCTATACATTCCTGACTCCCTATCTTCTTACCTGTGCAAATGCTACCCTTCTGATCTCACATGGTTGATGGATCTAAGGAGTGCATCTCCCTGGTGTGTGTGTTCAGTTCACAGGCCTCCTTCCATCTTTTGATGCTTCTTGCATTATTCAATTTTTTCTTTTTTTGCCCATATAATCTTTCAATATTGCAACTTGAGGACTGAATTTTCTCAACTTGAGAAATGCACTCACATGTCAGTTTGTTGTGCTGTGATGGCTTGCGTGTTGCTGTGATGCTAGAAGCTATGCCATCAGCATTTCAAAAATACCACAAGTGTCACCCACAATGGACAGGTTTCAGCAGAGCTTCCACACTAAGACAGACTGGGAAAAAGGTCCTGACTATCTATTTCTGAAATAACTGGCCAGTGAAAACCTTATGGATAACAGTGAAACATTGTCTGATATAGTGTTGGAAGTTGAGCCCCTCGGGTTGCAAGGCACTCAAACTATGATGGGGGAAGAGCGGCCTCCTCAAAGTGGAGTTGACCTTAATGACATGGAAGTAGTAAAAATTTTGAGACCTTCATTTACAGATGTAGCATGACTCAAAATGAGAAGAAACAGCTGCAAATATCCACCCATGATTGTAATGTGGAAGGTATGGAGCATGAATCAAGGAAAACTGGAAATTGTCAAAAATGAAATGGAACACATAAAGATTGTTATCCTAGGCATTAGTGAGCTGAGATGGAATGGTATTGGCCATTTTGAATCAAACAATCATATGGTCTACTATGCCACGAATGACAAATTGAAGAGGAATGTCATTGTATTCATTGTGAAAAAGAACATTTCTAGATCTTCGGAAGGAAGATTGGACCATCTACTTCCATAGTGATACTGCCTCAGAAACTCAAGGAGGGGTCACTATGGGTCAGAGATGACTTGATGGCACATAGCAACAACAACAACAAGATCTAACCTAAGAGACAATGCTGTCAGTGATAGGATAATATCCATATGCCTACAAGGAAGACCAGTTGTAACTATTATTCAAATTTACACACCAACCACTAAAGTCAAAGATTAAGAAAGTGAAGATTTTTGCCAACTTCTGAATCTGAAATTGATCAAACATGCTATCAAGATGCATTGATAATTACTTGTGATTGGAATGTATAAGTTAGAAACAAAGAAGAAGAAGCAGTAGTAGTAGGAACATATGGCCTCCATAATAGAAACTATGCCACAGATAGCATGATAGACTTTTGCAAGACCAACAACTTATTCCTTAGACATACTTTTTTGCAGCAACATAAATGGCAACTATACACATGGATCTTATCAGATGAAATTCACAGGAATCAAATTGAGTACATTTATGGAAAGATATAATGGAGAAACTCAATATCATCAGTCAGAACAAGGCTGGGGCTGACTGCAGAACAGACTACCAATTGCTCATATGCACTTTCGAATTGAAGCTGAAGATAATTTTAAAAGTTCACAAGAGCCAAAATATGAACTTGAGTATATCCCACTTGAATTTAGAGACCAGTTCATGAATAGATTTGACTCATCAAATACTAATGGCTGAAGACCATCTGACTTGTGGAAGGACATCAAAGACATCATAATAGAAGAAAGTAAAAAGTCATTAAAAAGACAAGAAAGAAAATATACCAAAATAGATTTCAGAAGAGACTCTGAAACTCACTCTTCAATGTAGAATAGCTCAAGAGGAAGGAAGAAAGGATGAAATGAAAGCTGACAGAAGATTTTAAAGGGTGGCTCAAGAAGACAAAGTAAGCATGAAATGTCTAGAATTGGCAAATGCATAAAGATGGAAATGTATTGTGTTTATCATGGGTGGGTTGAAGAGGGAAAATGGGAAGTTAAAAGAAATGAAAAAGAAAAAGAAGAAACTCCTGAGGCAGTGCCCATCAATCAGTGTTTTAACAGACTCTACGGGAGATTCTGACACTCACAAACATTGAGAACCACTGAGGAAAAGCCTGGGCTGTGAGCCAGATTAGCCAGCATTCAAACCAGCTTCACCTCCAACTCTCTGTGTAATCTTGAGAAATTTAGTCAGCTTCCCTAATGAGCCTCAGTTTCCTCATCAGTAACGTGAGGATAATAGTTAATGGGGCTACTGTGAGAATCAAATGAATTAATACATGTAAAGTGCATTAAATAAGGCCTAGCCCATAGTAAGTGTTTAATAGATGACTGCTGGTATAATTAATGATTAATAGCTCTATTAGAGTTCTTGTTCTGGTATGAACATTTCCAGGTCAAGGGCCATTTGGGGTGAGGTGGCAGGCACACTGTGATGATGTTTTAGCATCCTGAAATAGTCTGCACTTCTGCTCCACTCCCACCCAAACTGGTTTGAGGAAACTTGGGAGTAGCAGAAATGTATGAGAAAATATATCTTTGCCAAGAAATCGCTAAGCCTTGTCATGTTCAAAAATTCAGTTAGATGCTTAACTCAGATCCTGTTTGAACTGTCTATTGCTTTTTTATTGTTTGAACTTGTTCTTATGAGTTTAATTTTATTTTTAATATTTTTCAACTTGAGAATTCATAAAAAAGTAATGCATGGATTTTGGGGGCAGGGGAATATACATAAATATACATAAAAATCATATTTAAATAAAACATAAATCACTCACAATTCTGGTATAGGTGATATTCTATGCCTTGACCTGGTTGGTGGTTACATAGGTGTTAATTTTGTACTATTCATCAAGCTGCTTATTTATGCAAGTATTTGTCTTGTGGTATATTTCACAATACAAAGCTGGGACAATGCATAGGAATGATAAGCACTTTTTTTCAAAAAAATCAATCATGAGCTTAAAAATCTATCCAGAGAATCATTATCAATGATTTTGGATATTTCTGTAAATTTTTTCCTTTGTATATATGTATTTATTATTCATTCATTCATTCAACCAATATTTAAGAAGCACTATATATTTTGCTCTGGTAGCATAGTGCCTAAGGCACTTGACTGCTAACCAGAAGGCTGGCAGTTCAAACCTACCAGCCACTCCTCGGGAGGAAGGTTGGACAATCTACTTCTGTAGTGATACCACCTCAGAAACCCAAGGGAGGTCGCTATGAGTCAGGTCCAACTGGACAACACATAACAACGTATATTTTGGTGGTTCAAACCCACCCAGCAGTGCCTCAGAAAACAGGCCTGGCATAGCCTTGTAAACCTTACAGAACAGTTCCATGCTCCACACATGAGGTCACCAGGAGTTGGAATCAACTCAACAGCAACTAATAACAAACAAGGTGATAAGTTCGATGAAAAAGATCAATCTTTTTTTTTAAAAAATACATTTTATTGAAATATAATTTATGTACAGTGAAATGCACATAGCTAAAGTGACATGGGTCAATGCTTTTTTTTTTTTTTTTTTGCAGTGTTCCCTCCCTTCCTTTCCCACCCCTGGTAACTAACAAAGTTTCCTTCCATATATAAACCTTTCCTTGACTTTTTACAATAATGAACTAATACTATATTTGTCCTTCTGTGATTGACTTATTTCACTCAGCATAATGTCCTCCAAGTCCAAGTTCATCTACATTATGCGGT
>NW_006921763.1:1866090-1872009 GCF_000298275.1 Orycteropus afer afer
TTGAACTGCCAGCCTTCTTGTTAGCAGTCAAGTGCCTTAGGCATTATGCTACCAGAGCTCCCTTAGGTAATTATCTTAAAATATTCCCTGAGGGTGCTGAGGGAATTTCTGATAAGGGTTTTGTGTCAAGACCCTCTATGAGAACATTCTTTCCATATCTTTAGTTTAAACACAGAGGAAAACATTTCTTTTATTATGCAGTTAAGTCTGTCTAAGAGTTTGATTGTTGCAAGGGAAATAAGCAAAGCTAAGATGGGAGCCAGAGCCCAGATCTGGGCCGATCATTCTGATATGAGTCAAGCACCTCAATTTTGGAAATCTCACACAGTTCTTAGTTGCAAGCAAAAACACCCAACTCTGATTCTGATGCAGAATTAATTAAAGTAATTTTACTTTATTGAAAGACATGTGAGTAGTGCACAGAATCTCCAGGAGGACCAGAAAACTAGGTTTGAAGACAACCCACCAAGAGCAACACCTAAAATCATACTACAGAGCTGGTCATATGAATCAACATCATCACTACTGTGGAGCAAGACTCTGCAGTTGGTACTGCAGGTATTGTAGAGTGGTCACAGGCCCAGAACACTTCCTCTGCTTCTTCTGTTCCTGCTACCTCTACCAGCAAGTGTTCCAGAAAGTCCTTGCTTGTTTACATTAATGGCATCTGGTTCCAGGTGTGGGCCAGTGTGACTCTTGGTGAAGCCTAAATCGTATGGTGCAAGGGAGACTGGAAAAGCAAGTATCTGGCAAATTCATCTTCTGTGATGAGTTGTTGTTGTTGTTGTTATGTGCCGTCAAGTCAAACCCGACTCATAGCGACCCCTCCTTGGGTTTTCAAGGCAGAATCTGTGATGAGTAGTAGATCCTATTTCATAAGAAAGAAGGTTCAGAAACTGAGTAGTCAAAGGAAAGATGGATATCCACCAAAACTATTTTGCAGGTTCTTGAAACATATAGCCAAGATGCTTTCGTGAAATGTTGTACCCATTTGTACACCAATCAACAGTGTATTTCAGTGTCTATTTCTCTGCACTCTCACTGGCTGTTACTGCTTTTATTCTCTGTTTCCTATGTGCACTCACCTTCTTGATAATCACACCCAACCTCATGGCATTAAAAACTACTAACTCTAAATATTTATATGCCCAGCTTGATCTCTTCCTGATCTCAGGACTCATAGATCCAACTCTATAGATGGCTTCATATATCCATTTGGATGTCTAATAGGTATTTCAAGCTTAACAAGTCCAAATACCAAACTGATATTCAGATGGCCATCCACCTCCACTGCAAAACTATTTCTCTCACAGTCTTCTACTTTCGGTAAATGTCAACTCCATTTGTCTAGTTGTTTAAGCTAAAAACCTTGGAGTCATTCTTGACTCTTCTCTTTTATCTCTCACCCCAAATCAATCCATCAGTGAATCCACTTGTTTGGATTATTGCAGTAATCTCCTAACTGATCTCCTGGTTTCTGCCATTGAGAACCTCAAGTGAGAGGGATGCTGTTAAAATGTCAATCAGATTACACCATTCTCTCCCCAGAACCCTCCAGTGGCCTCCTGTTTTATTAAGTGTTAAAGCTGAAGTCCTTACAATGATCTAAAACCATTTGCTGTCAAGTTGACTCAAACTCATGGCAATCCCATGTGTTGTAGAGGAGAACTACTCTCCACAGGGTTTTCATGGCTGTTACCTATCAGAAGCAAATCACTAGGTCTTTCTTCCGAGGTACCTCTGGGTGCACTCTAACCTCCAACTATTCAGTTAGCAGCTGAGTGTGTTAACTATTTGGAGGGCTGGTGGCATAGTGCCTAAGGCATTTGACTGCTAACCAGAAGGCTGGCAGTTCAAACCCACTATCCACTCCTTGGAAGGAAGATTGAGCAATCTACTTCCACAGAGATACCACCTTGGAAACCCAAGGACGGGTCGCTATGAGTCGGATCTGACTTGACGGCAGTGAGTTTGGTTTGGGTTTTGGTTTTGGAGGGACCTCTACAGTGACCTGTAGGGCCCTAGATCATCCAGCCAGTACCCCTATTCTCTGACCATATCTCCTTCCTCTCTCTCCCTTGCTCACTCTGTTCTAGCCACTCAGCCTCTTTGTTGTTCTTTGAACAGAGAAGCCAGATTCCTGCCATGAAGACTTTCTAAATTCTGGAATCTCTACAAAGAAGCCCTTTTCCCAGACCCTGCATGGCTCACTTCCTCGCCTCCTTGAGTAACTTACTCACATGAAGACATCCCTGGACACTCTACCTAAGAGACCATTCCCTAGTCCCATTCTTAGTGCCCATTCCCTCCCTGGCTTTATTTTTCTCTTTAGCACTTACCATCCTCTGTTTTATGCACCTATTTTGGTTATTGTCTGCCTTTTCCACTAGTATGATAGCTCGAATAGGGTAAGATTTTTGCCTGCTTTGTTCACTGTTAAAGTCCTAGGGTCTAAAGCATGCCTGCCATGTAGGTCTGCTCAATATTTATTTGTTGAATGAATGAATTGACAGGGAAAAACTCTTACTTTACTTTAAGTTCATTTAGTTATCAGTGAGGCAGAACATTTTTCCAAAAAGTTTGTCAGTCATTTATATTTACTCCTCCATGTTTTATTTATTGACGTTCTTTATTGTTGTTGTTAGGTGCTGCCAAGTTAGCTCAGACTCATACGACCCCTTGTACAACAGAATAGAGCGCTGCCCAGTCCTACGCCATCCTCAAAATCCCCATTGTTGCAGCCCCTGTGTCAATCCATCTCTTTGAGGGTCTTCCCCTGTCTCACTGACCCTCTACTTTACCAAGCACAGTCATCTCCTTCTCCGGGGAATGGTCCCTTCTGACAACCTGACCAAAGTAAGTGAGGTGAAGTGTGGCCATTCTCGTTTCCAAGGCGCATTCCAGCTGCACTTTTTCCAGGACAGATCTGTTCGTTCTTCTGGCAGTCCATGGTACTTTCAGTGTTCTTCACCAACACAGTTCGAAAGCATCAACTCTTCTTTGGTCTTCCTTATTCATGGTCCAGCTTTCACACGCATATGAAATGATTGAAAATACCATGGCTTGGGTTAGGTGCACCTTAGACAAAGTGACATCTTTGCTCCTTAACACTTTAAAGAGGCTGTTTCAGCAGATTTCTCCAGTGCAATACGATATCTGATTTCTTAACTGTTCTTCAGCCACTTTTAATATTAGAGTCCAGAGGCAGTGTTTTCTCTTTGTTTTTCCACATTATCAACTGCTATGTATTATATATTAAGAGATTAAGCCCTATGTCTGCCATATTTTAAAACATGTATTTTCAATATATAGACAGTCCTTCTATGATTTTTTTAAAACAAAAATTTACATTTTAATGTAGCTAAATCTATTGGGAATTCTTCTTCTGAGGTAAGCTTAGTCTTAAAGTGGCAGCTTTTATACATCTATCAATTTCCTTGGAAATCTGCTTTGTGAACCTTACTATACTAGGCCCAAGATGGAGTCGTTGAAGCTAAGTCCACTTCAGCAAATTGAAACCTAGCTAGTTTCTACTTCTTGTAAATGCCTGATCTTCTCAGGAGCTAAAACCCAAATCAATCAACTCTCCCCAAAGCAGAGCCAAACAGTACTTGCTTGCTCAGTTTAATTTAGTTCAAAATTTCCCCTTGATCTCAAATAAGGAAAGAAAATGCCTGCCAGCCAATCCAAAATTTGCTCACTTTAGTTTCCTTGTTTCTGTGTGTCCGTGCCTACGGAAACCCTTCCTCTTTGTATCAAGCTTTGAGATTCTTGTGTGACTTCCAGACCAGATATTCTCCAATTCATGAATTGATAATTAAGTCTTATGAGTTTATATGCAAATTTAATATCATGGAAATTTTCATTTTTCACAGCCTTCCTCTTATTTCCAGAGATGTCACTGATGCTCTTTCATCTGAAACTCACCCACCTTGGGCAGATGACAATCAGTTGCTTTCCTTCGAGAAGTAAATTTTCACAGGCTTCTATAGCAATAACCACAAATGGATTTTCCCTCATGAAATTGTAATTATCAGGAAATGGTCAGATTTATTGGTGTCCTGGGTCCCAGTCTCCTCTGATTGGCTTCGCGCTGTCTGGATGATCGGTTTCTTATGATCTCAGGTCTATTTCAGCACCAATGTACATCATTATATTGTTTTCTAAGCTTCACCTTACCCATCCTCAGACACTAATCACTGCAGTAAATAGCTACCCTTACTCCTCAGAAGGAAGGTTGGGAAATCTACTTCCATAGTGATACAGCCTCAGAAACCCAAGAAAGGGTAGCTATGAGTCAGGTCTGCCTCAAAGGCACATAACAACAACAATTCTAACCTGAGAGTCCCTGAGTGGTACAAACAAATGGTTAATATGCTTATCTGCTAACCTAAAGGTTGAAGGTTTGAGTCCATGCACAGGCACCTCAGAAGAAAGTTCTGGAGATCTATTTCCAACAAAGAAGCTTTTGAAAACCCTACTCTGACACACAAGGGGTTGCCATGAGTCCAAATGAACTTGATGGGAACTGGTGGTACTCCAGCCTCAAGTGCCCTGTGGCCTCTGGCAAAAAGATGAGAAAACAGAGGCACAGAATGCTTAAGTAAGATCCTAAAAGGTGGTTGACTTCCAGTAAGATGGAGGAATAGGCAGACAAGAGACACAGATCCTCTTCAACAAAGAAAAGAAAAACCAATTGACAGAGATACAGAAGATACTCCTGGAACCCTGAGCTTTGAAAGGAACTATACAGAAATGGATTAGGAACCAACTAGTGGAAAAACCTGAAAGAAAACAGTGAGTACATAGAAGGTTGGAGGTGCAGACTGTCAGCTACTCTGATGAGACCAACAGCCTGAATATTTCCAAACAGTGTTGGGACCTGAGAATTCACCTAAAGATTAGTCCTGGTCACCAAAGGTTGCAGGGACAACTGCTCTGGTGGCCTATGACTAGGAAGGGAAACAGCAAGGAGAGAGACAACATGAGCTGTGGACTTTCTGCTGTCCGGAGGTCGCAGCCATTTTGATTGTTTACACATGGCAGTCATTTTGGATATTTAAAGTGACCAAGGGTGCAGCCATTTTTAATGTTTACAAGCGGTGGCCATTTTGGATATTTAAAGTGACTGAGGGTGCAGCCATTTTGAATGTTTACAAGCGGTGGCCATTTTGGATATTTAAAGTGACCGAGGGTGCAGCCATTTTGAATGTTTACAAGCGGTGACCATTTTGGATATTTAAAGTGACCTAGGGCACAGCCATTCTGAACGTTTACAAGCGGCAGCTATTTTGCATATATAAAGTGACCAAGGGTGCAGCCATTTTTAATGTTTACAAGCAGTGGCCATTTTCAATATTTAAAGTGACCGAGGGTAGAGCCATTTTGAATGTTTACAAGTGGCAGCCATTTTGGATTTTTAAATGATAGCATTCTCATTCAGATTCCAGGGACCTAAGAACAGGCTCTGTTTGCCAGGGATAGCAAGGACATATGAGAGGCTGACAAAGGAAAGGAGACAGGTGGTGAGTGCATAGGTGCTGTCAAGTAGTGAATAGAGGAGCACAGCACAGTACCCTGCCTGTATAGATAGCATACAAACAAATCAAAGAAAATGAAAATTGTGGGCAAGTCACTCCAACATACAATCACCAATTAAATATAAACACAAAAACATCACAATGCCTCAGACACAACAGAGCATCACAGTCCACACAAAGAAGCAAGATAAAGCAGGAGAAACAAGGGACCAGGATACAGACCCAAAACACATCCCTGAGGACGACATAGCATTGGAACTCCCTGATAAGGAATTCAAAAGAATTATATTTTGGTATCTTCAAAGGATTGAGAGACAGACCAAGGAAAACACAGACAAAACCCTAGAAGAATTTTAGAAGAAAATACAAGAACAAAATG
>NW_006921763.1:1872650-1873268 GCF_000298275.1 Orycteropus afer afer
ACAGAAACCATGCAGGCAAGAAGACAGTGGGATGGTATATATAAAACACTGAAAGAGAAAAATTTCCAACCAAGAATTATGTACCCAGCAAAATTTGTCCTCAAATATGATGGTGAAATTAGGACATTTCCAGAGAAGCAGAAATTAAGGGAATTTGTTAAAACTAGACCAACCTTACAGGAGATGCTAAAGGGAGCCCTTTGCACAGAGAAGCAACAACAGTCAACAACAACTGACCATTAACACACATGATGATATAACCCAGAAACCAACCCCGCAATGGAAGTATCCAAAGTAAATAAGCTTACAAGATTGTAAGCAGGGAACCAGAGACACCAACTGACAAATGAGGACAATTACAAACCAAAAAGAGGGGAAAAAAAATCTGTGCCATTACAGAACTTATAGATGTTAGGGAAGTCAAGACAACTACAAGAGAGAATGGACTGTTCTAAACTTGGGAAGAAAACTATAAATCACAGGGGAACCTCAAAGAAAAATGATAAACTTTCACATCAAAATGAAAAGAGGACCAGCATAAATATTCAGCAAATACTAAAACAATAGCAATGAAGGAAGTGATAACATGATTCATGAACAAAATGAGCTCAGCATAGA
>NW_006921763.1:1874458-1883556 GCF_000298275.1 Orycteropus afer afer
ATAGTGTCCCAGCTACCACTGTCAACCATTCAGAAAGGGATCAAAACAGGAAATCCTGGATAAAGTGGGAGAAAAATGTGGAACAAAACTCAACACCCCCCCCCAGACCAGGGTTAGTGGTCTGCTAGAGACTGGTGAAACCCCTGAGACTATGGCCCCTATTGACCTTGGGGCAGGGGCTGGGAAACCAGGTGAAGGCTGAAGAACACCCTCTACAGAGTCAAACAGAGCTCTAGGCATGGCTCTGCCATTTACAAAAAAAAGCCTTAATCTATAAAATGGGTTTAATAATAGTGGTCACACCCATAGTGTATAGCTATGAGGATTAAGGGAAAGGCATTGCTTCAGAGGGCAGTGGCATTGTCACTGTCCTCATCGCCATGATCTCTGAGGCATTTTGAGTCCCTAAAATCAAAACCGCAGACTAAAAACCCAAGATAGGGTTGCTCACATAAATCCTCCTAATCCTCAAATGACAGAGGAAGAGAAAACAATGTTGTAATCGGGAATGGGAGAGGCCAGACTAGAGAACTAAGAGGAAGCTGCTGTGGCCAGGGCAAAGGACTCTGAGCTCAGACGACTCCTAAGGAGTTCCAAAAACACCCAAACTCACTGCTGTGAAGTCGATTTCAACTCATAACAACCCCTCCTTGAGTTTCCCAGGTGGTATCACAAGGAAGTAGATTGCCCAACCTTCCTTCCAAGGAGTGGCTGGCCTCCAGCCTTCTGGTTAGCAGTCAAATGTCTTAGGCACTATACCACCAGAGCTCCTTCCCAAGGAGTTAGGCAGGAAAATTTTAAAAAGATGGTTTAATTTATCTTTAGGGAAGAAGAGAAGTCCTTGAGGCAAGTGCTTGATTGGCCATTGATCTGATAAGAGAACTGGGGAGGAGATTAATGGTGCTTATAGATGACCAAGGTGGGTGATGAAAAGCATTTTTTTTTTTTTTTTTAAGAACAAGGAAGAGTTTCAATCCATTGCATTTTATACCTTGCCTTTTTGTTGCTTCTCCAAGAAGTTTAACATGGTGAGGAGATAAGACTAATCCATTTCATCCTTTTATATAGTGTATTGATTAAACCCACCATTCATATGTCAGTTTGTGGTGCTGTAGTGGCTTGTGTGTTGTTGCGATGTTAGAAGTTATGCTACCAATATTTCACATATCAACAGGGTCACCCATGGTGGAAAGGGTTCAGGGACGCTTCCAGACTAAGGCATATTAGGAGGAAAGGCAATTTACTTCCAAAAATTAGCCAGTGAAAATGCTATTAATTGAAATATAGTGCTGGGGGATGAGACCCCTAGGTTGGAAGACACCCCAAATACACAGCAGCTGCAACAACAGACTGGAGCATATCAACCATTGTGAAGATGGCGCGGGGGGGGGGGCAACATTCTGTTCTGTTGTGTGTGGGGTTCCATAAGCTGGAGCCAACCAGATGGCAACAATGATTGATTGAAATGTTTTCTAAATGATTTTGATCAGCACAGGAGACACAAGGAAAAGTAAGCTGAGGAGAGGTGAGATGAGGTAAAGCAAGATGAAGTGAAGTGAGGTGAGGTATGTATTTTCGTGACCTTCTGGAGGGCATGTAAATTAGTACATCCTCTTTGGAAAGCAACCTGGCAAGGTGTCTCAAAATGCCTTAAAAACGGCCGTCCATCTGGGTGCAACTTTTGGAGCGGTATCTAACAGAAGTGAACAGAAATAGAAGACTGTAAAGAAACTCGTAAAATTTGAATGGTAGTAGGATTATGAAAAATTGCTATTTGCTTCTTTAATTTTTTTTCCTAAATTTTTCCCAATGTCACTAATATAATAAGAAAAATATATTCTAAAATAAATGCATTTTTAAAAATCTATTTCCTTCTTTCCATTCCTTCTCTGCCTTCCCCCCTTTGCAAATTGAGGACCTAGTTATTCTGGTAAAGACAGGGACATGGTTGCCCATTGGGAATTCTGTCCTTGATGGCCCTTTCCTCCTTTGACATTTTTATGGACTTTGGCCTGGTAGCAGAGGGTTCCTCCAGTGTAGATGGAACTCTGCACGTTTTGTCTCTCAGGCCACTGTCCATGAATGCCCCGCCCACATTGCTTCTCATCAAAGGGAAACTGGGCATGTCACCTCACCAACAGGGACACTTAGGGCTTAATTCAGCATACTTTGCTAGAGTTCACCTTGCTTCAGAGATATTGCAGTAGGGCTGGGGGACGAGGAAAGGGAGGAGGGAGAGGGTATTTTTCTTATCCCAGCAATATTTTTCTTTAGCTAGTTATGTCATACCTCAAAAAAAAAAAAAACTTACTGCTATCGAGTCAGATCCAACTCATAGCAACCCCTCCTTGGATTTCTGAGGTAGTATCTCTATGCCACCAGAGCTGGTATCCTCAATTGGATGTATCTTGTCTGATGATGACTTGTTTAGTCTCATAGGCCAAGGAGTTCTGGTAGCGTAGTGCCTAAGACACTAGACTGCTAACCAGAAGGCTGGCGGTTCAAACCCACCAGCCACTCCGCAGAAGGAAGATGGGGCAATCTACTTCCGTAGTGATACTGCCTCGGAAATCCAAGGAGGGATCGCTATGAGTCAGGTCTGACTCGACGGCACATAAGAACAACAACAACAAGCTGATATTTTGCATAAAAGAGGTTCATTCATTCATTCACAGCTAAATTTATTAATCTCTTCTGTATCAAGCACTGTTATAGGCACCAAGAATACAGCTGAGAACAAACCAGAAAAATGACCTGTCTTGATAGAACTTATTGTGTTCTAGTGGGAGTGAGAGCCAATAGTCAATAATGCAAAATTAAGGAGCATTTTATATATTCAATAGAAAATAGTGCAAAATTGAAGAAAAATTAAGCAGGGTAATGAAGATGAGATGAAGTGTGTGTGAAGTGAGGGAAGAGGTGTTTCTTCAGACAGAATGATTTGGGAAGGCCTCTTGATAAATAGCCATTTGAGCAGAGACCAAGGAATTGAGGAAGTGAGCCATGTGGATATTTGTAGGAAAAGAACTCTATGTAGAGGGAACAGCAAGAGTCCAAGGAAGAGCTTGCTGAGAGTGTTCAAGGAAGCCAGTGTTGCTTCCAGGTAGGAGAGTTTTAGGAGGATCAGATGACTTGGGTCTCTGTGGACCATTTCAAGAACTTTACCTTTGACTCTGAGTGAAACGAGAAGTCATTGGGGGTTTCAAGAAGAAGAGTGGCATGTCTGACAGTACTGGTTCTCATCCATAGCTACATAGTGGGATCTCCCAGGAACTTTAAACAAATCCCAAAGCCTGGGTCCCACTCCCAGAGATTCTGAATTAATTGCTCTTGTGCCACCATGGTTGTCAACTACTGATTTAAAGACCACTCTGTTGATTGCGAGGAGAAAAGATTAATGCAGGCATGAGACAATTAGGAAGCTGTAATAGTGCTCAGGTGAGAGATGATGTGGCTTGGACTTGAGTGTAGTGATTCAGATGGTGAGGAATGGTTGAATCATGGAGATAATTTGAAGGTAAAGCCCTAGTCCAGTGTTACCAGTGTGGCAGGGCGGTGGGGTGGGGTGGAGTAATGGGGGGTAGATTGTGGACTCAGTATTTATAAGCATCTTCACCAACAGACCTAAAGCCATATCTTCCAATCTGGACTCTATTAAAAATAAATATGATTTTTTTTTTTTTTTTCTGGCCTCCCTGCTTACTCTATGTTATTTCTCAACTTGCCCAGAACCTGGATTGGGGAGGATGCTCTTTATTGGAGAAAACCCTCAAAAACCCATAATAAGTCAGCATATGTGTATTTTTTTCTCCAACCCATTGGACTGCCCAAGAACAATTGCCAACTTGGTGGTGAATTGGACCTTATCAGGCTTGGAGCTTTGGCAGGAAAAGAGATGGAGGCAAAGAAATTGAAAATGTACATAAGGGAATGATAATGATATACTACAAATGTGGGAGGTGAGAACATGGAGCAGAGTGAGGGTAGTAAGACTAATGGATGTAGGTCATGGCGGGGTCAAAGAATTCAAAGGGTCAAGGTAAAGAAGCAGTGAGATGGAAAGATAAAAGTGAGTGGTAGCTGTGATACTTGAAACTAAGATTATAAAGAGGTTATTGGCAATAACACAGTTTAAGGTATGATCATGCAAGTAGCTGAGGAAGGACAAAGGACAAAACCACTGAAGGAGAAGGGGAATGGAAAATAAAGAGAGTGCTGAACTTGGAATCAGAAATCCTGAGTTTGTCCCAGTTTAGTCACTGACTGGCTGCAACCTTGAAAAAG
This sequence comes from Orycteropus afer afer, assembly GCF_000298275.1. NCBI lineage: Eukaryota > Metazoa > Chordata > Mammalia > Tubulidentata > Orycteropodidae > Orycteropus > Orycteropus afer. The sequence goes on from NW_006921763.1 coordinate 1,878,743, forward strand.
TCCTTCACCATCCCGAGCCTCCATATCTCCAACCATAAAATGCCAGTACAGTGAGTGGTGGGAGGCCTTAAATGGCATAATATATATGGGAGTATTTTGTGGTTTGGAAAAATGCTCTCTCTATGCAAAGGATGCAAAAATTACCCTTTTGTAGTTACTGAACCAAAGTGAGAGTCAATAGAACTCTTAACTTTCAATCTCTGGGACACTGAACAAACTAAGAGACTACTAAAGGAAAATAATGATAAACCAGCCAAGTTGATGAGTGAGATTGTCTTTTTGACAGTCTTTGTGGCTCTTTCTGCAGTGAATAGTTCCAGAAGAATGGTGTTTGATGTCTTTATTCCCTTTTGCAGATGAGAGGAGTGGCTTTGAAGGTAGACAGTAGGTGTAAGAACTGGGAGAAGAAAGGTGGTCAAGTAATTCAATCTTTCACTAAAAGAGCAATAGCTATATTTATATTGTGCTGGAAGTGATTTTGTTCAATTGTTTTCATATAATTTTATTGCCTCTGAATCATAACCACCAGGAAACAGAGATGGAGAAAATGCAAACACTTGAAGAAAGAAGAAATTGTTTTGGAATGCACCACTGAGAAAAGTCACTTAGCATACTTGCTGAAGAAGCCCACATGATATAGCATCATAAATAATCTAATGTTAGTAAAATAATGTGAAATGTTATTTCACAGTCTTTACTTCATCTGACTTTGCCCTCCGACTCTTGTAACTTGAACCTTGTGCTCCATGGCTAGACTTCCATCTTGTACTTCCTAATTTAAGAAGAGTCCCTGGCTCTCCTTGGCTCCTACTGAGTACTCTCTTTCTCTGAAAGTTAAGGTCCTACCTTAGTCCTCTCACCACAGTCCTTGAAAGATTTGGATTTCTGACACAACTGTTGTCATGTCAGGGTCCTCCCTCCCAGCTTCTGAATCTCCCTAGCTGCCCACCAGTTTGTTCCAAGGGGAAACACAGCATTGCACAAAAGTGCACAGACTTTAGAAATCAAAGGTCAAAAGACAGAGACGCTCAGATCAGATTTTCAAAAATGATAACAGTAATAATAAAATATTCTTCCCCACTCCAATCAGTAATATTGTGTCTACAAGAGTCATATTTAAAACAGGAGAAAATGGAAAGTTTGAAATTAACTAATGGAAAAATACTAACAAGGCAAAGGTAAGCCAAAAGATAGCTGAGGTAGTAATTTCGATAACAAATAAACAGAATTTAAGATGAAAATTATCAGAACAGACAAAAGAACAACAGGGGAGCATTTTATGCTAGTGCAAAGAACTGTTAATCAAGGTCCTTGACAGAGAGGGAGAAAAAATTATAGAAAAATATTCAAAATCATAAAGAAGACCAGACTTCCTGGTCTGATAGAGACTGGTGGAACCCCTGAGACTGGCCCTTAGATACCCTTCAAGTCTGCAACTGAACCCACCCCCAGGGATCAACAATAGACGAGCCTATAAAGTGAATAATGACGTCATGGAGGAATGTAAGCCTCAGTACAATCAATCACTGAGACCAAAAGGAAAGTATATGCCCAAAAACAAAGCTCAGAAGGCAGGGAAGGGCAGGAAAGAAGGATGAATTGAAATGGGGAACCCAGAGAGAAAGTGGGAAGTTGTTGTTGTTGTTGTTGGGTGCCCTCGAGTTGTTTCCGGCTCATAGCAACCCCGTGCACAGCAGAACGAAACACCACCGATCCTGCACCAGCTCCTTGATTGTTGCTATACTTGAGCCCATTGTCACAGCCACTGTGTCAATCCATCTCGTTGAAGGCCTTCTCCTCTTTTGTTGACCCTCCACCCTACCAAGCATGACATCCTTCTCCAGCGAATGGTCCCTTCTGACAACATGACCAAAGTAGGTGAGACAAAGTCTGGCCACTCTCGCTTCCAAGGAGCATCTCAGCTGCACTTCTTCCAGGACAGATCTGTAAGTTCTTTTAGCAGTCCATGGTACTTTCAGCATTCTTTGCCAGCACCACAGCTCAAAAGCATCAACTCTTCTTGGGTTTTCCTTATTCTCTCACATGCATATGAGGCAATTGAAAATAGCATGGCTTATGTCAGGCACACCTTAGTCCTCAAGGAGACATCCTTGCTCCTCAGCACTTGAAAGAGTTCCTTCACAGCCTACCTGCCCAGTGCCACACGTTGTCTAATGTCCTGACTGCTGCTTCCATTGGCATCAATTGTAGAACCAAGCAATGTGAATTCTCTGACAACCTCAATCGTTTCTCCATTTATCATGGTGCTGCTTATTGGTTCAGTTGCGAGGATTTTTGTTTTCTTTATATTGAGATAATCCATACTGCAGACTGTATTCTTCAACCTTCATCAGGAAGTGCCTCAAGTCATCCTCACTTTCAGCAAGCAAAGTTGTGTCGTCAGTTTATCTCAGGTTGTAAATGATTCTTCCTCCAATCCTGATGTCACATTTTTCTTCATATAGTCCAGCTTCTCAGATTATTTGCTCAGCATATAGATTGAATAAGTATGGAGAAAGGATAAAACCCCGATGCACTCCCTTCTTGATTTTAAACCATGCAGGGTCCCCTTGTTCTGTTCGAATGACAGCCTCCTGGTCAAGGTACATGTTCCTCATGAGTACAATCAAATGTTTGGGAATTCCCATTCTTCTCAATGTTATCCATAATTTGTCATGATCCACACAATCGAATGCCTTTGCATGGTCAATAAAACACAAGTAAACATCTTTCTGGTATTCTTTGCCTTGAGCCAAGATCCATCTGACAGCAGCTATGATATCCCTTGTTCCACGTCCTCTTCTGAATCCAGCTTGCACTTCTGGCAGCTCTCTGTCAATATACTGCTGCAACCATTTTTGAATGATCTTCAGTAAGATCTTACTTGTGTGAGATATTAATGATATTGTTCTATGATTTCCACATTCTGTGGGATCACTTTTCTTTGGAATGGATACAAATATGGATCTCTTCCAGCCAGGTGGCAGGTAGCTGTCTTCCAAATTTCTTGGCATAACTGAGTGAGTGCCTCCAGTGAGGCACCCGTTTGTTGAAATATCTTAATGGGTATTCCATCAATTTCCGGAGCCTTGTTCTTCACCAATTCCTTCATTGCAGCTTCTAGTTCCTCCTTCAATACCATTGGTTCTAGATCATATGCCACTTCCTGAAATGGATGAAAGTGGCAAGAGTGCTGTTATATTGAGGGGATTGCCACCAATGTCACAAAGCAAAATGAATATGAATTGTTGGATGGAAAACAAATTTGCTTTGTAAACTTTCATTCAAACTATAATTTAAAAAAAAAAGAGAACAAATATGCACCTAATAAGATAGCTTTGAAGCATATAAAGCAATAGCTTATAGACTCTAGGAGTTTAACTGTCTTCTAAGAACCAGATAATTCAAGTTTGGTGATGATCAAGCTAACCTGAGCTCATATCCCTTACTAGTGATGCATCTTCATTAAGTTATGTAACCTCTGTGATACTCAGTGTTCTCACCTGAAAAACGTGAATGAAAGTATCAGCTTCTTAGGATTGTTACCAACTTTAAATAAGATAATGCATATAAATTGTCTAGCACAATGTCCAGCCCATAGCTGGCACTTTATAAATGGCTGCGATAACAATTATTCCTTGGACCTCTGTAATCACCTGTCCTGTCCTTATTGGATCTCTTTGATTTCTGAGTACAAATTGTATCCTATATCCACCCCCAAATTTTCTACCATTCAAGCTCTAGCGATATAGCAGAAAACTGAGACCAAATCTAGGGGAAAAAAAAAAAAACTCACAAAGGGAGCACTGGTGGTGTAGTGCCTAAGGCATTTTACTATTAACCAGAAGGCTGGAGGTTCAAACCCACCAGCTACTCCTCAGAAGGAAAACTGGGCAATCTACTTCTGTAGTGATACTGCCTTGGATACCCAAGGAGGGGTCACTATGAGAGACCAAACCTAGAGAAATAAAATCTTTGTACAACTTTTACTGTACCTGCTACTTCCGGACTCCTTTGAGGCCTCTCTTAATCCTTTCAGTTATTAGTCATCTTCTTTTTGCTTATATTTTTGCTGTCCCCCTGCTTGTTTGTCTTGAATTCTTGGGGAAAAAAAATTTTGAAAAAGAATTTATGGCATTGTTAATTTCCATCAAGCCCTGACTCATGGTGACCTATCTATATAGTGGAACAAAATGTTGCCCAGTCCAATGCCATCTCCATGGTTGGTAATATGCCTGAGTCCACTGTTGCAGCTGTTGTGTCAATCCATCTCATTGAGGGTTTCCCTCATTGGTCCTTGAATTTACCGAACAGGATGTTCTTTTCTAGTGGTTGATCTTAAAAGAATAAGGGTTTACATATTTGTTTCTGTGGGCAACTGAAGTGGGATCTTCTTACTCCACAGTCATTTTGGGGTGGGATGGAGGAGTGATAAGTGCTTCAGAGGATAGAGTGGGTGGGAGCAGCTTTAGAGAGGAAATGGAAAGAGGATGAGTCTCTGGTACTTGCTGCAAAAAAAGAGCTGGACCTAGAAAATGGGGGTCTACCAGAAGAAGGGTAGAAATCCTCAACTCCACCATGCATTTCTCCCTTCCCCCTTTTTTATGATCAGCATGGAAAAGCAGGGAGAGAGTGGGACTATGTAACTTTCTCAGTGTAGCTTAGAAGCCCAAGACTGTCTTCTTTCTTCCAATAAGGAAACAGCCTACATCTCCCTTTCTCCCTTACTCAGTGCTTCATTATTTATGATATTGTTTATAAAATCAGTGGAGATTTTTAAATCCAGGCCAGAATTCTAGCCTCTCTCTCTCTCT
>NW_006921763.1:1883976-1884997 GCF_000298275.1 Orycteropus afer afer
CAAATTTGACTCACAAGAGATTTGGTTGCTATGCAACACCTATGCTGCCCTTGTTTCCCTAGGCCATGAGTGGACCATTTCCAACCAGTTCAAAGCCCTTGGCTTGGCTTGAACAAGGATCTGTCCTTAATGGAAAGCGCCAGTGGGAAGACTGCCATCATTATTACATGTGTGGCCAAATGAGTATCTCAGCATCATGTCAGTGGTTTCAGCATGACAGATAGTTATTCAAATGTATTTCCCCAGCTTGTGTTTGTTCTATGGTTGATCTTATGTTTCATCATATGTGCTGTCACATCTTTACCTTCATAAGATTCACAATTCAGGGAAGTCCTAACTTTCAAAAACTCACTGGATTCTTTTGCAGGTGAGAGGTGATGTCTATATCAGTTTAGGTATACGTTGTTGGAGCTGGCCAAGAATAGCAGAGGAGGAATTTACTGGAAAGTTGCTAACAGAATCACTAGCAAGGCATAAGAACCCATTTTAAGCAGGGAGGCCAAGCAACAAACACAACATAGCCAGGAGGCTATCACCATTGCCAATCACAGTCACCAGTTCAATCACTGATCTTAGTGCTAGGCCACCTCAGTTGCCACCACAGGTTCAACACCATTGCTTCTATGACTTTGGACAGTTAAGAGTGATTGTGTTCTAGAACCTGGCAGATGGGGACAAGAAGAGCAAGGATTTCTCCTTTTAGTTCTGCACTATGTACGGTTGGTTAACAATCAGAAGATACAACATACTTACATTGGGTTCACTCTGGTTCACTCTTGAGATCCTGGTGCCGGAAGAACACTCTGACTCAAAGAGGGGGTCTTTCAAAAGTGGGAAGGGGGGTTAGATGCTGGACAGCAAGGGAAAAAAGAAAAAAAAATGTTCTCTGAGGTGCTAAAAATTTGTTGTTGTTGTTGTTAAGTGTCATCGAGTCGTTTCCAACTCATAGCGACCCCATGCACAGCGGAATGAAACACTGCCCGATCCTGCGCCAGCCCCACAATCCCTGCTATACTTGAGC
>NW_006921763.1:1910145-1911691 GCF_000298275.1 Orycteropus afer afer
TTCCCAGGATGTCCCTGAATATCCTGGAAGCAGGCCACACCCCTAGGGAAACTCCCCTTGGGCAGACTGGCCACTCAGAACACAGTCATCTGATCCCATCATGGGAACAACCACACAGAACTGGGGTCCAGCCAAGTTGACACACAGCTCCAACTATCACAATGGTCAAGTGCTTAACCAAAGTTTGTGTCATCCAAGGATTCCCAGAACATCTGGATAATTCCCTAATTTTTGATATCCCTCTGAAATTCTAGGGTACATTCTCCTGTCCCTCCCCTCCTCATCAACATCAGCAATAACAAAGAGAAGCAGGAGAGCTCACATTTCTTCAATTTTTGCACAGATAACAGAATTGTATAAGTATCTCCCATGGTTGGAGAGAGCCATAGCTGCAGCTCATCATGGACATAATTTTAGAATGGTGGGACATTCTACAAAGCTGATGCTCCCATGTTGAGGACTGGGTTGAATATATTGGCATTACTTAGCATAAAAGTGAGCAGGCAAATATTAAATGAAGGTGCATGACCTCTAAGTCCAGGTAGGAGAAAGTGACAGAGACACACGAAGATGGTGGCTGGCTTGGGGCTAGGTGAGAGTTTTCCTTGCCTAGTTAAGCCACATTTTTGTGACAGATGCTTCTTTCACACTGAAGGAGAGGCATGGAATTAGTGGGACAGTATAAAACTGGAAAGTGATCTTGCAAGTGTATCACAATACAAGCAGTATAGGGAAAAACTTCAGGAAGTTTGTCATTTAGCAGAGTGCTTCCAGCTGACAGTACCCTGTGACTCATCATTTAAAGGTCTGGGGTCTTGTGAATATGCTTAATGAGCAATGCTTCCTTCCAGTTGGAAACAAGCTTCTTAACTGGCACCTGGAAATTACTAATGGAAATTAGAGGAGGTTCCAAAAAGAAACCAGGCTCTGGGAAAACATGAATTATAGAAAATGTGCTCTATGCATAATGTTTTTTTTGTTTTGTTTTTTTTCTGTAGATGGGGTTGAACTAAGATATTCTGGGAATGAGCAAGCCTGGGTTTTTTACCATCCTGCCCCAGGGATCCAGCTCTGAGAAAAAGCAGATTTTCCCTCTGCTCTAGTGCCTAAGGCACTTGATTGCTAACCAGAAGGCTGGTAGTTCAAACCCACCAGCCACTCCTCGGAAGGAAGGTTGAGCAGTCTACTTCCGTAGTGATACCCGGGAACCCAAGGAGCGGTCGCTATGAGTCAGGGCTGACTCGACAGCAAACAACAACAACTGTGTTCAAGGTGTTGTTGTTATTTACCATCAAGTCAATTCTAATTCATGGCAACCCTGTGTGTGTAGAGGAGAACTTCTCCATAGGATTTTCAAGGCTGTGACCTTTCAGATACAGAACATCAGGCCTGTCTCCCTCTCGGTTTCATCTCTGAGTGGGCTCATACCCGCAACCTCTCAGCTTGTGGTTAAGCACTTAACAGTTTGCATCACCCAAAGACTCCTGTTTTCATGGTAATTATCCCATTATGTGTCTGAGTTAAGGACTTGAAGACAGCTAGAAAT
>NW_006921763.1:1912201-1918794 GCF_000298275.1 Orycteropus afer afer
CACAGCAAGGATTGTGAGGGTGGCGCCAGACCAGGCAGTGTTTCCTTCTGTTGTTCACAGGGTCAGTATGAGTCAAAAATGACTCGGAGGCACCTAACAATACCACCACCTGCCTTCATGGAGTTCCTGGGTGGCACAAATGGTTAAGTTCTTGGCTACTAATCTAAAGGTTAGAGGTTCAAATCCACCTGGGGGTACCTTGAAGTAAAGGCCTGGTCGTCACAGCAATTGGAAACCCTGTAGAGCACAGCTCTACTCTGAGTCTGAATCAACTCAGCCCCAACTATTTCATTGTTGTTGTTTTTTTTCTCAAAAAAAAAAAAAACGAAACAAAAAACTTGTTTTCAGTTTGCCCCTCCATTCTCTCTAACCAAGAGGCACAAGTGTTGGCTTTATCCTATAATCTCTCTCTCTCTCTCTGTCTCTCTTTCTCTCTCTTGCCTTATTATGAGCATTCATCACGCCTCATAGGGAAAACAATAAAAGCAATCACCTCATTCAACTGGAACCTGGATGGGAATTTCTTTCTGAAAGAGTAGATCTGTCTCATCTGTGTCTATTTTGGGGATTGATTCCCAGGAGACGATGCTGAGACCCCATGCTAATGATGACACAAATGTCATGATCTTAGCCCAAGATCACATCTACTCTCTCTTTGGATCAACAATTTGAAGGTGATTCTTTTCAATACTGGCCAGCTCCCTGCCCCTGTCCTAGTCTTGTGGTTAGAGAAACATTCCAGTTAGCTCCTTGTCCCAAAGCCTTGGAACTTGACTCAAGGGAGGGAGTCAACAAGCTTTCTCGGCTGTCAAAGGTCTTTGATACCTGAGCATTGCAACAGCAAAAACAAATGGCCTAATCTCTTGCTTTTGACAGGCAGGGCCAGACCTGAGGAAAGAATCTTGTTTGTCATGAGCAAACAGAATGCTAGAAACAGAAGACATCTCTGAGATCATCTGGCCAACAGTAAACAAATGAGGAAAGTAGGACCCAGAAAAATGAACTAACTTGCCTAAGATCACACAAGCAGTAATAATAACAGCAGTCACTTCAAACTTACTGAGCACCTACTATGTTCACCATGGATTCCCTGAATAACACAAATGGTTAAACATTTAGCCACTAACCAAAAAGTTGGAGGTTCTAATCCACCCAGAGATGCCTCAGAAAACAGCTTAGCAGTCCACTTCCAAAAGACCACGGCCATTGAAAACCCTATGGAGCAAAATTCTTCTCTGAAACACATGGGGTCATCATGAGTTGGAAGTGACTCAACAAAACTGGTTTGGTTTTTGGTTTTCAGTTTTCTACGTTCGCCTGTTACTGGGCAGAGCGTTTTACCTGTGTATGTCTTCCCACAGGAGCTCTGATGGCATAGTGCCTAAGGCATTTGATTGCTAACCGGAGGAGGGGTCGTTATGAGTCGAATCGACCCCACAGCAGTGAGTTTAGTTTGTTTGTTTGTTTTTAATGATGTCTCCCCACAATAACCTTGCCAGGTAAGTATTATTATCACTGATTTACAGAGAAGAAGCCAGAAGCCAGGTGACTTGCCCAAGAGTCCCCAGTAGAGCACAAAGCCAATTTTCCCAACATACTCTGTAAGGTAAGACCCTGTTTTAGTGGGCTGTTAGACAGATGGATTTTCCATATCTAAAACATGAGTGGCAGGTTGCAACTGCTATTTCATAAGTGACCAGTACACCAGGGGGAAAAAAACACCTGGCCTTCCCAGGTGAAAGGATTATACCTCTCAGCTCATCTTTCCACAGGCCTCTCCAAAGAGGCTACAAAATGTTGACAAACGAGTTGAAGTTGGATTAAGTGCCAGCCACGGTGCATTTACTTCCTGATTAATTGTATCCCTGGCCCTTGAAGTTGAGGACACAGAAAAGCAAGGAGGATGTTAGCTTTCTCACGGGATGGTCTGTAATAAGAGGCTCCACGTAGCCCTGGGAGAAGGGGCTGAGCCAGTTTTATGCCCTGTCTTGCTTTTTCTCTTTCTTGGCATCCCTTCCTTCCTTCAGGCCCCAACAGCCCCTTGCAAAGATCTACTCCAGGCCAGAACCTTTGCCCTAGTCCTTCTTTCTGCCCCACATGAGCTTACCTGCCCCATGAGCCATTCCTATGGGGCCCTGCTCTCTGCCCTCCAGGCTGACTGATAAGCTGATCCATGTGACCTACTCAAACGGAAACCCTTGCTCCCTTTAGTAATACATTTGACATTTAAAGGGCAGAACTGTCAAGCTTCTGAGCGATCTGTTGGCGGAATATCTGGGGAATTGAAGGGCCTCATAGAAATCCCACAATCACAGTCCTACTCTCCAATTTCTAGGGTTGTCATAATCTTGAGACTCTGCTGCTTCTTCTCCCAAACTCCCTGGGGCAAGGTTTCCCACGTCCTGCTCCTACAAAGTAAAACCTATTTGCATCTGATTGCTCACACCAGTGCTGTACCTAATGTGGAACTTCATAGCTCCCAATTGTTTGCTGAGCCATCTTGTCTTTCCCTGTACGTAGAAAAATTGAAACTACGCTTAAAGACATGGAAAAATAGTATTAAATGAGCATTTTTGAACACCTATTATAGATCAGTTGCTATGTATTTATGCCTAAGGCATTTGACTGCTAACCAGAAGGCTGGCGGTTCCAACCCACCAGCCACTCTTCGGAAGGAAGGTTGGGCAATCTACTTCCGTAGTGATACCGCCTCAGAAACCCAAGGAGGGGTCTCTATGATTTGGGTCTGACTCGACGACACATAACAACAACAATATCCCAAGAATCTTGAGAAATTAATATTATGATCCCATTTTATTGATGAGGAAACTGAGATAAAGTGGCTTGATAAAATTTTTACAGGAAGTAAGTCAGAGAGAAGTCTGACTGACCTCATTGTCCAAGCTCTTTCCTTAATCAGGAACATGTGTATGTCCCTTAGTCCAAAGTTTGCCTCCAGCCCAGTGTTGTGCTGGAGTTGGCTTGTACTGGCTCTTGGGAACTGATTGCTTAATATTCAGGAATTTTGCCAGCCAAGTGTTAAACATGGCCATTATTAAAAATCAAATTATGTAAATTTAAAATGAAAGAAAGTATTATAAACAAAGGCAATGAACGCCATGATTTCCTGTGCTCTCAAGGTCACTTATGTTAACTGTCTGTATGGTAGTGATGAAGGCTATGCTCTTTCCAACATCTGCACCAGTGATCGCACATTGATACTTGAAATCAGGCATGGAGGGAGTATTTCCACCATAGAAATTGGCACACGCTGCAAATCAGAGCTTTTTTTAAAAAAAAAGATTATGGTGTTTATGTTTATGTGTCAACTTGTCTGGGCCTGGTTGAGTGGCTGGGCAGCTGATGGTAGTATTCCCCATAATGAGATTGGTAATCAACTCCATGGTGGAATCTACTAGGAGCACCTGAGTAGCTGCTTAGGGATGTGCTCTGCTTCCTATATGTAAGCAGAAGCCTTGGGAATGGTCTCTAGCCTATGGCATGCTTGGACCCTGCATGTAGCCGTGTTGTTGCTCAGCAGCCTGCCATGCTCTGCCGACCTTGGGACTTACGATAGACTTAAGTTAATGGCCTGCCGCGTGGTTTGGTAATATCGGGACTGTGCCTTTTGACTTGTCAACCTTGGGGCTTCTCAGTCTCAGCAGCTAGCAGCTGTCTGAGTGAAGAAATGCCTCTAGCTCCAGTGGGCCAGGAGCAGGAGGCAGCGCTGGACCCCAAGGTTGAGGGGCTTTCACCCAGCCCCTAGAGCTTGGCACTTTGAACTTGGACTTAAAGCCTCTAAATTGTAAGAATAAATTCCTGTTTGTTAAGGCCATCTCATTTGTGGTATATTTCTGTCAGAGCGGCACTAGGTAACCAGAACAAAGGTATTTTTATTTTTACTTTGAAACCCCAGCATATGAAACAGGAAATAGCAGAGCTGATTTGGTTATTGCTTGAAGGTGCTAAGTTCCGGGTGGTCTGTTGTCGTTGTTAGCCGTTGTTTGGCCCCTGCTGGGTGGCAGTCCTATGCAAATGAAATGAAATGCTGCCTGGTCGTGCGCCATCCCATGATTGGTTCCAGATCATGCCATTGTGACCCACAGGGTTTTCATTGGCTGATTTTCAGAGGTAGATCACCAGGCCTTTCTTCCTGGTCCACTTTAGTCTGGAAGCTCCACTGAAACCTGTTCAGCACCACAGCAATGTGCAAGCCACCAGGCAGATATATATGAGGAACATTGGTTGGGAATCAAAGCTGAGCTTTCTATATGAAAGGTGAGAGGTCTACCATTAAACCACCAATGTCTGTTACAGCAATAAATAACTGAAACATGTACTTTTCATCCTAGCACTCTGACAATGGCTCAAGATCCTTGTATGGACACCTCTTCTTCTCACTGTCCCTTAGTCACTGATGTTTCCCAAAATTCCATTCTTGACCCACCTTCTTTCTCATTGTCCATCAAAAAAAAACCAAACCAAACTCACTACCATTGAGTTGGTTCCAACCCATAGTGATCCCTCCTTGGGTTTCTGAGGTGATATCTCTACAGAATTAAATTGCCCAGTCTTCCTTCCGAGGAGTGGCTGGTGGGTTAGCCTCTGGTTAACAGTCAAATGCCTTAGGCACTATGCCACCAGAGCTCCCATTGTCTTTCTTTTAAATTTACTCCATTTCCTCGTCTGCCAAATGTAAGTATATATATATATCAAGTGTTTGTAAAACAGTCCCAATAAAAAGACCCTCTCTCTCCTCCCATGTTTTGAATAATCTGCAAATCAGAACAGAGTTAAAATGGAAGCTAAACACATGCAAAAATCTATTATATTTCTATACACAAAGGAGCTCTGGTGGCATAGTGCGTGAGTCATTTGGCTGCTAACCAGAAACCCCCTGCTAAACCCACCAACTGCTCCACAAGAGGAAGATGAGGCAATCTATTGCAGACAGGGAATAGAGGCAGCATCTTCTGACCACCTCTAACTTTGCAAGAGGAAGACAGATTCACCATCAACAGCCCAAGGCAGCCAGACATGCCACCACCTTCCAGTCTTTTTACCAATTCTGACACCAGCCATCCCTCCCATGGCACTCATTGCTTCTCTGCTGGGTTTGATGATTAGTTGCAATGGCCACACAGAGCTCACAGACAATACTCATGCTTAGGGATTTATTAGGGAAGTAACAGATTACAGTTTATGCTCAGGAAAATTCTTCTATCTGGACAGTCACCTCTCTGATATGCCCTCAGGCTTGGCTCTCTGGCCCTTGGCCTTTTGACCTGGCCTCTGCCCTACTCCGGCAAGTGTTACAAAGCTCTTTTACTTCTGCTGATAGGTACACCTATGTGCACGCCACTCCACCAGCAAGGCTGCTGCCCAAGGGCACACAACATTTTCCCTTCCTGGGCTGGAAAGCCCACTACTCAGTCTCCTGCCTCCTGGCTCCACTGCTACTGTCTCTCATCTGAGCATCTCTATCTCAGCCAGGCATCTCGCAGCCAAGGAGGTTCAGTGCAGGGATCTGGGGTCCAAGAATGTTCTCCACTTCACCTCTAGCTCTTCTCTCTTGATGGCAGTGAGTTCCCCCTTTCTGCCTCTAGGAAGGTTCATTTTAAGCCTGACAGAGTGACAAAACTAACCAATCATAAGACCAGAGTTCTACACACCTTATTTGCATGTACCACCAGTGACCTGATGAGAGTTACCAGACCATGGCTAGAGAAGCCATACCAAATAGTTCACTGCATCACAATTTCTGTGAAGATCTGCAGCTTTGGAAACACAATGAGGGTCACTATGAGTCACAATCAACTCGATGGCAGTGGGTTTTTTGATACACAAGCAATGAGCAATTTGAAAAAGAAATTAAGAAAAAAAATTTAATTACAATAGCATCAAAAAGAATAAAATAGTTAGGAATATATTTAGCCAAGGAGGAATAAGACTTGTGCACTGAAAACTATAAAACATTGAAAGAAATTAAAGAAGACTTAAATAAATGGAAAGACATCTTGTGTTCATAGAATGAAGACTTAATATAGTTAATATGACAATACAACCCAAATTGATCTACAGATTCAATGCAATCCTTTTCAATATTCCAACTGTCCTTTTTTCATTCGTTTGTTTGTTTTGCAGAAATTGACAAGCTAATCCTAAAATTCATGTAAAATTGCAAAAGACACCAAATAGTCAAAACAATCTTAACAAACAAGAACAAAGTTGGAGGACTTCATACATCTCAATTTTGAAATTACTACAAAGCTACAATAATCAAAATAGTGTGTTACTGTTATAAGGGAGGACCTATAGACCAATGGAATGGAATTGAGAGTTCAGAAATAAGCTCTTACATTTATAGTCAGTTGATTTTCAACAAGGATTCCAAAAAAGTAATTTGATCAGAGAAAAATAGTTCTGCAACAAATGATGCTGGGGCAACTAGATAACCACAGCCAAAAGGATAAAGTTCCCTTATGTTCTGGTTACCTAGTGCCACTCTGACAAGAATATACCACAAATGGGGTGGCTTTAATAAACAGGAGTTTATTCTCTTACAATTTGGAGGCTTTAAGTCCAAGTTCAAA
>NW_006921763.1:1930286-1931198 GCF_000298275.1 Orycteropus afer afer
GAAGACAAAGCCAATTACTATAATGAAATGTGCAAAGACCTGGAGTTAGAAAACCAAAAGGGAAGAACACACTTGGCATTTCTCAAGCTGAAAGAACTGAGGAAAATACTTAAGCCTCGAGCTGCAATATGAAAGATTCTATGGGCAAAACATTAAATGATGCAGGAGACATCAAAAGAAGATGGAAGGAATACACAGAGTCACTGTACCAAAAACAACTGGTCAATGTTCATCCATTTCAGGAAGTGGCATATGTTCAAGAATCAATGGTATTGAAGGAAGAAGTCAAAGCTGCATGGAAAGAATTGGCAAAGAACAAGGCTCCAGGAATCAATGGAATACCCATTGAGATGTTTCAACAAATGGATGGCCCGCTGGAGGCACTCACTTGGTTATGCCAAGAGATTTGGAAGACAGTTACCTGGACAACTGATTGGAAGAGATCCATATTTGTACCCATTCCAAAGAAAGGTGATCTCACAGAATGTGGAAATTATAGAACAATATCATTAATATTGCATACAAGTAAAATCTTGCTGAAGATAATTAAAAAATGGTTGCAGCAGTATATTGACAGAGAATTTCCAGAAATGCAAGCTAGATGCAGAAGAGGATGTAGAACAAGGGATACTATTGCTGATATCAGAAAAGAATACCAGAAAGATGTTTACTTATGTTTTATTGACTATGCAAAAGCATTTGATTATGTGGATCATAACAAATTACAGATAACATTGAAAAGAATGTGAATTCCTGAACATTTAATTTTACTCATGAGGAACCTGTCATAGAGCAGGAGGTGGTCGTTCCAACAGAACAAGGGACACTGCATGGTTTAAAATCAAGAAGGGAGTGCGTCAGGGTTGTATCCTTTCCCCATACTTATTCAATCTATATGCTGAGCAAATAATC
>NW_006921763.1:1932103-1933831 GCF_000298275.1 Orycteropus afer afer
GCAGGACCGGGCAGTGTTTCATTCTGCTGTGCATGGGGTCGCTATGAGTCAGAGACGATTCAACGGCACCTAATAACAACAACAAGCGATATCATTCCAAGGTATATATACCCAAGAGAAATGAGAACATATGTCTACACAAAAACTTGTATATGAATGTTCATGGCAACATTATTCATAATAGTCAAGAAGTGGAAATAATCCAGATGCACCAATGTGTGAAAGATGTGGTTGTTATGATGTTAGGTGCTATGGAGTCAGCTCTGACTCAGTGACCCTGTGTACAACAGAATGAAACACTGCCCAGCCTTGTGCCGGCCTCACAATCCTTGCTATACCTGACTCATCATTACAGCCCTGTGTTAATCCATTTTGTTGAGAGTCTTCCCTTTTACAGTGACCCTCATGAGCTGAAAAAAAGTCTTGCTAAGAGAGGCCCCAAATTTGGCAGACTTAACCCCACCTAGTCACAAGGAACACCTGATCCTGAAGATTTAGAAGAGGGGAGAACAGAGGAAACCCCTCTGCTGTCAGTGTCCCCCAAGATAAAGAGGGGAAATGCTTAATACCCATTGCTATCAAATCTATTCCTACTCATGATGACCCCATGTGTTACAGAGTGGAACTGCTCCATAGAATTTTCAATGACTGTCATCTTACAGAAGTAGATTACCAGGCCTTTCTTCCACCACAATGCTGGGTGGATTTGAACCACCAACCTTTAGGTTAACAGGTAAATACAAACCGTTTATGCCACCTAGGGACCCTTTTAGCTAATAATATCTGCTCTGGTGGCACAGTGCCTAAGGCATTTGACTGCTAACCAGAAGGTTGGTAGTAAAAACCCACCAGCTCCTCTGTGGAAGGAAAATGGGACAATCTACTTCCCTAAATATTTACCACCTCGGAAACCCAATGGGGGTTGCTATGAGTCAGAGTTGACTTGATGGCAGTGAATTTGGTTTGGTTTGGATTCCCAAATATATCAATCAATCACACTCTATGTGAAAAGAAAAAGGGACAGAGAGAGACCCAGTATTATACTCATTGAGGTCCCTACACACGGAAGGAAATATCAGGAGATGACATTTTCCTCACTAATAATAGAACTAGAAATATGCATTGAGTTATAGAACACAAATATAGTTCTCTTTGTTTTATGTAAGAGTTTGTATCTTTACTTTGTTTTCCCGGAGAGTTGGAGTAACAGCCACACTTGATCTTGCAATTAAAACTACCTCTGGCTGTTTTGATTACAATCATCTCTTCAGATTGAAAATTCCCTTTGAAATAAATATGCAGTATTCAAAGTACAGCTCTCTGGCAGGGCTCTTTCTCCCCTCTCCATTCTGGGTCTTCATGGTGGTCTGCACATTTTGCTGGTTTCTGACATAGTCAGCTGATTTACTCCAACTCCTAGGTTTTTGGTCAATGAAGTCTGTGGTAGTGAAGCTGTGTCTGATTTTCGTCGCCATACATGGAGAGCTTTTAGCCATATCCTCCTTCCAGCTCACGGAGGCAACTGATGGCACTGGAGTTGCAAACTCTTTTTTTTTTAATGCATTTTATTGAAATATAATTTATGTACAGTGAAATACACAAAACTAGCTCGGAAACCCAAGGAGGGGTCGCTATGCATCGGGTCCGACTCGACGGCACATAACAACAACAACAACAAAGTGACATGAGTCCTAACCAGAAGGCTGGCATTTCAAACCCACCGGCCAC
>NW_006921763.1:1934210-1937233 GCF_000298275.1 Orycteropus afer afer
AATTCCAACTTTCTAAGGAATCACCATATTGCTTTCCACAGTGGTTGTGTCACTTCACAGTCACACAAACATTGTATGAGAGTCCCAATCTCTCCACATCACCACCAGCATTTGTTATTTTCTGTCTCATTGAACCTTTCCATCAGTGCTGTGGTGAGATGGTACATCTCATTGTTGTTTTGATTTACATCTCTCTGATGCCAATGATTGTGAGCACCTTTTCACATATTAGCTGACCACCTGAATATCCTCCTTGGTGAAGTGTCTATTCATGTCTTCTGCACATTTTTCAATTGGATTGTTAATTCTTTTGGTGTTGAGGTGTTGAAGTTTTCCATCAATCTTAGAGATAAGTCCCTTGCCAGATATGTAATTATCAACAAATAGGAATTTGATGCTGTCATTTTTGTCATGTGCGTTTTCATTGTGTCGATTTCTTTGTTCCGTATAATTTTCTATGCTGAGCTCATTTTGTTTATTAATCATGTTATCACTTCTTTCATTGCTATTGTTTTAGTATTTGCTGAGTATTTATGCTGGTCCTCTTTTTTGATGTGAAGGTTTATCATTTTTCTTTGAGGTTCCCCTGTGATTTACAGTTTTCTTCCCATGTTTAGAACAGTCCGTTCTCTCTTATAGTTGTCTTAACTTCCCTACCATCTAGAAGTTCTGTAATGACACAGATTTTTTCCCTCTTTGTGGTTTGTAGTTGTCCTCGTTTGTTGGTTGGCGTCTCTGGTTCCCTGTTTACAATCTTGTAGGCTTATTTACTTTGGATACTTCCATAGCTGTGTTGGTTTCTGGGTTATATCATCATGTGGGTTAATGGTCAGTTGTTGGCTGTTGTTGCTTCTCTGTAGAAAGGGCTCCCTTTAGCATCTCTTGTAAGGTTGGTCTAGTTTTAACAAATTCCCTTAATTTCTACTCCCCTGGAAATGTCCGAATTTCACCATCATATTTGAGGACAATTTTGCTGGGTACATAATTCTTGGTTGGAAATTTTTCTCTTTCTGTGTTTTATATATACCATCCCATTGTCTTCTTGTCCTCATAGTTTCTGTTGGAAATCTGAGCTTAGTCTTATTGGTTGCCCCTTGTAGGTAACTTTTCGTTTTTCCCATGCTGCTCTCACGATTCTTTCTTTGTCTTTGTAAAGTTTGATGATGATATATATGTCTTGGTGGTTTTCTTTTGGGGTCTATCTTGTTTGGGATTCTTTGGACTTCCTGAATGGATATATTCTCATGCTTCATCATACCAGGAAAATTCTCTTCCAACAAATCTTCAACAATTTTCTCTGTAGTTTTATTTTCTCTTCTTGTTCTGGAGTTCCGATTACATGTAGGTTATTCCTTTTGATGGTATCCCACATGAACCTTAGGCTTTTTTCATTTTGTTTTGCTCTTTTTTCTGACTGATCCCTTTCCAAAGAAGTGTTCAGGTATTTGCCTTCAATCTCCCTAATTCTGTCTTCCATTGATTCAATTCTGCTCCTTTGCCCATTCAATATCTTGTCTATTTCTGAAAATTTAGTATTACTTTTCTAGATTTCTGTGTGTAGATTTTGTATCATTTCTAATTTTTCAATTATTTTGTCATTTTGTTCTTGTATTGTCTTTCAAAATTGTTCTAGGGTTTTCTCTGTGTTTTCCTTGATCTGTCTCTCAATTTGTTGAAGACACTTAAATATCCTTTTGAATTCCTTATCAGGGACTTCCAGTGCTGTGTCTTCCTCAGGGATGTGTTTTGGGTCTGTATCCTGGTTCCTTGTTTCTCCTGTTTTATCTTGCTTCTTTGTGTGGACCGCAAAGTTCTGTTGTTTCCAAGGCATTGTGACGTTTTTGTGTTTATATTTAATTGGTGATTGTATGTTGGCGTGACTTGTCCATTATTTTTGTCTTCTTTGTTTTGTTTGTATGTTATCTACACAAGCAGGGTACTGTGCTGTGCTCCTCTATTTGCCAGTGGGAAGCACTTATACACTCTACACCTGTCTCCTTTCCTGTTGTCAGCCACTCCTATGTCCCTGCTGACCTTGGCAAACAGAGCCTATTCTTAGGTCCCTGGAATCTGAATGAGAATGCTATCACTTTAAAATCCAAAATGGTTACCACTTATAAATAAGATTACAAATGGCTGTGCCCTCGGTCACTTTAAATATCCAAAATGGCTACCACTTGTAAACATTCAAAATGGCTGCACCCTCCAGACAGCAGAAAGTCCACAGCTCAGGTTGTCTTCCACCTTGCTGTTTCCCTTCCTAGTCATAGGCCACTAGCACAGTCATCCCTGCAGCCCTTGGTGACCAGGGCTGATCGTTAGGTGAATTCTCAGGTCCCAACACCACTTGGAAATATTCAGGCTGTTGGTCTCGTCAGGGTAGCTGACAGTCCACAGCTCCGACTGTCTCTGTACTCAACTGTTTTCATTCAGGTTTTTCCACTAGCTGGTGCCTAATCTACTTCTGTATAGTTCCTTTCAAAGCTCAGGGTTCCAGGATTATCTTCTGTATCTCTGTCATTCAGTTTTTCTTTTCTTTGTTGAAGAGGGTCTGTGTTGCTTGTCTGCCTATTCCTCCATCTTACTGGAAGTCCTGGAGTTGCAAACTCTTGGAGTCTGTCATATTTGGTACTTGTCCCCTTGTCCCCTGTCTCAGGTGTCTATGGCAACCATGGCCATGAGTCATCCCAGTTAGCTTTTCTTGCCTCACTGCATTGAGGGGAGAACCATGTGGGAACTTTCGGATCTCTTATGCATCACAGGCTTGTGGAGGACCAGTGGCACTATCTCAGGCATATCTATCCAGTCGCCTGCCTTCAACCACATCATTCTGTCTCTCTGTGGCATTTTGGTTGTCACAAGGAAGCACAGCACCAGCTGAATGTTCCCTGATTCTATCTGAACACATCTGAGTTTCCTCTAGATTTTGGATTATCTCACTTTGCTCCTCTGTACCAAAATATTTTTAAAATCCATACTAACTCACTTTTCAGGGTTTTTAAAAAATTTTTTAAAGTATTTTT
>NW_006921763.1:1937600-1970985 GCF_000298275.1 Orycteropus afer afer
AATTTACTTCCACAAAGATTTACCACCTCAGAAACCCAATGGGGGTTCCTATGAGTTGGAGTTGACTCGATGGCAATGAGTTTGGTTGTTTTTTTTTTTTTTTTGGAGTAAGTAAGCACAAGTTAACCTCTGCTTACCTTGCTTACAGTGTACTCTGGCCCTGTCAGTGTTTGTAAATTTGAAAAGACGCTTTGATTCTGTAAGAAAATGCTGGGGGTTGAGAGACAGCTATACCTGAAGCAGAATCTTTGATGTGGTGAAAAAATGTGAAATTGTCCTCTACAGATTAATAAGCAAGCACAAATAAACCTACGCTGACCTTATTAGGTAATCTGATACTATCCTTCTCCCTTTCTCACCCAACAGATGAGCATATCTTCAGTCATATCTGGAGATCTCCATATTTGGGAGGGGTGATATTGAAAATATTTTAACAACTGGTGTGACTCAACATCCACCAATCAGAATGGTTGCTGATGAGGCTCATCAGGGGATGATACCTGGTATTCATACTGGTATGCTCTCAGCTGAACCACTGGGAGAAAAGTTCAATGATTGGAAGAGATAGGATTGGCCCTTGATAAAGGAACTGTCACAACTGAAAGCTTACTCTTCTCTTTCACTAAAGCCTCCCTCTCAAAACTATTTTCTCACTGTGCACTGACAAGAAATTGATTTGGTAGTCAGAGCTGAGCAAGAGCTTCCCAACTGGCATCTGCCCAGCTCTGAAACATGGAATCCCATTGATTCCACGTGTGGGGAGCCCCAGAGCACTAGGATTTAAAGTGATGAAAAATACATCCATTTAGGAATGTTACTCTGCCAAAAAGAGAAATGAAGTTTGGACAAATGCCACAACCCGGATGATCTTTGGAACATTATGCTGAATGAAGTAAGTCAGACACAAGAGGAGAAATATTGTATGATCCTACTTATATGAAATATCTAGACTGGGCCACTATATAGAGACCAAAGGTTATTAGTGGTAATCAGGGTGGGAGGGAGAGAGAAAGAGGGTGTCATTGTTCAGGTGGCACGGAACTTCTATTAAGGGTCATGGAAAAATTTAAAAACAAATAGTGGTACAACATGATGAATGAAATTAATGTCACTGAATTGTACATGTAAAATGTCAAAATGACAAATATTTTACAATGTCCATATTTATCACAATAAAAAATACATCCATTTAAAAATACTTTGTTGTATAGAGTCATACTTTAAAAGGCCAGAGTTCTACCCCACACCCGTGTATCAACTATCTCTGTTCTCATCCTGGGTATTCCACAGGCATGACGGTTTGAACATGTCCCAAACTGCTTTGTCCTATGCTCAATCAAATGCGCTACTCTTCTGTACTCTCTCTCTCAGTGCATTGCAATCCGGCGAGTTGTAACAGTTGAGAACATGAATTCTGCAGTCAGGCTGCCTGAGTGTAAATCCTGAGTCTGTCACTTACCAGTGGTGTGACTTTGGGAAAGTTACTTACCCTCTCTGTGTCTCAGGTTACTTGATTATAAAATGAGAGTAAGAATAAGAATAAGAATTCATGTCAAGGACTCCACACAGAGTCCCTTGGTGGTGCAAATTGTTAACATGCTCAGCTGCGAATCAAAAGGGGGAGGCCCCAGTCCCCCCACAGGTGCCTCAGAAGATAGGCCAGGTGATCTGCTTGTGAAAAATCCATTACTGCAAACCCGAAGGAGCACAGCTCTGCTCTCAGCATGGTGTTGCTGAAGGTTAGAATCAATGCAACAGCAAGTGGTTTTCTATAGAACTGCACTACTCTCCAAGAGTATCCAGGACAGAAACCCAGCAGTCATTCTTTAGTTCCTTTGCCCTCTTCACTAACTAGTCACCACGTCTTATTGATTTTAACCTAACACTTCCAGTCCACTCCTTTCTCTCTAACACCTTGGCTATTGCCTTAGTCTAGCCTGCCATCCCATCTTTCCTGTCTTCCTGCAACACCTCCTACTTGGTCCTTCCCCTCCAGTCAATTCTCTAAGTTCTAACCGGAAGCATCAAATCACTCTCTTGCTAAAAATCAACGCTTGACTCCCTGCTGGGGGTAGATGGAATCTCAGACCTCAGTGGCTGACTTAGTGCTGCATGCATGCCCTCCAACACACACACACACACACACACACACACCTCGGCCTCAGCTCACTAACCTCACATCCCATTCAGGGTAACTTATTCTGTGCTGTTTGCAGATCCAGTGCTCCCTTTGTCAGGATTCTTTCCACTTTCTCAGCCTTCAGCATCCACCTTAGATTTCCCCTCTTCAGAAATAGCTCCTTGAACCCTGAGTCTGGGTTAAATCCCCATCCTCTGTGCTCTCCAGTCACCCTGGGTTTAGGTCTATCCTAACACTTCCTTCACTGTTTCTGAACTTCCCATTAGACTGGCACTCTCTGCCCTGGATGGCCAGCATAATGTTTACACAGAACAACCAAAATACTAGGTGCTGTTTGAACCACCAGCCTGATAGGTGTTCAATAAATGTTTGGTGAATACTTGGGAGTCTACTGGGAACTCTGGTAGCGTAGTGCCTAAGGCATTTCACTGCTAACCAGAAGGCTGGCAGCTCAAACCCACCAGCCATTCCTCGGAAGGAAGATTGGGCAATCTACTTCTGTAGTGATACAACCTGGGAAACCCAAGGAGGGGTCTCTATGAGTCAGATCCAACTCTACGGCAGTGACTTTGGTTTTGGTTTGTTGGGTTGACACTACTAAAGGGAAAGGAACTTCTTAAAGGAACTGCAAATGGTTTAGTATAATTAGAGGGAATGGTGTTCAGGGGAAAGGAACTCAGTCAAAATGTTTAGTAACCAGTACAGTTACCCTGATCATCAGAGGGGATGTCAGCAGTAAATGGCCAGAATGGCCCTATCAGTGCATATAGGATGAATATCAGCTCTATCTGTATGCAACTAACAGTAGACAGTTCTAAAGAGATGCACAGAGGCCAGGTTATAAAGGCCCTATGTGTTTTCAGGTAGCGTGTCTCAAGTTTGTATGGTCAGCTGTGAAGATGTTTGACAAGAGTAGCATTCAGGTTTCATTTCAGGAAGATCACTGGCTACAGTGTGGAGGGTGGATGGAAGGGGAACAAGGATGGAGGCAAGGAGACTCACGAGGGGCTGCCAGCAACGTGCTATGCTGCAACACGTACTAGGTGCTGCTGGTGCTCAAAAGAGAAAATGAGGTGCTGCCTCTGCTCACTAGACCCTCAAAACGCAGGAGCCAGACTCACCCCCACGTGATTCCTATGGTGGGACTAGCCTTGAGGGGAAGAGCAGGCACAAAACACTCAGATTACATTCAGAGACCAAATTAAAATCAAACTCACTGCCATCGAGTCAAAATTGACCCCTCCTTGGGTTTCTGAGGCAGTATCACTATGGAAGTAGATTGACCCATCTTCATTCTGAGGAGTGGCTTGTGGGTATGAACCACTAGCCTTCTGGTTAGCCGTCAAATGCCTTAGGCACTACGCTACCAGAACTCCCCCATTCAGAGAAGCATTCTGAAAAGTGAAAGTGAAGCCTTTAATGGTCAATTTTGCTTCCATCTCTAGGAGATCCCAGCTTTGTACAGGACTTACTGTTATTATTAGGTGTTGTTGAGTTGATTTTGATTCATGGCAACACTGTGAGAACATAACAAAACACTGCTAGATCCTGCACCATCCTCACAATCCTATACAGGACAGAATGTTTAAAAATTAAAGCATCAAGTTGTTGCTTTTTTCTAAAAGTCCAAATTCCAAGAGCTTTATCTCCAGTTCAGTTAAATGAATGCGTTTTACATTTGTGTAAGGATGCTGTTCCGTAAGAAATAGAGTAGGAAGTCTAGCTCAAGAACTGGGGGTAGTCCTTGAGCCAACCAGGTCATGTGGCAGACTCCCACAGAGCCACGTGGCTCTTATCCTTTGATTATGAGGCTTGGAGTCAAAGCCCAGGTGAGGACCATTTAGGTTCCAGATGGATCACTGATATCATTCATTTCTTGGATCTGAAAGCTGGACAATGAATAAAGAAGACTGAAGAAGAATCGATGCCTTTGAATTATGGCACTGGCAAAGAATATTGACTATACCATGGACTACCAAAAGAACGAAAAAGTCTGTCTCGGAAGAAGTACAGCCAGAATGCTTCTTAGAAGAAGCAAGAATGGCAAGACATTGTTTCAAATACTTTGGACATGTTATCAGGAGGAACCAGTCCCTGGAGAAGGACATGATGCTTGGTAAAGTAAGTGAGTGAAAAAGAGGAAGACCTTCAATGAGACAGGTCTCCAACAATAGGCTCACACATAACGACAATTCTAAGTATGGTGCAAGACCAGGCAATGCTTCATTCTGTTATGCATCAATCAGGTCACTATGAGTCAGAACCAATTCAGTGGCACAGAAGAACAACACCAACAAGGTAATGTTTGAGCTCTTGTTCTCTGTAGACAGACCATTATGGGCGGGATGTTGGGCAGTCATTTAACCTCTCTTGGAACCTCTAGTTCTTCACTTGTTGGTGCAACTGCTTAATGCACTCAGCTACTAATCAAAAGGTTGGCAACTCGAGTCCACCAAGAGCTGCCTCAGAAGAAAGGCATGGTATGCCATTTCTGAAAAGTTAGCCATTGAAAACCCCATTGTTCTACTCTGTCATACATGCGGTTAACTGAGTCGGAATCAACTTGAAAGCAACTGGTTTGTTTTTCAGTTTTACCACCTCATAGAGCTACTGTGAGGATATAATGAGATATAGCATTGAAAGTATCTGGCACTGACACTGACACATGTCAAACAGTCACAGAATGAGATTTTATAGAGAATAGCTTTGTGATCTTGGGAAAGTCATCTATCCTCTTTGGGCTTCATTTTTTTCCTCAATAAAATGGGCATAACAAACAACAAAGATTAACCCTTTTGCACATACAGTACTGCATTGTTAGTGAAGGCAAACATGGATATATGGGTGGACAGCCTGAACTATTAGGTATGTCTATGAAGTGGGGAGTGTACCCAAGACTATGTATAGGGTTGGCAGACAGCGGTCCTATAAGTGTATTTGTATGTTCTGAATTCCCAAGTGTATAGTAGAGCTGACAAGGGACAAGGTTTGTAGTCACTTCTTGGTCACAGCCAGCTACCCAGAGGGACCAAGTAGTTGAACCGGTGGGCTCGGGACCATAGTCACAGGGGACATCAAGTTCAATTGGCATAACATACTTCATAAAACATTGTTCCACCTTCTACTTTGGCAAGTAGTGACTGGGATCTTAAAAGCTTGCAAGCAGCCATCTAGATGCAGTGATGAGTCTTTCCTCATCCAGAGCAAAGAAGAGTGAAAAAAACCAAAGATTCATGGAAAGAATTAGTCCTAGAGACTGGTACACCATGCGATCCACAGCCTATATGACTATGGGACTATAAGAACTAGATGGTGCCCAGCTACCACTGTCAACCATTCGGAGGGGGATCTATGTAGTAGACCCTGGATAGAGAGGGAGAACAATGTGGAACAAAACCCAAAAACGTTTGGGAAAAAAAAAAGGGGGGGACCAGGTTTGCTGGTCTGATAGAGCTGGTGGAACCACTGAGACTATGGCCCCTAGCTGCCCTTCAGGTCTGGAATTGAACCCACACCTGTGGTTTCCAGCCAAGCAAAAGACAGGCATAGGCGATGAACATTCACCTGAGGTAGATACACTCCTTGGAGAGAAAAATCCTGGGAGAAAGAAGGGCTATTTATGCACAGAGAGACAGCTCAGGGGGCAGGGATGCATGGAGGGATGGACACAAGGAAGAGGTGACTGTCAGGAGGAAGTGGGAGGGGAGCTGTTACGTTCTGGTGAATTGTGGTCAATGTCATGAGACAAAGTGTATGTGAACTGCTGTATGGAAAGTGAATTTGCTCTGTAAATTTTCATCCAAATCACAATAAAATAAATAAATAAAATGGGCATAATGCTCTCCATTGTATCTTTAGGCCCCACCACAAAGCCTGGCATGTAGTAGATGCTTAAAAAAAAAAAAAAAAAAATTAATTGTGATGCTAGAGAAATTGGAGAATCGGTTGCATTTTCCAGAATTTCTCTTTTCAGGAGAGCATCTTGAGTCAAATGGTCATATTTGAACTGAGATGGTGATGAAGATGGTGAGGCTGATGGAAATGATACCATCTCCTGGTGTCACCACTGTTTGGAATAAAGGTCCTGAAAAAAGAGGGGGTGGAAATCTCAGCTAAATTGAACTGGTTTGGCCCTGTTATCATGATACCATAGCTCAAAATGTCTTGACCTAGTATCCCTAGCAAGGTCATCACCAAAACAACTGGCCTTCAGTGACACCTCTTACCTGTCTCAGAATGACTAAGGCCTATTTAAACCTTGTGGCTGGTTAATCATTAATGAAAATTTTTGACAAACAAAGTACAGCAAGCCAAGAAATAAGGTGGCTAAAAATTAGCTCAGGGAAGGTCATAGTTCTTGCAAATGCAGGATTTGCTGCTGCTTTTGATTGGAGGTACAATGGAGCCCAAAACTGAGTTGCATGGAAATACCATCCTATTGTGGAAGCCAGTGTGTCTTTGAAGATTTTACATGGGACCCCCATCCATACTCATCTGGAGGATATAAGCCTCTATCACCCTTGTGAAAACACTGTATTCCTGTTACATGGAGGGTTTACCTGGGCAGAGTTGAGACACCCTCAGAGGTACTTGCAGGTGCTATATGACCCAGAGAGGAAGCATAGAAGATCCCAGAGGCTGGAATCTGGACCTGTACGAGGAAGAGGCAGGCAGCCTTCAGAGCCTTGGTTGCTCCTACAGCAACTCTCCCCAGCAAGATCGGGGATGGTGGGAACACACGTGGGGCCAGAAAGGATGCAAGGAGGCAGCTACTCACTAGGAGATCTCAGATGTCCCATGCTGCGGATTGCTGGAGAAAATCCCCAGCTTGTGAAGCTTAGATAAAAGCAGAGCTCCACCATTTTCTGAAAGAACACGAAGTCCTACGAAGGGTTCTCTCCTCTTGATTATTGGCTTCCAACTTCCTTGCTACAGGGTCCCAATCTCTTTCTTTCACAGTTACCACAGGGCCAGGAACCATGTTTAAAGTGGAATTGGAACAAAGGATGAGCTTCTTTACTTTGTATACTTTATTGTTATCTTTTGAAACAGCCACATTGAACTTGTTTAAGTTACTTGAATATACCATGTTCTTAACTTTCTTTTGGGACTGGGCACTTCTTGTTCCCTGTTCTCTTTCCTCCTGCTTACCTGCTCAACTCCTACTCATATTGTAAATCTCTGCTCAGAGGCTACTTCTTCATGAAACCTTTTTCACTCTCTAAGCCTGGGTGGGATGTCTCCCCAATATCATAGCACTTGTCTTACCATGTTTGGGAGTTTTAGGAGCACAGATGATTTTATTGATTGTTGTCCTCTCAATGCCTGGCACATAAGTATTTATTGAAAAAATGGGCAAAGGAATAAGCATATTTAAAATGGAAAGGTTTGATGGAATCAATGTAGCAATTCACATTCACCAACAGTTTAGAAAGGTGGAAGGAAAGGAACCATGTTTCTTGAGGGGCCTACAGTGCACTAGACTTTAGATGAACTCATGTGGTCTTTACAATAACCACATGAGGTCAGGTTTTCATCTCTATTACCAATTAAGAAAATAGTGCTCATAGATGCAAGGTGTTTTTCCAAGGCACACAGCTGGCAAGCAGCAAAGTTGGGGTTCCATCCCTAAGCATTCCGAGTACAAATCCAGCCTCGTTCCACTAGTCCACAGTGCTGGCTCAACACGGTGTTTGGAAAATTGCATTCTTTCCAGGTTTATGGTGTGAGGCACTAAGAAACAGTAATACCAGGTACCTGAAAGAGGAGGTGCAAATAATTAAATACTTGGCTGTTAACCAAAAGGTTGAGGTTTGAGTCCACCCAGCAATGTCTGTAAATCAAGTAAAACCTTGATTTTACTTCTGAAAAAGCAGCCAATGAAAACCCTGTGGAGCACAGTTCTACACTGACACACATGGGGTCATCATGAGTTGGAAGTGATGTAATGGTAATAGGTTTAGAGAAAGAAGGGGTGAAGAGTAATGTAGGAAAGAGGAGGAAGAAAAGTCTGGAGATGCATGTAGTCCAACAACTTACAACTTGGAATTGGAGCAAAACAGTCCCAGCTGTTTTATTGCTGTGAATATTTCTTGACTCTCATATTTCAATCTACCCCCTCCTTTGACTGTGGGAGGTCAGGACTTGGCGATGTCAGGGAAGGTGCAGGGCAAGCAGCAGGGTAAGGATAGATCATACTGCTTATTAAAAGATATGAAGACTTTTCTTCTTACTTTGTGGGGAGAAGGAGAGAGGTCATTTAATCGAAACTGTAATGCCAAAAAGTCGTCCTTGAAATGTATGATTTTTTTTTTAAATCAACTGTGATGTAATGGCTGAGTGCCTAGAAGACTTAACAATAAAACTAACACCACTTAATGTTGTTGTTGCTGTTATGTGCCATTGAGTCGGACCCAACTCATAGAGACCCCTCCTTGGGTTCCGAGGTGGTATCACTACGGAAGTAGATTGCCCAACCTTCCTTCTGAGGAGAGGCTGGTGGGTTTGAACCGCCAGCCTTCTGGTAGCCTTAGGCACTACGCTACCAGAGCTCCTACACCACTTAATAATTCAGATAAAATCACCTGTATTCCTTTTGAATAGTCAAATACCCTGATATGCTTGAGTTAGGATCTGGTAAACCAGTAAGATTAATTATACCTAATGAAGTACACCTAGCATAGTGCATGTCATGTAATGTTGTTATTAGGTGCCATTGAGTCAGTTTTGACTTATAGCAATTTCATGTACAACAGAAGGAAACCCTGCCTGGTCCTTCACCATCCTCACAGTCCTTGCTATGCTTGAGCCCATTATTGCAGCCACTGTTTCAAGCTATCTCATTGAGAGTCTTCTTTTTCACTGACCTGCCACTTTACCAAGTATGACATCTTTCTCCATCCAGGTACTGGGCCCTACTGAAAACATGCCCAAACTACGAGAGGTGAAGTCTCGTTATCCTCACTTCTAAGGAGCACTCCAGCTGTGCTTCCTCCAAGACAATGAGGTGTTTTCTTCTAGCAGTCCATGTTCTTTGCCAACACCCCAATTCAAATGCCTCAATTCTTTGATCTTCCTTATTCATTGTCCGGCTTTCACATGCACGTGAGGTTATTGAAAATGCCACCTTGGGTTAGAGGCACCTTAGCCTTCAAAGTGACATCTTTGCTTTAGAACACTTTGAAGAGATTTTTTTGCAGCACATTTGCCCAGTGCAGTAGGTCATCTGTTTTCTTGACTGCTGCTTCCCTGGGTGCTGATTGTGGATCCAAGTAAAATGAAATCCTTGATAATTTCAATCTTTTCTCCATTTATCATGATGTTACATATGGTTCTAGTTATGAGGATTTTTTATGTTGAGGTATAATCCATACCGATGGCTGTAGTCTTTGATGTTCATCAGGAAGTGCTTCAAGTCATCTTCATTTTCAGCAAATAAGGTTGTGTCACCTGTATCTTGCATTTGTTAATGAGTTTTCCTCCAATCCCTACACCACCTTCTTCTTCATATAGTCCAGCTTCTCAAGATTATTTGCTCAGCATACAGAATGAATAAATATGGTGAAAGGATACAACCCTGAAGCACGTCTTTCCTTATGTTAAACCATGCAGTATCCCCTTGTTCTGTTCTAATGACTATCTCTTGGTCTATGTACAGGTTCCTAATGAGCACAATTAAGTGTTTTAGGATTCCCATTCTTTACAATGTTATCCACAATTTTCACGATCCACACAGTTGAATGCCTTTGCATGAACTGTTCTGTTAGGTGCCATCTAGTCGGTGCCAACTCATAGAGACCCTTTGTGTAACAGAATAAAACACTGTCTGGTCCTGAGCCAGCCTTACAATCATTGCTATGCTTGAGCCCACTGTGTCCGTCACTGTGTCAGTCCATCTCATGGAGGGTCTTCTTTTTTGATGACCCTCTACTTTGCAAAGCACACTATCCTTCTCCAGGGACTCGTCCCTTCTGAGAACATTACCAAAGTACCAGAGATGAAGTCTGGCCACTCTCACTTCTAAGGGGCATTACTGATGTACTTCTTCCAAGATAGATTTATTTATTCTTCTGGCAGTCCATATTATATTCAGTATTTTTTGCCAACACTACAATTCAAATGCAGTCTTCCTTATTCATTATTCAGCTTTCATATGCATGAGGCAATTGAAAATATTATGGCTTTGGTCAGGCACACTTTAGTCTTCAAAATGACATCTTTCTCCTTTAACACTCTAAAGAAGTCTTTTCTTTAGACTTCTAAAGAAGTCTAAAGAAGTTGATTTGTCATGTAATAGCACCCCATAAATGTTGGACTGTACATAGGATTATCTTTCACAAGAAAGGAAAGATCAAAACAATGTCTTCTAATTGTTCTACATTGTGGTCATTAATTGATTTTTGATATTCAACCCAGTAAGTGCTATGTATATTACTATGACATGCATTTTTGGAATGAAAAAAATCAGGGTACCAATTCTACTAAAGATTCAGAAAGGAATAGTTGACTTCCTATGGTAGTTCTGTAGCCTCCTTGATAATCTTGGAGCAGTCTTGCAGAAGGAATTCCTTACACTTTACCAGCCCCACTTATAGCTGCTGTCTTCCTGGCTGAGCAGGCATTTTCAGTCATTCAGTTCCCATGCCCTGAGGAAGAAGGTTGCTTCTGACAATACACTGAAAGCCACCAAAGAAACTACACATGTAGAAAGGCTTGGCTTTTCTTTTTCTTTTGCTCTGAAATTGGCCCTTGCAGGGGGGATTACCCAATAAGCAAGGTAAAAACAAGGGAGCTCTGTTGGCATAGTGGTTAAAGCATTTGGCTACTAATCAAAATATTGTTGGTTCAAACCCACCAGCTCTTCCACAGGAGAAAGATGAGGCAGTCTACTTCTGTGAAGATTTACAGCCTTGGAAACCCTATGGGGCAGTTCTACTTGATCCTATAGGGTCACTATGAGTTGGAATCAACTCAATGGCAGTGAGTTATGGTAAGCATGGGCTTACTCATGCTTACTTACTAAACTATGTTGTTGTTGTTACTTGCTGTCAAGCTGGATCCAACTCATAGCGACCCCTCCTTGATTTCCAAGGTGGTATCACTATGGAAGTAGATTGCCCAACCTTCCTTCTGAGTGGCTGGTGGGTTTGAACCACCAGCCTTCTGGTTAGCAGTCAAGTGCCTTTAGGCACTATGCTACCAGAGCTATAGTCAACATTTTTAAGATTTCTAACTACACACAAGTAAGCCCATGCTTACCTTGCTTACTGCGAGCTCTGTACTTGTCAGGGATTGCAAATTTGAAAAGAGGCTTTGATTCTGTAGGAAGTGCTGTGGGGCTGGGAGAGAGAGAAATGCTAGCTAGACCTAGAAGCACAATCTTTGATGTAGTGAAAAAATGTGCTTACCTTGCTTATTGTGTAACCCAACCCTGACTGGGTCCTTGGCATGACTAGCTTTATCACTACTTCCAGGGCAGTGTAATGTTTGTGAGAACCTAGGATTTAGAGCTCCAAGCACAGGTTTGAGTCCTGGTTCTTACCTGTGTGACCTTGGCTGGTTATGTATCTGTCTCACTTAGTTTGCAGAATTATTATTAGGTCCACCTGAGATAACGGAAGCCAGAGCCTTATGAAACACATCATCATAGTGTTTAATCCCCACTCAGCATACAGCATATTAGTTACCTGTTCATTTCATCAGTGTTCCCCCACTAGATTGTAAGTCCACGAGTGTAGGATTTCGTTGGTATTGTTTGTTTTGGCTATCCCACCTAGAATGAGGTCTGGGACCTAGCATGTCTTACATGACTGTTCATGCTTTTTTTTTTTCCAAAACACGGTCAACCTAACTTTGAAGGTGACCTGGGAACTTGAAGGGTGTCTATACTTTTTTCTTAGAACAGAAAGGAACCAGCAGCTCTTGTCCTTAAAAACATTGCCCAATGAGCTGTCATCTTGGGAAGTTTCCCAACCTGTCCTGCTTCTAAAAGGGCCTTTATTCTTTAAAGAGGAAGCAGGAAGTTAGAATTCCAAGAAATGCAGGTCAGAAGGTCTCAACCCAGGGTCAAGATTAAGAAGTCAAATTCGTAATCTTTATCATTGGCAGTGGCAAGCTAGGCAGTTTTTAGAAGTAATTTCATGAAGAATCCACCACTTTCCCTTGAATTCTTTGGTTGGCTTTGGTGATGGGTATTTTTTCTCTGAAGTTAAGGGTGATCTCTAGAAAAAAAAAAGGGGGGGGGGAAATGTTCTGACAAACTTTGCTCTATACTGTGAAAAGGAGAAACAGAAGGCTTTGGTTTCAGGTGCAGTGACATCAAGGTCACCCCAGCACTTTCATGAGGCCAACAAATAACTCCATGTCACAGTGACTATCTCCATGTAGTATTTTGGATATAAAGCTCCTGGGAACACAAAATGCAAACTTCAGTATGGAGGCAAGACACACTTAGTCTCACTCTATTCCAATCCAGATGCTGATTAGTGAGTATTCACCATTTTACCATCTGAGCTGAAGTTTAAGGATACTGATAATTCACAATTAACCATGTACTGCACCTTCAATGGTAACTCCAAACCAAAGATACAACAACTTGCCAGTTTCTCCAACTGAAAATATAGAATTCCATTCCGCAAGGTTTTTTTCTAGTTTTGTTAAAAAAGAAAATCAGTATAAAGAAAACACAATTTAAAATAAGATCTTGACCAGACTTACTGGTCTGACAGAGACTGCTGGAACCCTCAAGACTATGGCCCTTAAGACACCCCCCAAACCTGGAACAGAATCCACCCTGGGAATCAACTTTCAGCCAAATAACATACAGTCCTATAAAGTGAATTATTATTTACCAGAGAGGAATGTTACTTCTTAGTACAACCCAACATATTTGTTCCAAAACAAAGCTCAGAAGGCAGGAAGGAGCAGGAGAGAGGGGAAATGGGGGAACCCAGGGAGGAAGCAGGAAGCGTGCGGTTCCAATGAGGGGACTGTAATCAACATCACGAAACAAAACGTGTACAGATTGTTGAGTAGAAAAGTAATTTGCTCTGTAAATTTCACCCAAACTACAATTAAAATAAGATAAAGTCTTACGATTTCTTTAAAGAATGCTTTATTTACTACATCCTAAGAATGTATATGAATGGAGCAAGATCTAAATAAACGTAAAAGCTTTTCAAATACAAAGCAGCTAAAAATAACTAAACTACAAGCATGTTTGAAAACAGGGAACACTTAAACTTTCTTTTCTTTTTTTTTTTTTCTGACATTTATAGTTTGTTCTTAACCCTAAAAAAAAAAAAAAAAGAGTTCACATTTCAAGTTATAAACGTATCTCAGTAGTGTACATGAAATGGTTCTGAAACAATAGAACAGACAGACCACAGACAGGCTCACTGATACTTAACTGGCTTTGTCACCAACATTTGTTTTTAAGGTAGTTTGGTAGTCGCCATGTTAAGATATCTGTATTTTTCTTTTATCCTTTTCACTTTTTTGCAAATAATTTACATGTAAAATACAGTAAGAACACTGGGTCAGATTCTCATCTAGTGAACCCTGTGATAATCCCTCGCTAGAAGAAGAGTACTTCTTTGACACAACGCCAAGGGATGAGGATCTGAGCCAAATGACATTTTGTTGGTTACTCATTGCAACAGATTTAGTTTGGATGCAGCTTCTGGGAACACAAAGGAACATTGCACACTTACTTTATGTCATTTAGGAACGATGGAAAGGAATGTTAGGAATGTTTAAAGGCCTTACCAGGCACCCAATACAATTTACAAAATAGTTAAAAATAAATATTGCTTATATATAAAAAATTTATCCCATCCCAAGATGAGGGGAGAAAAAAAAAAGGGGGGGGGGCCTTTTGGGAATCTCTTAATTTAATTTTAAAATAAAACTAAAATAGTTGCTAAGGGCATGATCCTATTATAAATCTACAAATAAGAATTTCAGCCATCAGCAAAAATCCAGTGAGTACAAAGATTTTATGGATCTCTAAAATGACATAAAACATAACAGTATATTTGCTACCTATTGCACACCTCACTTCCTTGATAGAGCCTTTAAAAGAGAAAAATCCAAGATGATGTATTTCTTAAAGTAGATGACAGTGCTAACATTTTACTGTATTTTACATTCACTCTGCTAAACAAAAGCCTTTAAACAGGCCACAAAACACTGCAACATTTACTTCCTAATAAAACAAACCTTTTCAATAACATTGAAATAAAATGGTTTCCTTTTTGCACTAAACTACATACCATGAACTTCTGCAACACAAAACGGCTTTAAAAATTGAATTTTAGAAGATATTTACAAACCACCTTTTAACTCCTGCACGTCTCTCCTCCTCCTAGGTGTGCACACCTGAATCAGGTCACCTCTCAGATGCACAGCAATGGAGGAAAGCACTGCTCAACAACCATGAAGCTTCCAACACCCCTAACGACCACAGGCGTATTGCATGACCACGAGAAGGCAACTAGAAGCATAACTTTCTGCTGACAAAAGTCTTTTGGGGGTTGCGGCAGGGGGGTTCTTGTCTATAATACCATACGTTCTCTGTCACTACAACTCAAACTTCAAAAACAATAAAATAAAAGCATTAGACAGGAAATTAAAGTTTTCTACTAGACATTTAAATAACTATGCAAAGAAGTCTTTTGCAAACTATTCGAACCTTGTGCTTACACATACTCTGCTATTGACAACAGCATGCATAGAATACCTTCCCAACCAAAAAACAATGAAACAAAAACCAGGAAACCCAACAAAAACCCAGGAAGAAGTATAAAAGCATTAAAATAAAACAAAAACAAAAACTTCTCTATCAGAGTAATTCATTTGTCCTAGACTTGCCAAACATCAGACTTGGATTGAGGGTGGAGCGGAGGAATGGGTGGGGACCCAGGGTAATGGGGGCAGGTGAGAGCTTTCCAGTGTTTGAACTCAGAAGTCTGACAAGTCTTTTACATCTTGGCTTAAGGAGAGGTTGAGTGTTTAATGTCTTTGAAAAAACAGAACCATCATGGATAACACATGGTGGTAACACCATCAACCCTTAATGCCAGCAGAAATTCAGAGGTTTTACTCATTTTAAAATTGCACTTTCCAGTATAACTTTTAAAATAACTTTTTATGTAGTAGTTTTAAAGCACTATTGTTTGTATCTTTAAATATTGAATATATTCTTTTTTTCAAAATAGTTCCCTAGCTGCTCAAGTGTGCTTTTTTAATATAAAGTTGATATATTATTGAAGGTACTACAAAATAGAAATCTCTGGAGTGCAGAAGTTAAGAAAATAACCTTCATACTGAAAATATATCCTTAAAAAAACAACAAACCTCTATACAAATGTATCAGAGTATAACACATTTTTAAGAGATGGTATTAAGGCAAGTCTCTTAGACATGGATGAACACAGGCTTGCTAACTTGAAAATAGTCTTAAAAAACTAGTGAAAACTTCATGTATATAAAATATTTCTGTATGACGTTTGATAACATTCTTCACTTTCAGTAGGTTTCATATGTGTGCTAATCCAACACGGTCTTTCTTCATAAATAGTAAAGCGTTCCTTCAGTGGTTGTCTTTGCGGCTTGTCTTCACGCTCATCACCAGTCTTAGTACGTCTGGTAGACATCGTGAATAGGAACCTGAATAGCAGTAGCAGCGGGGAATGCCTGAGGTATATAGCCTGCATAACCTCCATAGACGGCAGCAGTGGCTGCTGCATTCTTCTGTAGTGTGGCGATCGTGGCTGTGGCAGGAGCAGCAGCAAATGGAACATAACTGGCACCATAGATCCCGGCAGTGGGAATTCTCTGAATGTTTGGAGCCACCGTGTATACTGGTGTTATTGGGCGGCCCTGAAGAAAGAGAAAGAATCCTTATTGAATGCATGTATGAGCCCATCCCGTTCAGTCAACCATTTAACAAGAATCTTGCAGGGGATGGGAGTACAAAGATGTAAAATCAAAGCTTTTCATTTTCAAAAGGCAGATGAGTAAACAAGTAACAATTATTGTAAAGGATGGGGACATTATGGTTGTTGCTATTGTTGTTAGCTGCCTTGTGGCAGCTCCATGTACAATGAAATGGCTGGCTGAGGACCAGACTGTTGTGTTGATTTTCATTAGCTCATTCCCACAAGTAGATGGTCAGGAATTTCTTCCTGGTCCAGTTACAGCTGTCCAGCATCACAGCAGTGTGCAAAGCCCCACAGATATAGCTGCACATGAGATGCACTGTCTGAGTTCCACTCGGAAGGAGGGAATTCTACCACTGAACCACCAATGTCCCCAAAGGAGTGGGATATAACCCATTAAAGAGGTAAGATGGTGTTGCATCCTGAAGGCACTCAACTCATTCAAACCCAATGACATGACTGTGATGAGAACTGGAATGCTGAGAGAACATTTATATACTCTGGAATCTTCTACCCAGAATTCTGCTCAATGGGCATATGCCCTGGAGTGTGCTAGAGTCAAACCAAGCCCAAACTCACTGCTGTTGAGTCGCATCCAACTCATAGCGACCCCTCCTTGGGTTTCCGAGGTGGTATCACCACGGAAGTAGATTGCCCAACTTTCCTTCTGAGGAGTGGATGCTAGAGTAGGGAGCTGAGAATCTACCATTCAGTTGATCTCACAGTGATACATACAGCCTCTAAATGCATGCCAGACACTCTGTACAAGAAAGATGGGGCAGTCTCCTTCTGTAAAGATTGATAGCCTTGGAAGCCCAATGGAATGAGTTGTAATTGACTCAATGGTAGTGAGTTTGGTTTAGTCTGAAATCCATGCCAGCTTCTTTAATTCATACTTAGCTGTTTCTAAAC
Source organism: Orycteropus afer afer (assembly GCF_000298275.1). Taxonomy (NCBI): domain Eukaryota; kingdom Metazoa; phylum Chordata; class Mammalia; order Tubulidentata; family Orycteropodidae; genus Orycteropus; species Orycteropus afer. Next base: position 1,954,593 of record NW_006921763.1, read on the forward strand.
TAGAGAGGAAAACAGACTATGCTAACTTAATGGAACATACTGGTCTACAGATGAATAGTTTCTTAAGAGATTTTCTGACCAAATACAATTTTCTGCCAATATGATAGTTTCAATCATCTCTCATCTAAGATAAGGCACCACTGTATGTATTTGAAAAATTGTTGTGGAAGCTTCGAGAAGGAATCAACTAACTTGATTAAAGTGGAGGCATTTGAACTGGGTTTCGAAGGATGAGGAGGAGGTGAGGGAGGACAAGCTAAAAAAATCACACTCAGGCTACTGCCACACTCAGGCTATGGCCACCACTGGCACTGTTGAAGTCCCTGCTACATCCTTCTTTCTACTTAAAAGTGTAAAATTCTATGTTTTCCCATCAAATAGCAGGAGGAGTTGGGAAGAGTGTTGTCTGGCATTTTCTTCAAACAGACCACAAAACACTCTAACATTTACTTCCTAATAAAACAAACCTTTTTAATAAAATTGAAATAAAATGGTTTCCTTTTTGCATTAAACTGCAAACCATGAACTTCTGCAACACAAAACGGCTTTAAAAATTGTCTGCCAAGGAGCAAACTCAATTAGCTACTTCATGGAAAAGGAGATTTTTCGTAAATTAAAACATACACTTAACAAACTATCTGGTGCACCTAATATTCCACAGAATGCCCTGTAGGAAAGGCTACTTTGGTTTCTATAATTTAATGAAGTTTCAAAACATACTGTTCAGGATATATAAACGGAGAATTAGACTGAACTAATTCATTCTTCATGGACTTTGAAGGGATAAGTTATTCCTTTTACAAAGTCTGCAAATCAAAAAAGTCACCAAATTATGTTCAAAGAACTTCATAATCTAAGAGTACTATCTTCAACTGTAATGAAAATAATAATTATACTATACTAATACCAGTAACTATTCATAACTGAAGGAGCTTTGGTGGTGCAGTGCCTAAAGCATATGACTGCTAACCAGGAAGGTTCGTGTTTCAAACCCACCAGCTGCTCTGTGGAAAGAAGACAGGGAAATCTACTTCCAAAAAGATTCACAGCCTTGGAAACCTAATGAGGGTTGCTATGAGTTGGAATTGACTCGATAGCAGTGGGTTTGGTTTCTTTTTAAAAAAAAAAAATCATAACTGAGACATTACTTCTCTTAAGACACCTATCTAAGTGCTTATTTGTATGACATTACTGAATCAATACAACCACCAGTGAAAAGGTGGGATTATGATTGCATGGAGAGGCTCACACGGGTAATGTGGCATGCACAAGGGGACATGATTTTTAAGCAATGGAAGCATGCCACTAAGTCCTACATTATCTTGCTTCCTAAAACACTATCCATTGAGTATCTCCTCAGCAACCTTTACAGCTAAGGAGAGAAATTTTAGAATTGGGAACTCTGTGGCTCACAGCAAGACACAAACAATCTTTTCCAAGTATATAACCCTTTGGCATCAAGATGATTCCAGCTCATGGCTTTCTTGGCTATAATCTGACAAAAGCAGATGGCCAGGCCTTTAATCTGTGGCACCACGCAGTGGGTTTGAACAACCAACCTTTTGGTTAATATTGAGTATAAATCATCTGCACATCCCCAGGAGCCCCTCCAAGCGTATAGCTTTGTATAATTATGTAATAGCATTATGTTGTAGTAATTGCACAAAGGGAGGGAATCACAGGAAGGTGGCATCTGAAAAAAATCTTTCCATGTGATAGCCCAGCCCAACACCTGGGTTCAGGCGGTTCATTCTGACAGTGTTCAAGATCAAGTTATGCACATAAGCATGTACCAGCCACCAGCCTGGGGCAGGTAAATGATGGAATAGAGCCAGAAGCACTCTGAGTTCTGGGTACCCTATACAGTTGGCTTAACCTACACATATGACTTTAGTGGTACAGACATTAAGTGAAGAAAGACACCTTTACCACTGTGTCCCCAACACAGTAGCTATGTTTAAAAGTTGAGTAAATGAGTGGCTCTGCCCCAAGCTACATGATGGTAACTTATAATATGCCTAAGAGACAATGAAGATCCCAAAAACCAATCAGGCAAAAACAACTACTTTCTGAGAATCTCTCTACTATGCACAAGGAGCCCTAATGGTGCAAAGGTTAAGTGCTTGGCTGCTAACCAAAAGGTTGGTGGTTCAAACTCACCAACCACCCTGCAGGAGAAAGATGTGGCAGTCTACTTTCATGAAGAGTTGCCTTGGAAACTAGATGGGGCAGTTCTACTCTGTCTTATACAGTCGATATCAGCTTGACAGCAATGGGTTTGGTTTAGTTTGGGTTTTATTTACTATGCACTGAAGATACAAATAAAGATAGACCTTGGTCTGAAGAAGCTTAATTTTAATTGAGGAGATAGAATGTAAGATCAGTCATATGTCAAGTTGCAGTGATGGACTGAAGCACAGCAAGGATTCTGAGGCTGGTGCAGGGACAGGCAGTGTTTCATTCTGCTGTACACAGGGCTGCTACGGTCGGAGTCAACTCGACAGCGCCTAACAACAACATGTGCCAAGTGATGAAATACATAACGAGAAGCACAGGAGATGATTCCCCCAGGCTCACACAGATAGGAAAGATTCTATACATGGGATGAAAGTGAAGAAACTGCAGATAAACAGAAGAAGATTATAAGCAAAGGTAGGGAAGGATATATAAAACCAACAGCCAACGTTATTCTCAATGGAGAATGAAAGCATTTCCCTTACAAACAGGTACCAAACAAGGATGCCTTTTATCACCACTCCTATTCAATTGAATAGGAAGTCCTTACCAGAGCAATAAGGCAAGAAAGGGAAATAAAAGGCATCCAAATTGGCAAAGAAGATAGGCTAAAACTATCTCTAGTTGCAGATTATATGACCTTATACATAGAAAATCCCAAAGACTCAGTAAGAATATCACTGGAACTAAATGATAGCTACAGCAAAGTGGCAGGGCATGAGATCAACATACAAAAATGAGTTGGATTCCTTTACACTAACCTCTGAAAAGGAAATCAGGAAAACAATAACATTTACAATAACCACCTAAAAGATGATGTACTTAGGAATAAATCTAACCAGAGACACAAAGGACCTATACAAAGAAAACTACAAAACACTAGTATAAGAAACCAAAAGAGACCTACATAAATGAAAGACAGTACCATTCTCATGGATGGGGAAGACTTAACATCGTGAAAATGTCAATGCTACCCAAAGTAGTCTACAGTTAAAATGCAGTCTCGATCCAGATTCCATCATCTTTCTTGGACAAGCTAATCACCAACTTTGTATGGAAAAGAAAGAGACCCTGGATAAGTAAAATACTAATAAAGAAGAACAACAAAATAGGAGGCCTTACATTCCCTGATCTCAAAACCTACCATATAGCCCGGTAGTTAAAACAGCCTGGTACTGGTATAATGACAGACACGTAGACCAATGGAATAGAATTGAGAACCTAGAAGTAAATCCAACTACCTATATACAGCTAATCCTTGTCAAAGAACTGAAACTCATTAAATGTGGAAAAGATAGTATCTTTTATAAATAGTGCTGGCAAAACTAGATGCCATTTGCATAAAAATGAAACAAGACCCATATTTCACAACATACACAAAAGTAAACTCAAGTTGGATAAAAGACCCGAACATAAAACCTAAAACCATAGACTATCAAAGGAAAAATAGAGACAAACTTAGGGGCCCTAATTCAGGGCATAAAAACACTATCAAATATAACAAAAAGCACACAAACACCAAAAGACAAAATAGATGACTGGGACCTCCTAAAAAATGAACACTTAGTCACATTAAAATATTTCACCAAAAGCGTAAAAAGACTGGGAAAAATTTTGGCGATGTGTTGGACAAGCAGCTAATCTCTAATATTTATAGAAAACTTCAACAACTTAACAAAAAGATAAACAATCCAACTAAAAAATGGGCAGAGGACATGAACAGACACTTCACGAAAGAAGATATTCAGCAGCTAAGAAACATTTGAAAAAACGCATGTGATTGTTAGCCATTACAGAGATGGAAATCAAAACAACAATTAGATAACATCTCGCCTCAGCATTAATAGTAAAGTTCAAAAAAATAAAAACAACAAAGGCTGATGAGGCTATAGACAGGCTGGAATCCTCATACGCTGCTACTGGACTGTAAAATGATGCAACAACTGTGGAAAACAATAAGGTGCTTCCTTAAAAAACTTAAATAGAAGTATCATGTGATCCAACAATTCTACTACCAAGTATATATGTAGAGAAATAAGAGCCATGACACAAACAGATGGTAACATCGCAGCACTACTTACAATAGCAAAAAGATGGAAACAACCTAAATGCCCATCAACAGAGAAATGGATCAAGAAAGTATGGGATACATACACAATGGAATGCTATGCAACATTCCAGAACACTGATGAATCTGCAAAACATCTCTTAACATTGATGAACTTACAGCCCATTATGCTAAGTGAAGTTACTATATGAGATCACTAATGCAAAGTCAAGAAAAGGGTTTCATAAAAAAAGAAATATTCTTTGATAGCTACCAGGGGTGGGTGGGAAAGGGAGGGTAAACTACAAACAAATAGAAAAAAAACCCAAAAAACTGACTGCCATCAAGTTGGGAGCTCTGGTGGCATAGTGCCTAAGGCATTTGATTGCTAACCAGAAGGCTGGTGGTTCAAAGCCACCAGCCACTCCTCAGAAGGAAGGTTGGGCAATCTACTTCCATAGTGATACCACCTTGGAAACCCAAGGAGGCTTCACTATGAGTTGAATCAACTCCACGGCAGTGTGGTTTTTTTTTTTTTTTTTTTTTTTTGAGCCATCAAGTTGATTCTGCCTCATAGCAACCCCCACTGGGTTTCTGAGGCAGTAAATCTTTATGGAATTAAATCATCCCATTTTCCTTCCACAGAGAGGCTGGTGGGTTTGAACCAATGACCTACTGGTTAGCAGCCAAATGCCTTATTCACTATGCCATTAGAGCTCCTTGGGTAAGCTACAGGGCGGGGTGGAGAGGATGTTTACTTAAAAAGAAAGAAAAAACCCATTAAGAATAGTATTGGAGGAAATAAAAGAATTGTGGGAGAGACGGTTAGAGGAGAGGAATAAGGGTAGACACTGAAAAATTTTATATATCTATGTATATATTGATATATCTTTATGCATGGGTATACACACATATATACATGTATATACATAGGTACATGGGTAGCAGAAATGCTTTAAAAATATTCTAATGGAGTTGCAATTGGAATATGAAACATCTCCCTGCACTGTGTCAGTCCTTAACAATAACAATGAACCAAACTAGAACAATCGATTCCAGCTCCTGTGCTGAGAGCAGAAATGCTCCATAGGGATTTCTGGCCGTGAAAGGTTTCTTTATGAAAGCAGATCACCAGGCCTTTCTTCACGGCACCGTTGGGTGGGTTCGAACTACTATCTTTCAGTAAGTAGCTGAGCACTAACCGTCTGCACCATTCAGGGACTTCTAATGATAAGAATATATATAATCCAGTATCATTAAAAAATACTACGACACTGTGGGAAATTACATGCTATTTTTGCATGTAACTTCTCATCTTTAATACAGCAATAGCATCAGAAAATTTTTCTTTTCTGTCATGACTTATTAAAACAAAACTTCTGTCACCCAACACTATAGTTCTTATAGAGCTAGGTACACAGGACACTCTCAGTGCTGAACTGTAAGTGAATCCATGCTAAAGAGAGGCTTAACACACCAATTACAATGTCTGCAACTAGGGGCTGACCTGGAACGGTGGAGGCGTGGACACGGTGGGAATGATGGCAGCGGCGGCGGCGGCGGCACTGGCTGGGTCTGGCTGCACGGTGATGGGGCTGATCATGTGCTCCATCGTGTGGATTTTGCCGTCTTCAATCATTTTAGGAGCTGAAGCGGCCTGAAACATGGAATATTGGGCCCCAATGGCAGGGATGGCCACTGCAAGAGAAGCAAGAGAAGCAAGAGGGAGAGAACAGGTCAGCCACAAAGAGGCCCATCACTTTCTCTAAGATACTTTTAAAAATCAAGTCTAACTGTCATGAGCCTCTCCATGTTAACCAATGCTTTCTCAGAAAAAGCTATGTACCCAATGGGAGGGGAGGGAGCAGGAAATTCCCCATGTCTCTCTTTCAAAAGGATCTACCTGGGTATGGAGTCTCCCATAGATCATCATGAAAGAGGTTCTAGAGTTAAACTTTTGCAACCTTGCCTACACCAAGATTTTCCACCACTTCTACAGGAAAATCCTTTTGAATCCTACTCTTGATGCTCTATAGTGCAAGAAAGGGCTTTCTACAATTAGTCCAAGGGACTAGCAGACCATGTGATCCTCAGCCTATATGACCATGAGACCAGAAGAACTAGACCAGAGAACCAGAAGAACAGTGCCCAGCTACCACTGTCAACCATTCGGAGGGGCATCTCTGTGTAGGAGATCCTGGATAGAATGGGAGAAAAATGTGGAACAAAACTCAAAATCATAATAAAAAAAAAGACCAGGTGTGCTGGTCTGATAGAACCTGGTGAGACCCCTGAGATTATGGCCCCTCGCTGCCCTTCAGGTCTGAACTGAACTTACTCCTGTGGCTTCTAGCCAACTAAAAGACAGGCATAAGGGGTGAACCTTTACACCAGGTAGATACACTCCTTGAAGCCATCAATCTCTCGGGAGAACAGAAGGGCAGTGTTTGCACAAGGAGATAGCTGGAGACAGGGGAGTGCATGGGAGGGAAGGACACAGGGAAGAGGTGACTAACTATGGGGAGGAAGTGGTAAGAGAGCCGTTACACTGTGGGGAATTGCAGTCAATGTCATGAAACAAAATGTGTATGAACTGTGGTATGGATAACGAAATTGCTCTGTAAACTTTCACCCAAATCACAATCAAAGTTTAAAAATTGAGAAAAAAAATAAGAAAGGAAGAAAGGCTCAGTACAAGAAGTGAGGTCAGAAACCCGACAAGAATGAGAGCAAGCCAGGCCCCTTCCTTGTCAGTCACCTCACTCATCACCACACCTATTTTCTTTGTCACTTTCACCCCTTTCTAAGAAGCAGGTGTTGTTGATGGTTTCATTCTGAGAACTCAAGAGGTCGGTATTCACCCTCCCTACTTACGTATTTCAGATTTCATCATGACTGGTATAAGACAAAATACATAATAAAAAATTGGAAAAGTCCCTAATTTTCTAATGTCTACATTCAAGAGTAAAGCAGTAGAGTGACTGTTTTTTTGGGTGGGTGGGTAAGACTTGCTAATTCAAAGATGTTTCTGTGAGTAAAGTGCAAAGGATTGATTTCAACCAGGGATTCAAGCATAGAGCAGTTACTGAAAGTTAACTAACCATAAAAAACCAACCCCACTGCCATCAAGTCAATTCCGACTGATAGAGACCCTATGGGACAGAGAACTGCCCCCACAGGGTTTCCAAGGCTGTCAATCTTTACCGAAGCAGACTGCTTCATCTTTCTCCCACAGAGCACCTGGTGGGTTTGAGCTGCTGACATTTTGGTTCGCAGCTAAATGCTTTCACCACTGTGCCACCAGAGCTCCTTCAGTGAGATAAAAAGGAAGATAGTAGCATTGATTTGGGAGTTTGCAATCTAGTGTGTGTGTGTATGTATGTATGTGTGTGTGTTAAAAGGATAAGCAAGACTATGAAATACGTATACAAAGAATTTTTCCAGTTCTGTTTTTTCTCTAATTGTGGGTATATTTAACCTAATAAAAGCTGATTTAATCTAAGATAAAGAGACAAAGAACTATAAGCTAAACAATGGTACAGCCACCCAATAGAAAAATGCCTAAAACCATCATCCAATCTTTTACCTGCCTTTCCAACCACTTCTTCCATTGTCTTTTGCCAACAGACACTTCAATACTGCTTTGGCGACTCTCCAAAAATACAAAGTTCTAATTTTCTGGATGAATCAGAAGCAGAGGTCAAGGAGATGGGACCAAGAGAGAGCTACGACTTTTAGCTACATAGGGGGCTCTGATGACATAGTGCCCAAGGCATCTGACTGCTAAGTAGAAGGCTGGTGGTTCAAACCCACTAGCCTCTCTGTGGAAGGAAGATAGGACAATCTAGGTCCATAAATATTTACTGCCTCCGAAACCCACTAAGGGGTCGCTATGAGTCAAAATTGACTTCAATGGCAGTGAGTTTGGCTTGGTTTTTATGGTCAGGGTAATACTAAGTAACTGGACTGTTCTGGCTACTAGCCCATAGGAATTTTTCTCTCAGGCCCCAAGACATGACTTAACATGGCTAAAGATTGTCCAGTAGTTCTTTTCTCTAGTTAAACCTTAAGCCATTGCAATTTGCCAATAGGAGTCTTTCCCAACGAGTAGAAGTGACAAGTCCCATATCCAGGCTTTGTTTTATGGAATTAAGGACAGATATGGCATCACTTTTAAACTTCTTATAACGCTAGTGGCATTGATATGGAAATCTAGTTTAAGGAGTCACTTAACTGCAAAAAGAATTTCACAGGCAAAAACATTATCATTGGATTACTTTAAAGGGAAGCTGTACTGGAAGAATGTGTTTTAGCCCTATGAGGCCAATGCAAACCTATGCTCCAAGTGACAGGGTCTTTAACTCTTTTTTAATCTAGCCATAGGAGTGTACCCTTCTCAACCCAAAGAAAACCAGGGTAGCTAAGCTTAGAGGTGAGGATTTGTGCAAAGAGCTCTTCAATCCACCTTCAGTGAAGCCAGGAAGAGGGTTGGAGGAACAACCACTCCACCTGTCCACCCACTGACCAGATCTGACAATGTGCTCCCATAAAGATTACAGCTTAGAGAATTCTATGGGCAGTTCTACTTTGTCACATGGGTTACTGTGAGTTGGAATTGACTCAACGGGATTAAACAACAAGGGGGAAAGAGATTTCAGCTAACAGAAGAAACAGCAAGCCCTATATTCTTCAATTTTCCCCCACCAACTTTGCCTGCTCAGCCATAGATGGGAAAAAGCCTAACAGTTGGTGACACCCGTATGAAAAACCCATCACTGGAAACTTTGACATAAGCATAGTCAGAACTAGACCAACCCCCATTAAGTTCCAGACAAGACAGTCCAGGTGTCCACCTTCACTGTCTAGTCTCTAACTGCCTATGAGAAGAGGAACCCATGTGCCAAAAAAGGTGTGGATTCACTGCAGAGAGAGGGCTGGGGTTCACGCTGAATATATGCATCCTCATTCTGATTTATACTGACCTGCACCAGGCTTAATGGCAACTGGATTGACGGCAGAGAGTTCCAAATTTGGGACAAACTCAAATCCTTTTTCTTGCTGCTTTCCTTTCCCTTCATGGTATCGGCTATAGATACCGCGGCCAGCAGAATATCCCCCGAGGTAAGAACCCCTGGGCCCTGGGGCTCTGTTGCCAGCTGCACCTCGCCCTCGGCCTCTTATGCTGCCTGCTTATAATAACAACATAAAAAGTGATGAGCGACTAAAAAATAGTGAGTACAGGACGCAGAGATTAACCCAAAGTTCTCGGTAGTTAGTGGTTCGCCTGAGTCTAAGTTACGGGTGGCTATAACTTTGCTCTTCAATGAGCTGGTAAAGATACCTCATCTGTTTAGTGCCAAAGGTGAACTCACAGGGTGAGTCCCCTTTATTGCAACTGAAACGTCAGGGTGGAAAAACATTCAGACTGTACAAAAGTTAGATCTGGAAAGGGATCTGCTAATCTACCTTCCTCATTTTATGCTTGAGGAAACACACCCAGAGAGGTGAAAGTGACTCAAGTCATCTAGAACCTAGCACCTAAGTATCTCGTTTTACACTAGAATGCTTTGTATCATTATATCCTACTCAATGATTTTCTATTAAAAAAAAGATATATATACATATATACTTACATACATACATCTACATTACACATATATACATATACACAATATATATATTTATAATACATATTATATATACACACACACATATTGTTGTTGCTTGCCGTCGAGTCGACCCCGACTCATAGCGACCCCTCCTTGGGTTTCCGAGGCAGTATCACTATGGAAGTAGGGTTGCCCAACCTTCCTTCCGAGGAGTGGCTGGTGGGTTTGAACCGCCAGCCTTCTGGTGAGCAGTCAAGTGCCTTAGGCACTATGCTACCAGAGCTCCTCTCTCTCTCTCACACACACACACACACACACACACACAATAGTCTCCTCACCTTCAACATTTTAAAGACTTAGTTTCACAAACAGGTTTTAGCCAAAGTACCAAGAGATTAGTGGGCTAGCCCAAAATCAGAGAATGAGGGGAAAAAATATACAAGAGCTTGCATATAACCCCCCCCCCCATGATTTTATTGCTCATCCCGTAGAAAGGAAAGCTCTATATTTCTCTAAATGCCACCGAGGTGTATGCCTTCGGTAACAGCAAGGAAAAGAACTCAGAACCCAACAAAGGGAGGTTCAGTATCCTAAAGGCAGGAAGCGAGCTCCTACAGGCCCACTCAGTGCAGAGCTCCACTAACCTTTCACGAAGTACTCCCTGTTGGGCCCAATGAGCGCGTTGTAGGGGTAGCCATAGTAGGCCAGTGTGTAGGGGTCACAGGAGTACACGTAGCCGGGCTGCTGTGCCACCACCTCAGCTGTGCCACCGCCCTTGGCTGCCTTCTGATAACGGGAATACTGCTCCTTGTCCACGGGCTTGGCCAGCGTCACCTCAAGGCATGAGCCCTCCAACTCGGTGCCATTGAGGTTGTTCATGGCGTGCACTGCGTCCTCACGGCTGGTAAAGTGCACGAAGGCATAGTCGCGGATCTTCTTGACACGCTCCACGCAGCCGGGCTTGAACTGGCCGAAGCTCTTCTTGATCGTGTCTTCTGTTGTCTCGATCATCAGGTTGCGTACATAGAGGATCTTCACCGTCTCCATCACATCCTCATCTACGTCGATCTCAGGCTCGGCCCAGTCCACCGCGATCTGGTGGCCCCACAGCTGGATGCGGCCCGGCATGAGCTTACGGCGCGCCATGGCAGCGGCGCGATGGCTCTCGTACTCCACAAAGGCGAAGCCGCGGTTCTTCATCTTGTCTGCCGCACTGGCATAAACAATCACATCAAGCACGCCCTCGGTGACTTTGGCAATCTCCTCCAGGATCTCCTCGCGCTTCTTCATCTTGGGGATGCCGCCGATGAAGAGGCGGCAGTTGTCGACGCTGCAGCACACTCCGAGCAGGCGTCCCGGGCGGATCTCGTAGTTGTTGAGCTCACGCACCGCACGCTTGGCCTCGTTCTTGTGGCAGTACATGACGAAGGCGTAGCCGCGGTTCTTGCCATCGAAATCCATCATGAGGCGCAGCTCGTAGATGCGGCCCACGGCCTCGAACACGGGCACCAGCTCGTCCTCGTACACGTCGCGCGGGATTTTGCCCACGAAGACCTCGCAGCCGCGCTGCGGGTGCGGCCCCTCCCAGCCGGGCGGTGGGCCGCCGTACTTGCGCTGCCCGTTCTCCTGCACCATGCTGTAGCCTGTGCGCTCCATGAGCGCCAGCAGCGCTGCCTCGTTGGGTGCACCGGCTACGCCCTCAGGCAGCTTCGCCGAAGACACTGCGGTGCAGTCGCTATTCATGGCTGCGGTGGAATCCTCTGCGGTCATGATGTCACAGGCATCCAGTGCTCGCGGAAACCTGCGGGAAGAAGAAGGGAAGGCAGCAGTGAGTGTGGGATCTGCGCCGAGGTGGGCGGGAACTCGACTGCTGTTTTTTTCTAAGAGTCGCAAGTCATGCTTGCAATAGGCCATCAGGTGGTTGAAATGACAAATAAGATGGAGGCTTGCTCTGGAAATGCAGAAGCTCTTAAAGAGCCAAGTTGCTTTGCAGGAAAAACCAGAAGTTGACTCGGAAAAAAAAAATAGCAGTGAGCAAGTACTTCCGCTTAATCACTACCCTAACAGCTCTGAAGCATAGAGAAACTCCTGTAATTGTTGGAGAAAACCTCGTGTTCTTGCAACAAATGACAATATCTTTTACTTAATTCCTGCACTGTAAACTCAAGATTAATTTCCTTTTAGTTATAGCATCTTAGCCCATTTATTTATTGGGCAAATCTGGCCGTTTTCTTTCCTTTTGAAAGACTAGTTTTCATTGGAGGAATAGAAATAGAACAATGTATTTACAATGCAGACTTTTAAGGAATACTGGGAGGAGGTGTTACTATACAAGAACAATAAAACACAAAACATATATAGCGCTGTGTACTGAAGCTTTAATAAAGAAGCTATGGAACATCAACTTGCTAAGGAGCTAGCCTGAGAAGTGTGTAAGAGCTGGGAAGTCTGATTTTTATGATGTCCTTCAGGTAAAATTCTTGGTATGAGCAATAAGATTATCAGATTTGGAATCAAGCCACAGAGATGGGAGATTAAATTCAAGCCGAGAGACTTGGGAACCCCATTGTAGTTTGCAGGGGCCTGTCATCTGCATTTACCTTATTTGATCTTTTTAACTTCTCTACCTGGTAAATAGTATTATTAGTTCCCCTTTGCTCGTGGGAATAGGCTCAGAGAGGTTAAGTAAATCGCACATGTCACACAGCAAGTAATAGTTTTTACTAGGACTTGATTCTAAGTCTTCTTTTTTCCTGTTTCCATGCTTCTTCTAAACCAGTGCTGTGCAGAACTTTCTGTGATGATGGAAATGTTAATCTGTGCTAATACTGTACTTACTAGCCATATGTGGTGACTGAACATTTGAAACATGGTTAGAGGACTGAGGAACTGAATTTTCTCTTTTATTTTAACTAACTGAAATTTGAATAGCCACACATGTCTAGTGACCGACAAGTACAGGGTGAAACCATGCGACCATCACTCATACAGCACAGAACTTGAGGAACGAGTCCAAATTTTATGATAAGATTATCAGTAAGAGTTGCACAGTATGCTTTGGTAATGAAAGGCTCTGACTAGCCTTTTAAAAAATGAAAGCTTATGTCAGTGTTTGGATTACAAAAATAGTCAAGTAAATTTTATGAAAATTAAGAAAAGTAAACAGGAAGATAAATCATCCCTAAATCTTCTACCCAGCGATAACCACAATTAAACATTCACATCTTTTTTGCTAGGTTGGGTTTTTTTTTTTGAGCAGAGGAGAAGGTGGAGCTTTGCTCTTTACACATTTACATTCTATTTTTACTTTATTTTATAAGCATTCCTCCATGTTCTTAAAACTCTTTGTAAAAACAGCATTTTTAATGCCTGCATTAAGATTTCATCATGTAACATAGAACCCAGGGCATCATCCATTTTTAAAAAATTAGTATAAAGAATTGAATACAATATTAAAGGGAATTTCAAGGATAATTAAGCATCTAAAGAAAACAAAACTATACAGACACAGAAGAAATCTGAAGTATTTGCCATTTGGCCAAAATAATCTTTCTGGTTCATTTGCTGTAACATAGAGAAACAGTACAGGCTCAGGGAGGTTAAGTAAATTGTCCATTTCACACAGCAAGTATTTGATTCCAAGACTTCTGGCTTCGGATTCCATGCTTTTTCTAAACCAGTGCTGTGCAGAACTTTCTGGGATGATGGAAATGTTCATCTGACCTAATACTGTATGTAGTCACTAGTTACCGTGGCTACTGAACACTTGAAATGTGGTTAGAGTGCCTGAGGCCCGCTGCCCTGCTGGAGTCACAGTGCATGGTGCATATGAATCATAGTTGTATCACTACCTAATTGTGTAGCCTGGAGCAAAGCACTTAGCTGCTCCATACCTCAGTTTTCCTATCTGTAAAATGGGGGTGATAACCTCAAGTTGTTCAGGGGAGTAAGTGGTTTAATACAGTCATATCTTAGTATCCATAGGGGATTGGTTCCAGGACCCCTCACTCACTGCCGTACAGTTGATTCTGACTCATAGCAACCCCCATTGGATTCCCAAGGCTATAAATCTTTACAGAAGCAGACTGCTTCATCTCTCTTCCACAGAGCAGCTAACGGGTTTGAGCCATTGAGCTTTTGGTTAGTGGCCAGATGCCTTAACCACTATACCACCAAGGCTCCTTCTAAGACCTCAAGTGGATACCAAAATCCACGGATGCTCTGGTTTCCTATAAAATGGCATACCCTGCCCCCAAACCAAATCCCCTACCACTGAGTCGATTCTGACTCACAGTGATCCCCATCGGGTTTCCAAGGCAGTAAATCTTTATGGAAGTAAATTGCCTCGTCTTCCTCCTGCAGAGCTGCTGGTGGGTATGAACTGCTGAACTTCTGGTTCACAGCCAAATACCTTACCTACTAAACCACCAGAGCTCCTCTTATAAAATGGTATAGTATTTGCATATAACCTCGTATATCTTCCCATATACTTTAAGTCATCTCTGGATTACTTATAGTGCCTAAAACAATGTAAATGCTATGTAAATAGCACTTTATGCACCATCTTAGGCTTTGAGGGATTGCTTTGATCACATAATTGCTTTTTAGGAACCGCCTACCCCCCCCCCCCGAAATGTTGCATTCCATGGTGGTTTGAATCTGTGGATGTGCAACCTGAGGATACGGAAGGCCAGTTGTACATACAGAGAAAGCACTTTGAACTGTGCCTAACACTGTATGTGCTTTTAAGAATGTCAGTAATTATTAGCTTTCATCCAAATTTCTGGTGAAACTTCCCATCAATTCTTTCAATTTTAAAGTAATTTTTTAAGGCAAACTTTCTCAGTTCTTTAAAAAAACATGTTTGATGTGGCTTTCTATTCTTATTTTCTTTCTCTTCACACTCTTGAAAGCTGGTTTCGAAAACAGATCTAGTTATCAAGAATTCTTTTTCCTAGTATAAATTTAAAAATGATAGATTAACTCCAATATCAAATGTGAACAGGAAGATCTTTCCCTTCTTCCAAATGGAAGATAAGGATGTATTCTTAAAAAGATCTTTTGTACAAATGTGTTTATAATCTGTGACCTGGAAAGGAAATACCACGTACATATATAAAATGCAAGGTCTTATGTGTTATACTAAATAAAACATTAATGACTAATAATGTTCAACTCACTTTGTAGCTTACTGGCCACTGTGCTGAGATATGTGTAATTGACTCTTTTTTTCCTAACTGTACTCTGGTGGCATAGTGCCTAAAGCATTTAACTGCTAACCAGAAGGGTGGCAGTTCAAATCTACCAGCCACTCCTCGGAAGGAAGACTGGGCAATCTACTTCTGTAGAGATACTACCTCGGAAACCCAAGGAGGGGAATTGACTCAATGGCAGTGAATTTGGTTTAGTTGTTTCTATTTATTTATTTATTTGGTACTTTAAAACTACCACCTTACACAAAACAGTCTTATAATGGTTGACCTGTGAGAATCATTCCCATTCCCAACCTCATTCATTTTATCAAAAATTCTGTTTGCTTTCAGTCTGAAATCTGCTCTTTAAAAATTTCAAAACAGTAACACCTTATTATTATTATTTAACATCTATGGACCAAGAAAAACCTTTCTTCCCACTAGCTTTCAACATCTGGAAAAAAAAGAACAATGATATTTATTGGCTGTTTTCCTTTTTTCTTTGGCCACTAGGAAGTTTCGGATTGAATTTCTCACTACAGTTTTACTAATTGTATAGGCTCTTACATCATTTTCCCTGTAAGTTTGGCTATAGTTTCATTTTTCACTTTTCTACTACGCTCCCAGTGCTGTGGATTTAGCCGTATGTATTGTTCATCTTACTGTTTACATATTCATGTAAATCATCTCCATAATTTTGCAGCTAAGACTGGAATAAATGCACACATACATATATACATTCACACACATACATAAATCTCATGTGTACCAGGCATTTGCTGAAGTATGTTAACTGTATTTATTATCTAACTACAAATGTTGGCCTAAAAATGAGTGAGATGGCTTAAGAGATGCAAAAAGGACAAAAATAAGCTTCGATAAAATGAAGATTTCATTAGAGGTCATTAAAAAGGCAACATTGAATATATACATTCAAGAAAATCTTAAATGAATGCACAGGTTGGAAGGCACTCAAAATATGACTTGGGAAGAGCTGCCTCCTCAAAGTAGAGTCAGCCTTAAAGATGTGGATAGATTAAAGCTTTGGGGACCTTCTTTTGTTGATGTAGCATGATTCAAAATGAGAAGAAACCGCTGTAAACATGCATTAATAATCAGAACGTAGACTGTATGAAGTATGAATCTAGGGAGTTATAAAAAATGAAATATAATGCATAAAGATGGATATTCTAGGTATTGTTGTTATGTGCCATATGACTCATAGCGATCCCTCCTTGGGTTTCTGAGGCAGTATCACTACGGAAGTAGATTGCCTAACCTTCCTTCTGAGGAGTGGCTGGTGGGTTTGA
>NW_006921763.1:1971510-1987167 GCF_000298275.1 Orycteropus afer afer
CCCAACCTTCCTTCTGAGGAGTGGCTGGTGTGTTTGAACCGCCAGCCTTCTGGTTAGCAGTCAAGTGCCTTAGGCACTACGCTACCAGAGCAATATGACTATTTTTCAAATTTATGTACCAACCACTAATTCCAAAGATGTAGACTTTGAAGATTTTTACCAATTTCTGCAGTCTGAAACTCATCAAATATGCAATCAAATCATTGATAATTATGGTGACTGGAATGTGAAAGTTGGAAACGAAGAAGAATGAGTAGCTGGAAAATAAGGCCTTGTCATAGAAACAACTCCAAAGATGAAATGATAGAATTTTGCAAAAGCAAAATTATATATATTTTTTTAAATTATTATACCTTTAAAAAAAAGAAAAAACAAAACAAAAACAAAAAACCCCCAGCAACTATACATGTGGACCTAAGCAGATGAAATACACAGGAATCAAATCAACTACATCTGGAAAGAGGCGATGGAGAAGCTCAATGTCGTCAGTCTGAACAAGGTCAGGGGCCAATTACAGAACAGACTATCAGTTGCTCATATGCAAGTTCAACTTGAGGCTGAAGAAAATTAAAACATGACCATGAGAGCCAAAATTCGACCCTGATTATATCCCACCTGTATTCAGAGACCATCTGAAGAATAAATTTGACACAAAGAATACCAGATGCATTGTGGGATGACATCAAAAACATAATATACAAATAAAGCAAAGGGTCATTAAAGGTCAGGCAAGGAAGAAAACAGCAAAATCGATGTCAGAAGACATTCTTTC
The DNA here is from genome assembly GCF_000298275.1 of Orycteropus afer afer. Lineage (NCBI taxonomy): Eukaryota > Metazoa > Chordata > Mammalia > Tubulidentata > Orycteropodidae > Orycteropus > Orycteropus afer. The sequence goes on from NW_006921763.1 coordinate 1,972,283, forward strand.
AACTTGCTCTTTAACTTACAATAAGCTATGAATCAGGTCCAACTCAACAGCACATAACAACAACAACAAAGCAAAAGGAACAAATGAAGTAAAAGGGCTGCACAAAAGATTTCAAGGCTAGCTTGAGAAGATGAAGTAAAGTATTCACATTAATGTGCAAAGACCTGGAGTTAGAAAATCAAAAAGGAAGAATATGTTCAGGATTTCTCAAGCTGAAAGAAATAAAGAAAAAATTCCAGCCTTGAGATGCAGTATTGAAGGATTCTGTGTGGAAATTACTGAATGAAGCAGGAAGCATCAGAAGAAAATGGAAGGAAGGGGGAGTGTGCCCAAGACCATGTATAGGGTTGGCAGACAATGTTGTGTATTGCTATGTTATGTAAGAATTCCTGATATATAGAAGAACTGACAAGGGATAAGGTTGTAATCACTTCTGGGCCATAGCCAGCTACCCAGAGGGAGCGAGTAATTGGACTTGTAGGCTTGGGACCATAGTCTCAGGGGACATCAAGCTCAAGTAGCATAACATACTACACAAAACACTGTTCCACCTCCTACTTTAGCATGTAGCGACTGGGATCTTAAAAGCTTACAAGCAGCTATCTAGATGTAAAGATGGGTCTCTCCTCATCCAGAGCAAAGAAGAATGAAGAAAACTGAAAATTCATGGGAACAGTTAGTCCAAGCAACTGGTACACCATGTGATCCTCAGCCTATAGGACTATGAGACCAGAAGAACTAGGTGGTGCCTGGCTACCACTGTCAACCACTCGGAGGGGGAATCTATGTAGGAGATCCTGGATAGAGTGGGAGAACAATGTGCAACAAAATTCAAAATCATTTGGGAAAAAAAAAAGGGGGGGACCAGGTTTGCTGGTCTGATGGAACCACTGAGACTGTGGCCCCTAGCTGCCCTTCAGGTCTGGAATTGAACCCACTCCTGTGGCTTCCAGCCAAACAAAAGACAGGCATATAAGGTGAACATTTACACTAAGTAGATACACTCCTTGGAGAGAACAATCATGGGAGAATAAAAGGGCTGTGTATGCACAGGGACACAGCTAAGGGGGCAGGAGTGCATGGAGGGAAGGACACAGGGAAGAGGTAACTATAGGGACGAAGTGGGAGGGGAGCTGTTGCATTGGGGTAAATTATAGTCAATGTCATGAGACAAAGTGTATGTGAACCACTGTATGGAAAGTGAATTTGCTCTGTAAACTTTCACCCAAATCACAATTTAAAAAAAAAAAAAGAAGAAGAAGAAGATGGAAGGAATACACAAAGTCACTGTATCAAGATGAATTGGTTGATGTTCAACCATTTCAAAGGTATCACAGGAAGAAGTCCAAGCTGCACTGAAAGTACTGGAGAAACACTAAGCTCCAGGGGTGGATGGAATACCATTTGAGATGTTTCAGCAAAGGGATGTAATGTGCAAGTACTCACTGGTCTATGCCAAGAAATTCAGAAGACAGATATCTGACTGAGTGGAAGAGATCTACATTTATGCTCATTCCAAAGAAATAAGCAAAGAATACCAGAAACATGTTTCCTTGTGTTTTATTGACTATGGGAAGACATTCGACTGTGTAGATCATAACAAATTATGGATACCATTGCAAAGAACAGGAATTCTAGAACACTTAGGTGAAGAGGACTTGAAGCACTTACTGATGAAGATCAAAGACTACAGTCTGCAGTATGGATTACAACTCAACATAAAACAAAAATCCACACAACTGGACCAATAAGCATCATCATGATAAATGGAGAAAAGATTGAGGCTATCAAGGATTTCATATTACTTAGATTCATAATCAGTACCAATGGAAGCAGCAGTCAAGGAAAAAAAAATGATGTACTGTATTGGGTAACTCTGCTGCAAAAGACATCTTTAAAGTGTTGAAAGAATGTTACTTTGAGGACTAAGGTGCAAGTGACCCAAACCATGGTATTCTCACCAGACTCACATGCATGTGAAAGCTGGACAATGAATGAGGAAGACTGAAGAAGAATTAATGCCTTTGAATTATGGTGTTGGCAAAGAGTATTAAATATACCATGGATTGCCAGAAGAAACAACAATTTTTTCTTTGAATAAGTACAGCCAGAATGCCCCTTGGAAGTGACCAAAAAACCCAATACCAAACTCACTGCCATCGACTCAGATCCAACTCATAGTGACCCCTCCCTTTGGGTTTCTGAGGCAGTATCTCTAGAAAGTAGATTGCCCAACCTTCCTTCTGAGGAGTGGCTGGTGGGTTTGAACCGCTAGCCTTCTGGTTAGCAGTCAAATGCTTTAGGCACTACACCACCAGTGCTCCTCTTAGAAGCGAGGATGGTGAGAATTTGCCTCACATACATTGGATGTGTTATCAGAAGGGACCCATCCTGGGTGAAGGACATCCTGCTTGGTAAAGTGAAGGGTCAGCAAAAAAGAGTTAGACCCTCGAGGAGACAGACTGACAGTGGCTGCAACAGTGGGCTCAAACAGCAGTGACTGAGGGGATGGCACAGGACTGGGCAGTGTTTTGTTCTGTTTGTACATTGGGTCACTATGAGTTGGAAACGACTTGTGGGTACACAACAACAAAGCCTTAAGGTCATCACTTTTAAAATGGTAAAAATAATGGCTTAAATTTGTAGATTGCCTTTTTATGTGCCAACCACTGTATTAACATTCCAATCCTCGTATCTCTATGGGATATTATCAGGTCTGCCACCTTATAGATACGGAAGCAGAGGCACAGAGGGATTAAGTATATTCCCAGTTAATGAATATCAGAGGTGGCATCTGAACCCTGGCAGTCTGGCTTAGAATCCATACCATAAACCAAAACCAAACCCATTGCCACTGAGTCAGTTCCAACTGAGAGCAACCCTATAGGACAGAGCCATGCTGCCCCATAGATTTTCCTAGGCTGTAATCTCTACAGAAGTGGACTATCATATCTTTCTCCTGTGGAGCTCAGGTTGAGTTTGAACCAGCAGCTTTTTGGTTAGCAGCCAAGTGCTTACCCATGTTGTTGTTGTTGTGTGCCGTTGAGTCGGACCCGACTCATAGCGACCCCTCCTCGGGTTGCCGGGGCAGTATCAATACAGAAGTAGATTGCCCAACCTTCCTTCCGAGGAGTGGCTGGTAGATTTCAACTGCCAGCCTTCTGGTTAGCTGTCAAGTCCCTTAGGCACTATGCTACCAGACCTCCTAAATTATTCTTTTTATAGGGTTGTGGTGAGGATTAAATGAAATGATACATGTAAAGCTCCTAGAGCAGAAACTAACTCTTACGGGCTAGAGAACTGATAACAGAGGAAATCTGAATTTCAGGCAAGAATCTTGCCCTATCTGTAGAACTGTTTACCAGAAAACAGGCAAGAGGTCATCAGTATGAGAAGCTTGTGAGTTCTGGTGTACACTGGTGACCCGAATCTCCTAGGTTCCATTCATCCCAGGTAACCTGTCTGGCACTAGGACTCTCTACTGGTGATGTGATTTAAGCATCCAGGTGCAGGCCTGTTTCTCACGTAACCCTTGGCCATAGCAGTATGCGGAGCCTCCTCCAGAAAAAGCCTTAAGAGACTTGCCACATTGAATGCATGTCGATGCCAAATCCCCCCACACGTGGGACCCTCCCTTCTAATATAGCCGTCCATACACAAATTAAAAATAAAGAAAAACACAGGCTTTAGTCTTCACAGAAGGCTGCTAACCTTCAGCAAACATAACTATATTTGGCATTGCATTTGAAACAAATTATTCACAGTTTGGCATATAAAGCATGCAGAGAAAAATATACTTTGAAACAAAGCTATTATTCCAAACTGTCAGCTAGAATTTTTGTTTTCTTGTTAGGTTAACAAAATTTTTCAGGGTTAACTTAGATTTAAAGCAAACATCATCAGTGATTTGCATTCCCTTTTTACTATTGGTTCAGAGTACCTTCCATCAGGATTTTAACTTTAAACAGGGACAGTTTAAAAGGCAAAGGATACTATTATATTGGGAATACAGCCAGTGTTTACCAGCCAGCTTTTTATCTAGGATCAAAAACAGGGCATGAGTTTAAAATAATTTAGACTGCAGTTGACTCTTACTTCACAGCTCTTGTGTGTGTTTGTGTTGGAGATGAATATATAACTTGGAATTCTTGAAAGAGTTTTATTTGCTGACCAACTGATACACTGCAATTTGAAGATATATTCCATTGGGAACAATGTCTTCTATACCTAATAAAAATTCCATTGCCCTCGAGTTGATTCCGACTCATAGTGACCCTACAGAACAGAGTAGAACTGCCCTAGAAGATTTCCCAGGCTTCAGTCTTTGCAGAAGCAAACTGCCACATCTTTGTCCCACAGCCTGGCCGGTGGGTTCAAACCACTGATATTTTGGTGAGCAGTCGAGTACTTAACCACTGCTCCACTAGGGCTCCTTAATTCAGGTTTCCATACTAACTGAAATTTAATCCAGTGGAAGGTTTTAGAATGTGTTTATACACAAGGTAATTCTATCTGTCTGCAGTTAGATTTCTAGTTTGATCTTCCTTATTGATACCATAAAAATTTTGTCACTTCTTAACTGTGACCTAACCCATACAATGTATACCAAAAACCCTACCAAACAAGTCGATTCCAACTCATAGCAATCCCCTTTGGGTTTGCGAGGTGGTAAATCTTTATAGAAGTAGACTGCCAATCTTCTTTCCATAGAGTGGCTGGTGGGTTTGAACTGCCATCCTTTTGGTTAGCAGTCAAATAAATACCTTAGGCACTAAGCCACCAGAGCTCCTTATACAATGTATAGATATAATAAAATACATACTATGGTGGTTAAGAGCAAAAACTTTGGAATCAAAGAAATCTGAGTTCATGTCATGACTGCCATTTACCAGCTATATCATGAGGGGCAAATTACCTCAGCTCCACTTCCACGTCTGTAAGATAGGCTAGTCACAGCACCTAGTTGAGAAGATTGGTTCCAGGATTAATTGACATACTGTATAAGAGCATTTGATGATATCTGGCACATACTGTGTAAAAAAAAAAAAAAAAACCTAGCAAGTATTGATTACTTTAAAAAAAATCTTCAAGGTTTTAAGAGGTATTTATCATAGAAGTTTAGAATAACCTTATGGTTTACAAAAAAAAAAAAAAATACAGAGGGAGACATTCTCACAAACCAGGAAAAAAAGAGTCAAAGACCAGCTTCCGGAAAAAGTTTCCAAGAGTTGGCTTCACCTGGCGAGTATCTTGCCACCCTGTGCCAAGTTACCACCACACATTAAACAGCAAAAAGAACATATCCGTCAGCAGGTAGGCCTCTGGCTTTAGGGCACTTCTGTTACCTCAGATTCTGAAAGTATAGAAGGAGATTAATTCAGAATGGAGGCAGAATAGTTGGGATTTACCTCATGGTCCAAACAATAGCTGAAGACTCTGAAGCAGAGACTTTTTTCTATCTCAGCCAGCGACTTTATGCTATTTGAAGGCCTGGCCTTCAGACACATAAAAATTCTTGTAATTGGATAAAATCTTGTTTTAAAACATGATTTTTTTTTTTTTTTTTTAAAAAAAAAGGATGTAGAAGCAATGAAATAGTAACATCCTGTTGTTGTTGTTAGGTGCCATCCACTCATGTTGACCTTACGTACAACAGAACAAAATACCGCCTAGTCCTTCACCCTCCTCACAGGTCATTTCTATGTTGGAGCCCATGGTTGCAGCCACTATGGCATTCCATCTCATGGAGGGTCTTCTTTTTTGCTGACCTTCTGTTTTATGAAGTAGGGTGTCCTTCTCCAGAGACTGGTCCTTCCTGATAACATGTCCAAAGTACATAAGACAAAGTCTCACCATTCTGGCTTCTAAGGAGCATTCTGGCTGTACTTCTTCAGAGACACATGTTTGTTCTTCTGGCAAACCATGTGTATTTAATATTCTTCACTGACACCATAATTCAAAGGCATCATTTTTTTCTTCAGTCTTCCTTATTTATTATCCAGCTTTCACATGCATATGAGGTTATTGAAAATAACATGGCTTGGGTCAGGTGAGCCTTAGTCCTCAAAGTGACATCTTGGCTTTTTAACACTTTAAAGAGGTCTTTTGGAATAGATTTGCCCAATGAATTACATTGTCTGATTTCTTGACTACTGCTTCCATGAGTGTTGACTGTGGATCCAAGTAAAACGAAATCCTTGACAACCTCAGTCTTTTCTCCATTTATCATGATGGTACTTATTGGTCTAGTTGTGAAGATTTCTGTTTTCTTTACGCTGAAGTATAAACCATACTGAAAGCTGTAGTCTTCAAGAACGGCCAAGTCTAAGGATCCCAGGTGGTGCAGTGATTAAGAGCTTGGCTGCTAACCAAAAGGTCAGCAGTTCAAACCCACCAGTTGCTCCATAGAAGAAAGATATGGCAGTCTGTTTTCATAAAGATTTACAGCCTTGGAAACTATACGGGATGGTTCTACTCTTTCCTATTGGATTGCTATAATTTGGAATTGACTCAGTAGCAATGGGTTTGGTTTTGGGCCATGTCTTCTGCCTGCTCTTGGCTAATCTGAGAAGAGTTCATCTTTAATGAGTCTTAAACTTTGTTGATGCTTGTACTGATTTTGTTAAGGCAAAGCAAATCATTCAATGAATTACTGTGTTTGCTAAACAGATACAAAGCCAAGAGGCTCTGATTTTTTCAGAGTTTCTTTTAACATATCTCAGAAAATGAAGCATTGTGCTGTGGGTTCTCATAGATAGAGACTGTATACAAGAAAGGCAAAGCCACTGGCTTCACTGGAGTGTAGTGGGAGAATTTTCCTTGGGTGTTTGGCAGCACACAAATGTTGTTATTGTTGTTATGTGCTGTCGGACCCCAACTCATAGCGACTCCCCCTTGTGTTGTTTTCCGAGGTGGTATCACTAGGAAGTAGATTGCCCAACCTTCCTTTCAAGAGTAGATGGTGAGTTTGAACTGCCAGCCCTCAGCACACAAATAGCTCTTAGGAATCTGTTCTGATAAGCCTTATCTGTTCCCTTTAAATAAGCACAACATATTTATACTTCTTGAAAGAATAGGTTGATAGGATAATGCTGAGCATGAGAAAAAAGAAACCCACAAATTCAGCACACATGTGGTTGCTGGGCTTCCCCACACTGTGAATAAACAGTAGGAGGGACTTCTGGTTTTACCTCTTACCTTCTTGGCTGCTTTGACCTTTGCCTTTGGGGATCCAGAAAGGAAGAGGAAGTTTGATTGGCAGACAGAGGCCAGAAAGGAGAAGGAGGAAGGAGAAGCAGCAACAACTTATATCAAATATTATGTAGTGTTTTGCAATTTATAAAATTCTTTGACATACCTTATCTAATTTTCATAAAAATCCTAGAATTTAAGCTGCAAAGGGAACTTGTTGCTGTTTTTGTTTGCTGTCATTGAGTTGACCCCCAATATACAGCCCATCACAGCATACCTAAATGCACCATCCCCATCATCTGCTGTGGCTTGGACCTATGTGATCCATACAGTTTTCTACAGGCTGATTTTTGGAAGGTAGATTGGTTGTAACTTTCTTCCTAGTCCACCTTAGTCTGGAAGCTCCACTGCATAGCAGTGTGCCAGCCACCTCCTCCACAGATGGGGTAGCTGCATATGGGGTGAATTAGTCAGAAATTAAACCTGGGGCTCTTGCACAGAAGGTGAGAATTCTACCTTTGAAGCACTGCTACCCCCATAAAGGAGCCTTCATGGAAAAACTAAACAAACCAGGTGCTTTTGTCAGTTCAACTCATGGTGGTCCCATGTGTGTCAGAGATAACCAAAAAAAAAAAACCAAACTCACTGCCATGGAGTTGATTCTGACTCATAGCGACCCCCTTTGGGTTTCTGAAGCAGTAAATCTTTATGGAAGTAGATTGTCCAGTCTTCCTTCTGCGGAGGGGCTAGTGGCTTTGAACTGCCACCCTTCTGGTTAGCAGCAAATGCCTTAGGCACTATGCCACCAGAGCTCCTGTCAGAGATAATAACTACCATTTTTGTGTACAAGGCACCTTATGTAACTTACTTGATTTTGTTTGTTTGATGCCCCTCTGAGTAGAAATTAAAAATGTGGGCTCTAGAGCAAGGGTTGGCAAACCACAGCCAGTGCGCCATATTTAGCTCTCTGGCTGTTTTTATAAATAAAGTTTTATAACATAGCCATGCCTATTTGTTTACATATTATTTATGGCTATTTTTGTGCTATGATGGGAGAGTTGAATAGTTATTGTATGACCTGCAAAGCCTAAAATATTTATTCTCTGGTCCTTTATAGAACAAGCTTGCCAACCTCTGGTCTAGAGTCAGATTGCCTAGGATCAGGTCCCGGCTCTTCAAATGTGTAGCTATGTGACTTTGTTCTTTAACTCTTGGATCCTCATTATCTTCAGCTACAAAATGGGAATGGTGGTAATAACAATCACTCTCTCAAAGCATTACTGTAAGGAATAAATCAAATGATACATCCCAAGTTCTGAGAACAAACCTAAGCATATAATAAGTGTTTGATAACTGTTTGTCATTATTGCTGCCTTTTTAAAGATGAGGAGCTCGAAGCTCCAATGGGCTAAATAACTTACAAGGTCACAGAGAATTCAAACTCAATTCCATCTTATGACAATCTCAAGCTCTTTCTACCATGATACTCTGTCTTTCTTTGCTGTTTTCTTACTTCCACATGTTTAGCGATAGCCAGCCCTGCTAGAATAAAACCATGACCAGGGAGAAATGGACACTGGTTGAAAACATGTGAATTCAAGCACAGATCCATACTAAACCTAATGGGAAACTAGTCCTTTCTATGGGAACTCTGGTGGCATAGTGCCTAAGGCATTTGACTGCTAACCAGAAGGTTGGGGGTTCAAACCCACCAGCCACTCTGTGGGAGAAAGATGGGGCAATCTACTTCCATAAAGATGTACTGCCTTGGAAACCCAGTGGGGGTTGCTTTGAGTTGGAATCGACTCGATGGTATTGAGTTTGGTTTAGAGTTTGAGTCCTTTCTACCATCCCCCATCACATGATCTTCACCTAAAAGCCTCTTCTAGGCTTCTAAAGAGTTCTATAAACTGTTTCCTAGTGTACTGACCCCCTTTAAAGTCACTAACATGTTTTAATTCAGTTTTTACACTTAAAAATCTATTAAATGAAATTATTTAATGGATGTATTTAAGGACTAAAATTCGCATAATCCAGGTGTTTCAGTCAGTGTTGTTGGGTGCTGTCCAGTCAATTCTAACTCAATAATGACCCCATGTAATGGAGTAGAACTGTCCCACAGGGCTGTCCTGGCTGTAATCTTTACGGAAGCAGATTGCCATATAATTGAGAATACGAAGCTATGACAAGGCAGGGTGAATGGTGGTGACACACCTAAGCTCTGGAGCCAGACTTCCTAGCTTCATATCCTGGCTCCATAAACAAGTACCATCACATAAGTTACTTAATCTCCCTGAGCCCCGGTTTCACCATCTATAAAATGGTGATAGCATAATAATATAACTCACAGTATTTGAGAGTTAAATTAGATAATTAATACATACTGTATTAGGGGAAAAGAGACTTCCGATTCAAACAGGTTCAACAGACACACTTTTATTAAGCCTTGGACAGGGCAAAGATGAGGGAAACCCTCAGCATGAGAAAGCTGAATGGAGTCCGCTGAGTCATGGCCTTGTGGCTAATATTATATGACCAAAAAAAAGGCGGGGGGGGGGTGTCATCACAAAATCATGATTGGTGGTTGCAGGCGGAACTACAGAAGCAGGGAAAAGACCATGATTGGGATACACACAAAAAGCTGCAGGATTGGTTCTGGCCACTGACTGCCTGACTAGGTGGTGGTCCCCATAGGCCAGGACTCCTGATCAAGTAACCAGAGTCTTGACCACAGGTGGCTACCAGACAATACCAAGACCCCAACCTTAATTTAAATTAGAAAAGGACATTCTCCAGCAATCCCTTAGTTCTTTGTGTGAGCATAATCTACTTTCAAACATATTCTTCCTGAAGGCAACTGCCCCTCCCTAGCTTTGTCCTGGAACTTGTCTGTTGTTGTTGTTGTTTTGTGCCTTAGTGACCCCTCCTTGGGTTTCCTAGGCAGTATCACTGCGGATAGTAAATTTCCCCATCTGCCTTCCTAGCAGTGGCTGGTGGATTTGAACTGCCAGCCTTCTGGTTAGCAGTCAAGTGCCTTAGCCACTATGCTACCAGAGCTCCCGGAACTTGTCTGTACATGGCCATAATGCTGGTTGAATGGTCAGAAAGAACCCAAACGGCATCTAAAACTTATGTCAAACCTCAAAATGAAGTTAGGGCTCCCACTGTGGACCACAGCCTTCCACAACCCCAAGTGCTTTAGAATTTAACTTCCAATATAATATTAAGCACTTAGAACAGTACCTGGCTACAATAAATGCTCAAATCCTTTTATTATCATCATTATTTATTCACAAAGGAGCTCAGGTCAGTGGTTCAAACCTACTAGCTGCTCCATGGGAGGAAGATGAGATAATGTACTTCCAGAAAGATTTACAGTCTTGGAAACCCAGTAGGGGTTACGATGAGTTGAATCGACTTGATGGCAGTAGATTTTATATATATTCATAGTTTATAATCATAAATTATCTACTTTAAATTAGTATAATTTTTAAGAGTACTGAAAAAAAAAAAACAACTAAGGAATTTACTTCCAAATTTTTGTGAACTGGAAGGGAAGTTATAGTTATTTCTTTTGTTATTTATGTGGAAGTGCTATAAGACACTGTTTATATGAAATGTGTGGTTATAATGCATTTTAAAAGTAATGATTATGCAAAAAGCAAACACTATGTTCTGTTTTATATTTGTTCAATTTGTGTAAGTGTTATATTGTTTAATACTTATTATTCAAGCAAGGAGACTTCCTGGCACAAAGGCTAAGTGCTGAATTGCTAATAGAATGGTTAGCAGTTCAAACCAGCCTGGCAATTTAATAAGAGAAAGATCTGACAACTTCTTTCCATTAAGATTATAGCCAAGACATAAATAGACTATAGAGCACAACCCAAAATGCACAAACAGCAGAAGATAAACCACATGAATGGGACCTTCTAAAAATTAAAATTTTATGTGTTTCCAAAGACTTCTCCAAAGAGTCAAAAGAGAATCTACAGATTGGGAAAACAATATTTGGTAATGACATATCTGACAGGAGACTTATCTCTAAAATTTGTAGAAAACTCTACAACTCAACAACAAAAAGACAAATAATCCAATTAAAATGGGCAGAAGATATGAATAGACACTTCACCAAAGAGGATATTCAGGCAGCCAAAAAACATAGGAAGAAATGCTCACGATCATTAGCCATTAAAGAAATGCAAATCATAACAACAATGAGATACCATCTGGCCCCAGCTCTAGTAGCAAAGTTCAACAAGACAGAAAAAAAACAAATGCTGGTGAGGATGTGGAGAGATTGGGACTCTCATACACTGCTGGTGGGACTGTCAAATGATACAACCACTGTGGAAAGCAGTATGGCAATTCCTTAATAAGTTGGCATTAGAAACACCATTTGACCCAGCCATTCCATTGCTAGCTATGTATCCTAAGGTAGTGACAGCCAGGACAAGAACAGATATATGCATATGCACACCCATGTTCATCACAGCACTACTTACAATAGCGAAAAGATGGTAACAACCTAGGTGCCCATCAACAGAAGAATGGCCAACCAAACTATGGTACATACAACTATGTACCTTAGTTTGCATGAATACTATGCAACCCTAAAGAATAAAAAAGAATCTGAAAAACAATGCATAACATGGATGAACTTGGAGGACATTATGCTGAGTGAAATGAGTCATTCACAGAAGGACAAATATTGCATTAGTCTGTTATTGTAAAAAATGAAGGAAAAGTTTCATATATGGAAGGAAATTTTCTTTGTTGGTTACCAGGGGTGGGAGGGGAGGGAACTCTGTTAGATAGGTAGAGATAAATATTGATTTGGGTGAAGAGAAGGACAATGTACCAAGTATGAGTGACCAACATGGTGTCATGGAAGAAGAGGAAGACATAGAGAGGTGCACGGGAGGTACAGACAACAAAGATGAACTCTTTTGCACATACAGTACTGCATTGTCAGTGAAGGCAAACACTGATATATGAGTAGATAGATGGGTGGACAGGGTAAACTATTAGGTATGTCTATACAGGGGAGAGTGTGCCCATGACCATGTATAGGGTTGGAAGACAATGTTTCTACAAATGTATTTGTATGTTCTGTAAGAATTCCCAGGTATATAGTAGAGCTAACAAGGGACAAAGTTGTAGTCACTTCTTGGCCACAGCCAGCTACCCAGAGGGAACAAATAGTTTGACCTGTGGGCTCGGGACCATAGTCACAGGGGACATCAAGCTCAATTGGCATAACATACTACACAAAAAAAGTGTTCCACCTCCTACTTTGGCAAGTAGCAACTGGGATCTTAAAAGCTTACAAGCGGCCATCTGGATGCAATGATGGGTCTCTCCTCGTCCAGAGCAAAGAAGAATGAAGAAAACCAAAGATTCATGGAAACAGTCCAAGCAACTGGACACCAGGCAGTCCTCAGCCTGTATGACTATGAGACCAGGAGAACTAGATAGTGCCTGGCTACCACTGTCAACCATTTGGAGGGGCATCTATGTAGGAGATCCTGGACAGAATGGGAGAATAATGTGGAACAAAACTCAAAATAATTTTTTAAAAAAAGGGGGTGGGTGGGTAGATGGGTGGGACCAAGTTTTCTGGTCTGATAGAGCCTGATGGAATCACTGAGACTATTGAAACTATGGCCCCTAGCTGCCCCTCAGGTCTGGAATTGAACCCATTCACGTGGCTTCCAGCCAAACAAAAGACAGGCATATGAGCTGAACATTTACATTAGGTAGTTACACTCCTTGGTGAGATCAGTCATGGGAGAATAGAAGGGCTGTGTATGCACAGGGAGACAGCAGTGCATAGGAGGGAAGGACAAAGGGAAGAGATAACTATGGGGAGGAAGTGGGAGGGGAGCTGCCGCATTGTGGGAAATTGTAGTCAATGTCATGAGACAAAGTACATGTAAGCTGCTGTATGGAAAGTGAATTTGCTCTGTGAACTTTCACCCAAATCCCAATAAAATTAAAAAAAATATATATATAGCCAAAAAAACTATATGAGGCAGTTCTGCTCTGTCATATAAGTAAAAAATAGCACCTGGAAACAACTATAGTATTCATACATTGATGTTCTGTGCCTACACATTGAATGTAGCAGGTAGTTAATATTGTCTATTAACTGTGACATTACATAGTGCAAATGTAATAGAGAAACCTAGGCAATATTCTCATAAAACTTTTATGTCCAGCATTTGAATATATGAATTGGTGCTTGATAGATGATTAGTTTTAGTAAAAAAATATTCTTTAATTCACAAGGGGACTTATGAAAGACTTCCTTTAGAGAGAAAGTTTCCCGTGTCATTTAGAACATGATTCTAGTTACTGAAAAACTGATCTTTCTGTCTTTCCTGAATACCCCCTTCCCTACATATCTATCTCTGCCTACATTTACTATACAAAAATATTAGTCCCATTTTCTTGATGGAGAAACTGTGAATGAGGCTGATCATTTCCTTAGCTCAAAGTCATAATTATTTAAAGATAAATTTGATGTTATAACATAAGGATGCCTTGTATTTGGGGTGATAGTCTGTAGTTTAACTTCTGTCTGGCAGTAGTCTGTTTATATACAAAACAAAACCCAGACAGGCCAAATCAGGTAGAGGTCAGATATACATGAAAATATCTAAAATTTATCTGCAAAGAATATTTTTCATTTGTTTAGTTTCTTTGAATTTATTCCCAAATTTTAAGCTTCCTAGGACTTTAAAATGGTGTGCATATGCCCATTTTTTTCTCCCTAATTTCAAACTATATTAGTAGTTTATAAGCTGTAGGTATGTGGGACGGTATATTATTACTATATAGTATTATACATGAGTATTATTACCTTCTGGCAGTATGTCAAATAGTAGTGTACAGGAGTTATCACAGGTCTCTTTGTAAGAAAGGTGACAAATTGCCAGTCTTGAACAAAGGCTCTGAAATAGGGTGACATAGTCAAACATTAGCTTCAGTTTTAGGTGTGACCTTCTGATTTTATTTGTTTAACATTAGTCATTTCTGTTCCAACTATGAAATGATATCTCTGACCACAGAGAAAAGCAGATCCTGTTTAACGTGGTGTCCTTGTCTTTCGTTCACCAGTATCTCAAGGCAGTACTTAGAAGTGAAATGGCATTTGGACAGAAATACTTTCAACACTGAATAAACCATGGCGTACTTTGTTTAAGTTGAATGTGGGGGGGATTTCTGAAGCTAAAAATATTTTCAAACACCACAATAATACTCTATGATAATAATGACTAATAGGCTCTTTGTGAGAAAAAAAATGAGAAAGGATGTGAACTTTATAGTGAGAGACAAAGTGCAGCTTTCATGCAGAAAATGCATATTCTTTCTATTCATTAAATGTTTCAAAGTTCTGTTAGCTAGCTTTTTAGCTTTGTTTTTCTGCTGGTGACATTTGGAATTTCTTGTGTGTGTATTTGTTTGTTTTTTGCACAGAGTGAGAAACGAAAATAATAGCTTAATGAATAGGTCTTTGTGGGTGATGCAAACTTTATACTGGACTACTAATCTAATGGTTGGTGCTTCAAAACCACCCACTGGCACCGTGTAAGAAGGCCTGGCAACCTGCTTGTGAAAGGTCACAGCCTTGAAAACCCCATGGAGGCACCAGGTGTGCTGGTCCAATAGAGCCTGGTGGAACCACTGAG
>NW_006921763.1:1987598-1998416 GCF_000298275.1 Orycteropus afer afer
CTACCTGCACACATGGAGTCACCATGAGTCAGAAGTGACCCAACCACAGCTAACAACAGCAAGGTTAACAAACCCTAATACCTAGTCATTTAGTTCTTTATTATAAAAAGAATGAACGAACTATGAGTTCATTGGTATGAGAAGGAATTTGGATCATCCAGAGATGGATATTTGTGAATACTGTGAATACGTTTTATCAACTTCAGTTGTTTTTCAGTCTTTTCAAAGGACTCCATTATAAAGGGATCTTCTGAGAAAGGTTCCTTAACAACAGAAAAAGTAAGATTTACTTCCTCTTACGAAGTGACTAGAGATATTTTTAGCTTATTTGTACTTCCTCCTGTACTGTTTGAAATGTATTAGAAAAATGAAGGTGTTAATGTAATTTATTCCTTTTCTTCATTTCTATAATTGGAACTTTCCAAAGGCAGGAACCTGTAGTTTACTTTGGCATCCTCAAAATAGGGTGCAGTGCACTGAATGAAAGAATGTTTGAATAAAGGAATCAATGAATGGAAAATCAATGAATGAGCAATGTCTTGTGGATGATAAGACATGGTAAGACAAAGCTACAAAACAAGTTTTATTATCACATAATAACTACATATAACTACATATAATAATAATAACTACATATAACCACCACTAAAATGCTTGGGACATTTTTTTCACTTATCTATTTATGTTTTGGCCTTTTTTCAGTTTACCTGTATTCGGAGTCATACCAACTACTGTCTGTGGGTGTGTCTGTGTGACCATTCAAGAATGAATAGGCCACCTTTGGTACAGTGAGCTGGCATCAGAGCTCAGGCATCAGGAAAATTAAGGGGAAATGCCACACCAACAGTAGATCCAAAAAAAACTCTCATTGCTATCGAGTCAGATCCGACTCGCAGAGGCCCTTCCTTGGGTTTCCAAGGCGGTATCACTATGGAAGTAGATTGCCCAATCTTCCTTCTGAGGAGTGGCTAGTGGGTTTGAACTGCCAGCCTTCTGGTTAGCTATCAAATGCCTTAGGTACTATGCTACCAGACCTTAAATTCCCTTGGTAAAGCAGGCATTTACCTGATAACTGTAGAACTATGATGACTTGTTTTTTTTCTCCTGCTTCTTTAACATCAAAACACAACCATTTCACCCCATGGAAGTTTGTCAAATGTGAATATGAAGACTTATGTTTCTCTTGTATTTTATTTTTTAGAAGCAATTTGATGGTAGTGACTATATTTATATTACTTGGAATAGCTAAAAAGGAGAGACCCTGGATAAGCAAAGCACTACTAAAGAAGAACAAGTAGGAGGCCTTACACTCCTCAGTCTCGAAACTCACTATACAACAGGTGCATGAGAGGTACAGACAATGAAGATGAACCCTTTTGCACTACGTTGTCAGGGAAGGCAAACATTGATGTACGGGTAGATAGATGGGTGGACAGGATGAACTATTAGGTATGTCTATGCAGGAGGGAGTATGCCCATGACCACGTATAGGGCTGGCAGACAATGCTTCTACAAATGTATTTGTATGATCTGTAAGAATTACCAGGTATACAGTCGAGCTGACAAGGGACAAGGTTGTTGTCACTTCTTGGCCACAGCTAGCTACCCAGAGGGAGCAAATAGTTGGACTTGTGGGCTCGGGACCACAGTCACAGAGGACATCAAGCTCAATTGGCATAACATACTACACAAAAACAGTGTTCTACATCCTACTTTGGCGAGTAGCGACTGAGATCTTAAAAGTTTGCAGGCAGCCATCTAGATGCAATGATGGGTCTCTCTTTGTCCAAAGCAAAGAAAAATGAAGAAAACCAAAGATTCATAGAAACAATTAGTCTAAGCAACTGGTACACCATGTGATCTTCATCCTATATGACTATGAGACCAGAAGAGCTAGATGTTGCCCAGCTACCACTGTCAACCACTTGGAAGGGGATCTATGTAGGAGATTCTGGACAGAGTGGGAGAAAAATGGAAAAAAAAAAGTCTGACTCAGCGACCCTCATTGGATTTCCAAGGCTGGTCTGATAGAGCCTGATGGAACCACTGAGACTATGGCCCCTAGCTGCCCTTCAGGTCTGGAATTGAACCCACTCCTGTCTTCCAGCCAAATCAAAGGCATACGAACTGAACATTTATGTTAGGTAGATACACTCCTTGGAGAGATCAATCCTGGGAGAATAGAAGGGCTGTGTATGCACAGGGAGATAGCTGGGGGGACAGGAGTGCATGGGGCAGGAAGGACAGAGAGAAGTAACTATGGGGAGGATGTAGGAGGGGAGCTGTTGCATTGTGGGAAATTACAGTCAATGTCATGAGACAAGGTGTGTGTGAGCTGCTGTATGGCAAGTGAATTTGCTCTGTAAACTTTCACCCAAATCACAATAAAAATTCAAAACAAAACAAAACCCATTATACAGCTGTAGTAGTCAAAACAGTCTGGTACTGGTACAATGACAGACACATAGACCAACGGAATGGAATTGAGAATGCAGAAGTAAATCCATCCACCTATGGAGCTGTAGGAGCTCTGATGGCGTAGTGCCTAAGGCACTTGACTGCTAACCAGAAGTCTGGTGGTTCAAAAACACCAGCCATTCCTCAGAAGGAAGATTGGGCAATCTACTTCTGTAGTGATACTGCCTCAGAAACCCAAGGAGGAGTCACTATGAGTCGCATTCGACTTGTCATCAGTGAGTTTGGTTTCTTTTTATTGGTATGGACAGCTGATCTTTGACAAAAGGCTGAAGCCCATTAAATAGGGAAGAAATAGTCTCTTTAACAAATGTTGCTGGCAAAATAACACCTATTTGCAGAAAAATGAAACAAGGTCCATATCTCTCACCATATACAAAAACTAACTCAAGATGGATCAAAGACCTAAATGTAAAACTTAAAACTATAAAGATCATCAAAAAGAAAATAGGGGCAAACTTAGGGGCTCTAATATATGTCATAAATACACTAGCAAACATAACTGTACAAACAAGAAGACATACTAGATGACTGAGATTTCCTAAAAATTAAACATTTATACACACCAAAAGACTTCACCAAAGGAGTAAAAAGTGAGCTTATAGTCTGGGGAAAAAAAAATTGGCAGTGGCATAGCAGACAAGGGACTGATCTCTAAAATTGTAGAAAACTTCAACACCTCAACAACAAAAAGAGAAACAATCCAATTAGAAAATGGGCAGTGGACATGAATAGACAGTTCATCAAAGATGACAGTCAGGAAACCCACAAACACATGATGAAATGCTTGCTATCACTACCCATTCCCACCTAGTACTGCCATCGAGTCATTTCTGACTCATATCGACCCTATAGGACAGAGTAAAACTACCCCATAGGGTTTCTAAGGCTGTAAATCTTTTTGGAAGCAGATTGCCTTATCATTCTTCCATGGAACAGCTGGTGAGTTCAAACTGCTGCCTTTGGTTAGTAGCCAAATGTTTTAACCACTGTACCACCAGAGCTCCTCATTAGCCATTGGGAGAAAAAAAACAAAAAACTCAACTGCCGTCAAGGCAGCTCCGACTCAGTGACCCTTTCTTGGTTTCCGAGGCGTTATCGTTACAGAAGTAGATTCTTCCATCTTCCTTCTGAGGAGTGGCTGGTGGATTTGAACTGCCAGCCTTCTGGTTAGCAGTCAAGTGCCTTACGCACTATGCCACCAGAGCTCCCCAATAGCCATTACAGAGATGTAAATCAAAACAACAATGAGGTATCATCTCACCTCACCATTAATAAAACTAAAAAAAAACAAACTCACTGCCATTGAGTCAGTTCTGACTCAGTGACCCTCATTGGGTTTCCAAAGCTGTAAGTGTTTACAGAAGTGGACTGCCTTACCTTTCCTCCATGGACCAGGCTGGTGGGTTCAAACCACTGACCTTTTGGTTAACAACCAAATGCCATAACCACTACACTGCCAGAGCTCCTTTCAGCATTAATAGCAAAGTTGTTGTTTTTAAAAAAAAACAGGAAACAACACAAAGTTAAATAACGTGTAATACCTTATGACATGGATGAACCTAGAGGACATTATGCTGAGTGAAATTAGTCAATCACAAAAAGACTAATACTGTAGGAGATCACTACTGCAAAAAGTTAAGAAAGGTTACCAGGCTGGGAGGGGAAGAGAGGGAAAGTCACTAAAAGGTTGCACAGGTTTTAACTTGGGTGAAGGGAAAGGCAGTATAGGATATGAGAGAGGTCAGCACAGAATGATCAAGGCAAAGGAGGACTGGGGGAGCACAAGAGTTAAAGGCAACAAAGGTAAATACTAATACAAAACCCCTGCAATGACAGGATAATAACGATAATCTACAGGTGTAATAAAATAACCAGCAAGTGGATATATAGACACGCAAGCTGAATGTGTGGGGAGGCAAACAGGACTACACTCACGAATATATGTATAGGTTTGACAGAAGGTATTTCTACATAAATATTTATAAGTGGTACAAATATATCTATGAATATAGCAGAGCATACAGAGGGCAAAGTTATGGAAACATTTTAGCCATAACCAGATACCCTGAGGGAATGAGTGGCTGGGCATGGTCAACTGACCTAACATAGTCCAAAATGACAATGTTCTATATCCTACTTTAGTATGTAGCGACTGGGGTCTTAAAAGCTTGTGAGTAGCCACCTAAGGTGCCATTAATGGTCTTTCTCTATCTGGAGCAAAGAAGAATAAAGAAAATAAAAAATGTAAGGAAACAGTTAGTGCCAAGGACTAAATGGACCATGAGAACCCCAGCTTCCATGACCCTGAGACCAGAAGAACTAGATGGTGCCCAGCTACCACTGCTGACCACTCTGCAAGCGATCACAGTAGGAGGTCTTGAATAGAGCAGGAGAAAAATGTGGAACAAAACTTAATCATAAAGATGACTAGGCTTACTGGTTTGATGGAAACTACTGGAACCTCTGAGACTATGGCCTTTAGACATCATTTAAACCTGGAATTGAACTCACCCCAATGGCTCCACTTTCAGCCAAACAACAAGCAGGTCTATTAGTGAACAATAACATCAGGGAGGTGTGCACTCCTTAGAACAGTCAACCATATGAGATCAAAATGGCAGCATTTGCCCGGGGATAAAGCTCAGAAGGCAGGAAGGGGTCGGAAGGGACAGATGGAAACAGTCAGCAGAGGGAGGTAGTGGGAAGAGCACCATTGCACTCACTGTGGGCATTACAATCAATGTCATGAACAAAATATGTGTGAACTGTTGAACACACAACCAAGTTGCTCTGTAAACTTTGACTCAAATCACAATAAAAAGTTATTATTTTTCTTATTTAAAAAAGGAAGTGGAAGTGGATGGGGGCAATAAAGAAAATTAGGATCTTATTCTGAAATAAAGAGTAAGTGTAAGAAATGTATTTGGAAAAAAAAACAATTACAGAAATTGATAAAATAAAAAGGGAAAGACATCCCATACCTGTTCTTACCTCAGCCCCCACTCCAACCCCCAGAAGTAATCACTGATAGCTTGGTGTGCATTATTTTATACTTTTATCCATGAGTGTTTATAGATGTACATGTTTGAAATTAATTTTTAATAAAAGTACTATTTATTACACACACACAGCCATTTCACCCCATACAAGTCTGTCAAATATGAATGTGAAGACTTTTGTTTCTCTTATTTTCTCTTGTATTTTATTTGCCTTCCTAGTTGGAATAGCTAAAAAATAAAAAATAGTATTAATAGGCCAGTATCCTTTGCTTCTAATATGTCTCAGGAACTACGCAGACATTTTATTCCCCGAGGAAATCGGCATCTAAATGAGGCCCTACCATGAAGGCAGTTCTGTTTATTTGGATGTATTTTAAGGGGCTGGGTGTTACAGTAAGTAGTTAAGCTAACACAAGCTGAGCTGCACTTAGTCCAATGTCACTAAGCCATGTGCCTTCAGATGAGTGACTTAAATCTCCTGGGCCTCAGCCCTCTCAACTGGAAAATGGGAATAATAAAAATATGGCATTGCTACAGCATGGGTGAACCTTGAAGTCAGTCAGTCATAAAAGGACAAACTTTGTATGATCCCACTTATATGAAACCGACAAATGTATACAGACCGAGAGGAGCTGTAGTAGCACAGTGGTTAAAGTGCTTGGTTGCTAATCCAGAGGTTGTTGGTTTGGACCCAAGGCAGAAAGATGAGGCAGTCTGCTTCCATAAAGATTGTTGTTGTTGTTGTTGTTGTCATTATGTACCACTGACTCGGACCCGACTCATAGCAACCCCTTGGGTTTCCGAGGCAGTATCACTATGGAAGTAGATTGCCCCATCTTCCTTTTGAGGAGTGGCTGGTGGGTTGGAAGTGCCAGCCATCTGGTTAGCAGTCAAGTGCATTAGGCACTATGCTACCAGAGATTAGCAAATCAAAAACCAGACTCATTGCCATTGAGTCAATTCTGACTCATCGGGACCGCCACTGGGTTTCCAAGGCTGTAAATCTACACAGAAGCAGAGCACCCCATCTTTCTTCCACAGAGCAGCTGCTGGGTTTGAACCACCAACCTTCTGGTTAGCAGCCAAATGCCTTAACCACTACACCACAAGAGCTCCTTTCCATAAAGATTACAGCCTTGGATACCCTATGAGGCAGTTCTGTTCTGTCCTGTATGGTCACTGAGAGTTTGAACAGACTTGAAGACAGTGTTTTTGTTTTGTTTTGCTCTGTTATACAGACCAAAGGTTATTAGTGCTTATCAGGCGTGGGAGAGAAAAGGAACGTGGGAGTCATTGCTCAATGGACAATGAATTCTTATAAATGATGGTGGAATGATATGGAAAAGGTTAGTAGTAATAGTTACACAACACGATGAATTTAATCAATGTCTCTGAAATGTACATGTAAAAACTGTTCAACTGTCCGATGTTTTGTTCTGTATTTTCATCACAAGGGGGAAAAAAAAAGAGGAACAATGAGTAAAAGCTGTGCCATTTTGTGTGTTTTCTCTTTTTTCTCCTGGTTAGCCTGCTAGTGTTTATCAATTTTATTGATCTTCTCAAAGAACCATATTTTGTTTACACTGAGTTTTTTCCTATTGATTTCCTGTTTTTTAATGTCACTGATTTCTACTCTAGTTTTTATTAAGATGCCTTTACTTATCCTTGATTTAATTCACCTTCTTTCTCTAGTTTTCTTTGGTGGAAGTTTATATGAATGATTTTAGATTTTTCTAATATATGCAGCCAGTGCTATAAATTTCTCTTTTTTTTTTTGCCACATCTCACAAACCAAAGAACTGAACAGTACAAAGAGTAAACCCTAATGTAAGCTATGGGCTTTAATGAAAAATTTTAAAAACAATGTCAGATTTTTTTGTGGCTGATGGTACATGTGTACTTTTATGTGCTACAAAATATCTGTATATATTATAAAACTATCAGGGGACAAGACTGGAGTAGCTTCTTAGCCACAAAATACAAAAATGAATTACTGATGGGATAGAAACTGCTGAAACCCTGGAGACTAAGGCCCCTAGTCACTCTGTGGGCCTGGAATTGGACTCACCCCTGTGGGTTAGCTCTCAAACAGAAAGGCCTACAAGCTGAACAACTACGCCAGGGACATGTGAAGGGCGTGAGAGATCAGAAGGACAGCATTTGCATAGGGGAAAGCTAGACAGACAGAAATCCATAGGTAAGAAGGAAACAGGAAAGGGGTAAGCATAGGGAAGAGGTGAGAGGAGAGCTGTTCCACTGTGGGGATTATACTTGGTGTTGTAAAACAAAATGTGTATGAACTAATGAGTGTAAAACAAACTTGCTTTGTAAATTTGCACCCAAATCACAATAAAAAATTTTAAACATTAAAAAATAACATTGCCATTGAGTCAGTTCTGACTCATAGCGACCCCATTGGGTTTCCAACGCTGTAAATCTTTACAGAAGTAGATTGTCCCATCTCCCTTTGTTGGAGTAGCTGAATCACCAGCCTTCTGGTTAGCAGATAAATGCCTTAGGCACTGCACCACCAGAGCTACATGAGTGTTAGCACTAAATGATATATTAGTTATGTGGAGCACCTAGAATGGGCTAGCATATAGTAAATGCACACGTTAGCTAGCCATTAAGATAACTATTCACTAACTTCATCTGCTAATTTAAAGGTGGATTCTCTATGGACCTAATTTTAAATGTGAGAGGAAGATTATCTGATTTTAAATGCAGAAAATGGGCCATTGAACATGGGTGCTTTTGTTTTCTGTGGCTACTTGTAAGACTGAGGCAGGCACTAGCCCTGGGATCAAGGCCCCTGCTCCTGGACAGTTCTTCCGAACACATGAGTGGGTCTGGATGAGTTAGGAAGTGGGCCACAAGTGAGTCTGATAAAAATATTCAATACAGAAGTTCACAAGTGTATGTATATGAAATGCAAGTTCTCAGAACAAAGTCGGCACATACCGATTTTGCCACTTCTATGGGAGCCTGTCGCATGAGAACATCTTGTGTTGCACAGGAGAAAAAGTGGAGAAACATCACAATAAAGTACAATTTTAGTGGGGAACCCACCCCCATCTTCCACCTTGCTCACCCTTTCTTTTTCTTTCTCTAATCTTAAATTCTCATTTACTATTCCTAGTTTACAAATGCAATTACTTAGTTAATAGGTATGCCACAGTAATATGGAGGGACAGGGGAGGTGCTACTATCTGATTAGCTGTTTGCTTTAAAGCCTTGTTTAAATTGAATTTTGAAAAAAAAAAAAAAGTTTTAAAAATGATGAGTCACCACTTGAACAAAATGTAGTAATGTGTGGTTGGAAATTAGGGAAGAGACTCAATTAAAAACTATTTACATGTTAAATCTATAAATAATGTTTTTGAGGTAAGATTTGCAGACAGTTGAACAAATAAAATTGCTCTATTTATTTCTGAGTAAAGATATTTATTAAAAAGAGGAGGAGAAGGAAGAGAAAGAAGAACCAGTTTCCTCAGTCTCTATACAGGTAGTCCCCAATTTATGACGGGGTTCCATCTGACATAAGTCCTTTGACATAAGTCAAAGACCTTTTTTTTTTAAAAGTTTTCATTATTATTGCCTTTTATTATCAGTATCTTTACAAAGCCTATCTTTGAACATCTGTGAATGAACATCTGAGAATGATAACATCAGCAAATTACTCACTACAATATCACATGTAGTATATATTACTAACAATGTTGTTGTTGTTATGTGCTGTCGAGTCAAACCCGACTCATAGCGACCCCTCCTTGGGTTTCCGAGGCAGTATCACTACGGAAGTAGGATTGCCCAACATTCCTTCCGAGGAGTGGCTGGTGGGTTTGAACCGCCAGCCGTCTGGTTAGCAGGCGAGTGTCTTAGCCACTATGCTACCAGAGCTCCCATTACTAACAATAAGATACACCAAAAAAAGATGGTCTTAAGTGCAGTATTTGTAACTCAAATACATCAGGGACTACCTGTAATTTAACTAAGCAGTTAAACTTAGTTGGAAAATCTTAAAAAAGTGACATTGAAAGCAGAACTATTAAAAAAAACATGAAATACAGACTTAAATTAAGAATATAAATGAACAGAAAGTACATAGCCAGAGTTTCACTAAATCTGTAGAGCATTTAGGATGAAATGTGCAAGTGTCAGAAAGCCTACGATTTCCTAGGGATGTTAAACTCCTAGGATTATTGTTAGAGTATAATTGCTATTCACATCTTAAGTACCTCTGCTTTCACTATGTATGACTAGAGCTAATATTTTAATTGAAAAATAATACACCAGTAAAAACACACTTGATTTGGGCTAGTCATTTATTCCTAGTCTCACAGGGAAATACTAGGTATTCTTTGAGATAATAAAGTGTGAAATGACTTTAATACTTCGAGAAAAATATAGAATACCAGTCTTGTAAATTGTTTTCAGAAAGTCTGGCCTATATATCCTCACCTGCAGCAGAACACGTTATTGGCTTAATATATCCCCTTTCTCCAAATCCCCTTTTATGGCAAAGGGAAAATGAGGTCTTACAGCAGCAAATAGCCCTGGTGCCACAGTGATTAAACAGATTGGCTGTTAACCAGAAGATCAGTGGTTCGAACCCATCAGCTGCTCCTAGGAAGAAAGATGTGGCAGTCTATTTATGTAAAGATCTGCAGCCTTGGAAACCCTCTGATGCAGTTCTACTCCATTCTGTAGGGTCGCTATGAGTTGGAATTGACTTATTGGTGATGGGTTTTTTTCTTTTAACTTTTTATCATGATTTGGATGCAATTTTACAAAGCAGATTTATTTTACATTCGACAGTTCATACACATTTTATTTTGCGACACTGATTACAATCTTCACAATGTGACACCTCTCCTCCCATTCCTTCCTGTGGTTACTCTTTCCCTGTGTCCTTCTTACCTATGCATTCCTGCCTGCCCAGCTTTCTCCCTGCACAAACGTTGCCCTGCTGATCTCCCCTGGTGGACTGTTCTAAGGAGGGTACCTCCTTGGTGTAGTTGTTCAGCTCGTTGGCCCCTCTGTTGTTTGGCTGAGAGTTAAGCCATGGGAGTGAGCTCAGTTCCATGCTCGAAGGGTGACATGGAGTCATGGTCTCAGGGGTTTCACTGAGCAGTAAGCCTGATAGATTTTTTTTTTTTTTTTTTTTAATTGTGATTTGGGTAAAAGTTTACAGAGAAAATTCACTTTCCATACAGCAACTCACATACACTTTGTCTCATGACACTGACTACAATTTACGACAATGCAACAGCTCTCCTCCCACTTCCTCCCCATAGTCCTCTTCCCTGTGTCCTTCCATGCACTCCTGCCCCCTGAGCTG
>NW_006921763.1:2000591-2003514 GCF_000298275.1 Orycteropus afer afer
GGTGGTTTCCTTTCACTGGTCAAGGTTCAGCAGGTGACGGGTACATGGACCTTCACATTTTATGTTGTAAGCACATAGGTTCTTTCCAGGCTAGAAACATGGTTTGTCCACATCATTGTGGCTAGTCTAGTTTTGTTTTTCTTGAGGGAGTGTGGAGAGAAATCTAGTTTTGTATAAAAGATGTTTTTATCTTTTATTATTCACTACAACATTGTTGTTTATCTACTGTAGCCCACATTTCACAACCACAGCCAGTGTGAGGTGTCCTCTCTCCTTCTCTTCCTTGACAAATGTAAGTAAACACATACAACAACAACAGACAACCCATTGCCACTGAGTAGATTCCAACTCATATTGACCCTATGGGACAGAGTAGAACTGCCTCATAGGGTTTCCAAAGGTGTAATCTTTATGAAAAGAGCCCTGATGGCACAGTGGTTAAGCACTCCATTGATAACAGAAAGATTGGTGATAGCAGCCAGGAAGAATGACGTGACAGTTGGCTTCTGTAAAGATTAAACCAAACTTAATGCCACTGAGTCATCTGACTCACAGAAACCCCCATTGAGTTCCCAAGGTGGTAAATCTTTGTGGAAGTAGATTGCCCCATCTTCCTTCCATGGAGTGACTGGTGGGTTTGGACCACCAAACTTCTTGTTAGCACTCAAATGCCTTAGGCACTACACCAGCCTTGGAAACTCTATGGGGCAGTTCTACTCTGCCCTATGGGATAGTTATGAATTGATATTGACTCAATGGCTACGGGTAATCTTTATGGAAGTAGACTGCCACATCTTTCTCCTGCAGAGTGCCTGGTGGGTTTGAACTGCTGCCCTTCAGTTAGTAGATGAGTGCTTTACCAGTGCAACACCAGGTCTCCTGACATACACACAGAACAGCCTAAAATGCTGTCTACCCCTGCTGTTCCTTTTCTTGGGGATTTCATCATTTTGCTTACATCAAAATGCTTGTTGATTTCATCTACCACCTCAATGCTATATCTACAAGAGCAGAGCTAACAGGTCCCCAATGGCTTCAACTTTCTCTCATCTGTTTGCTGGAAAACCACCTAACCTTGTACCAGGAAGAACAATATTGCCTAACGAGTGTTGGGAGTGAATACATGTGATGTTTGTTTGGCTGACACATACCTCCACTGAGACCTGGTAGGATTGAAAAGCACTTGTTAAAAAGCATCCTGGTTCTTGTTAGAGGTGTTACAAAAGTTCTGGAAGTAAGCAGTGGTGATGGTTGCACCATGTGGTGAGTATAACAAATGCCACTGACTGTACACTTAAAAAATCTCTAACATGGCAAATTTTTTGTTATATATACACTTTAACAAAATAAAAATTGTTGAAGAGTAATTCTGGAAAATCAGTAGGGTTATAATATAGAACATAAAAGAGGAAGGAGTGCAGGTTTATGAGGGAAAATGGAAAGATGATGTTCTAGGTTATGCAGCTTTTTATTTCATGTTTGTGATAAGAGATGGGAGAAGAGTATGCCAGCCAGTGAGACTTTCTAACAGCTGTGTGAAATGCAAGTTAGAAAGTGTCCTTGCTCTTCTAAGACAGACTAGAGCTCTTCTAGGCTGCTATTAAAATTACTTCATGGTTTTTGGCTTTTGGAGGTGGTTCTAACATGTATAATCAGTACTACAAAGTGGCACAAAATATGAGTTGAGAGTGATCTAACAAGTATTTGTGAGGCATCTGCTCTGTGTCAGCACACCAGGGACAATCTCCCTGAGAGAGAGAGACCACTGAGACAGTGGCAGGAGACTTTCTAGCTCATACTTTGGCCCAGGCTCCGTGAAGTTGTTCAGTCCACTGCAGAAGTCGAGTCATACAACATTAGCATTTTTGGTGGGGTTAGGTGGTAATAGTGAAGAACAGCTGAATACTGACATCTTAAACCTGTTTGGTTTGTCCCCAAAGTCTGAAAACTGAACAAAAATCCACGGACAGTATAACTGTGGACTTTCATTGTGTGTGAGTGTATAACTGGGAGGCAAGGGTGTTAAGGTAAGGGAGAACTTAGAGTCAATCACTTTAAGTTTGTACAAACCTTTTGCAAAGCCCACTGATCATTCCCTTTCTTTGGGAATCCTCAACATTTGGTGTTTTAGCTGGTACTAATAAATTATAGAATATTAGAGCTGAAAGAAACCTTATAGGCCGTCTTGAAGGATTTTTCTAGTACTTCATATATACAAAAGATGTTTATCTTAAACCTTTTCCCAAACATTTATTGCAGGCAAATGCCTTTTCTAAAAAAACCAGCATATTTTCATTGCCAAACCACAAAGGTTAAACAACACATATGCTCCTTTGTTAACTAGGTCTTTGTTAACTAGGAAGGGAAGGAAGCTCGCAATTAAGTTTAGGTATCTGAATAAGAATCTTTATTGTTACTGGCACTACACACACACACACATACACACAAATCTGTGTGTATATATATGTTGACTGAAAACCACCTATGACTGTGGATATGGAGAATGTTCTAACTGAGCCTCTCACTTCAAAGAAGAAACAGGGCTAGGAGTCAAGTGGCCTGTCCAAGGTCATGTGTTTTTTAGTTTGTCTTGACTCATCAACTAAATCTTAAGCTTCTCATAAACAGTAAAAAGATCTTCTTGTGTCCTCTTGAAGCACATGGCACGGAAATGAATAAAAGTAGTGAAAATAATATCAAGCATCATGTTATCATGTTATGTTTTCCCCATAGACTGATCTGACACACCATGTACATCAGATGACACAGTCTCCTACTTTAGTGACATGATACTGGTTAGGGATAAGTGGGTAGATAAAAGGGAATAAGCATTTATTTTCTGAGGTTCTATAGAAATAGGGTTAAAATTTTAAATTGATAATACAGGTATGCAGTGAATTGAACATTGTCATATATGATGGGT
>NW_006921763.1:2004274-2005646 GCF_000298275.1 Orycteropus afer afer
GGAGATCGTTGGACACTTCAGTGTCACCAGCAGTTTGTATCTGCCACACAGGATTCTGTTGTCTCCACCTTCTGGCCTGTGTGAGGGCAGTGGCTATGGGCTGGGAAGGGCTGGCTGTCCAAGGTTCAGGGTGAGGTGGACTAGCTCTCTTTTTCTTGACTCCCGCCTCTGCCAGAGCATGCAAAGTATTATCAGCCACACAACAGAACACCTTCTGCTTGTAGAGAACTATATAGTTGTCAGGGTGCTTTTAATCATGTTCTAACCCAAGGAGGGGTCGCTATGAGTCGGGGCCGACTCGACGGCACATAACAACAACAACAACAATTCACAACTTGGAGAGTGTCACCTGGCATTGTTTTTAATCCTTATATGACAGGTGAGAAAACTGAATTTAGAGAAAGTGTAAGGACTGTTCAGTAACACACAAGAGAGTAACACACTGAATCCTGGTCTGGCTGGTTCAAAGGACCCTATTCTGTGACCTAGTAGATTTGAAAGACAAATCTGATTGAAGTACTATTGACCCTGTTTTGGGAGAAGAGGTAAATATGGGAGTAATACAACATGACTGCTCATGTCTGAACTCCTAAAACAGCCACACATGCCGGCAGCAGTGCTTCGTCCTCATAGGTCACAAAGATGTAAACTGAACAAACAAATAAGGATTTATATCGTGGGTTCAAAATGACATGCTGTGTATACATCTAATGTGGCATAAACACCCACCAGGTATGCAGTATCTAAGCAGCAGGTATCTTGGTTAATAGGAATGACAAGTTACATTCTGAAGATTGAAAGACAAGGACTTCATGAGCTGTACTCACCCAAACCCAACAATCTGATCGGTCCAATCCTGTACAAGATGTAGAACAAGAGTATCTGGTGACCGTCTGGCAACAAGCTTTGAGTCTTCTCAGTTCAATTTCTGGAGTTCACTTTGAGGCAAATCCTAAGGGTTGGAAAAAAAAAAAAAAAGTTAGAAATATTTTCTATTTCAATATAATTTTCATATGTGCATTAGAAATTGGGGGCCCCTTTCTTCATAAAAATGAATTATTATAGCGCCTGAAGCATTTGACTGCTAATCGGAAGGCTGGCGGTTCAAACCACCAGCCACTTCTCGGAAGGAAGGTTGGGCAATCTACTTCCGTAGTGATACAGCCTTGGAAACCCAAGGTGGGGTTGTGCTGAGTCTCAGTCGACTCGACGGCAGTTACCATGAAATGTTAGCCTTCATTGCTCCCCCATCCTTGAAGAAACAAGGAATCATAATTTTAAAAAATGACCAATTTCTTCCATTTGTTGTGTTTTTCTCATTGCCTTCCTTAAAGCACCCATGACTTCAAAATGAAAATGATGTTTAGGAAGT
>NW_006921763.1:2006721-2008336 GCF_000298275.1 Orycteropus afer afer
AAACACTGACCAATATTTCACATGTGAAAAATAATCTGCCTGACTGAAAGAATACTCTTTTCCAACTACTGAGAGCTCTTATCAGGCCATCTGAAGCTCCAGATAAGTTCTAAGTGTCCAAATTGGTAACATTCTATATGGCACAGTGGCTGCAACACCAGACTGGGAGCTAGAAGGCTATAGTTTTCATTACATTTGCCATGCCTTGCTCTATGATCTTAAGTAAATCATTTCATCTGTCAAAGCCAAAGTTTGCTCTTTTAGAAAAAAATAAAGGAACTGGATTATCAGTAATTTTCAGCCTGTTGTATGGTTTTGCTTTACAAACACAAATGCAGAGTATCTTTTCTTTCACTAAAAATTTACCCTAGATGCAGAAACAAATGGAACCCATAGAGCAGGAACTAGTCCATGGGGAGATACGGGATGACGTGGGGAGACACCTGCAGCTCACCAATACCCCTTCAGCTCCATCATTCACTGTGGCCCATGGGGAATTTTAGGACTCCATAGAGCACAGTTTTGAACCAGCCACATTAAATAGCCTCAAAAGGCAGCTACCTATCACCCATCCGTCAGTATGTCATACTGTGGTAGCTTGTGTGTTGATATGATGCTGCAAGTCATGCCATCAGTATTTTACATACCAGGAGGGTCACCCATGTTGGACAGGTTTCAGTGGAGCTTCCAGACTGAGAAAGAATGCAAGAAAGCCCTGGTGATCTACTTGGAATATTAAGCAATGAAAACCTTGTAGATCACAACAGAATATTGCTAATGTAGGGCTGGAAGATGAGCCCTCTGGGTTGAAAAGCACCATGCAATAGGCCCAATGCTCTGTTACACATAACATTGCCGTGATTTGGAGCCGACTCAAAAGCAACAACAAAGTCAGGTACAGCTCCAAAACGATTCAACCATAACCAAAATCCACTGCCATCGAGTTGATTCTGACTCAGAGCCACCCTACAGGACAGAGCAGAAGTGTCCCATAGGGTTTCCAAGGCTGTGATCTTTACAAATGCAGAATGCCTCATCTTTTTCTTGTGTAGTGGGTGGTGGGTCAAACGACCAACTTGTTGGTTAGCAGGTGAACTTTCCAAGACCAACGACTTAACTAATTGCATTTTTTTTTTCAACAACATAAACAGCATCTATACACATGGACCTCACCAGGTGGAATAAACAAGAATCAAACTGACTGTGGAAAAAGTGATGGAGAAGCTCAGTATCATCAGACACCACAAGGCCAGGTCACTAGGAGTCAGGGGAGACTCAATGGCAATAGTAAGATCATGGGGCTGTTCCCAGAGGAAAGAAGCTCTAGTGGCACAGTGGTTAAAGCATTCAGCTAACCAAAATGCCAGCTATTCGAATCTACCACCTGCTCTGTGGTAGAAAGATGAGGCAGTCTGCTTCTGTAAAGACCTACAGCTTTGGAAACGCTGTAGGGCAGTTCTACTCTGTTATAAAGGATCGCTGAGTCAGAATCAACTCCACGGTGGTAGGTTTGTTTTTGGTTATCCTAGAAAAATGAAACTGTTCCTATTTCCTACTGGGTTCCAGCTCCCTCACCTACTTCTCACAGTGTGATACAACTATGGGTTTTGCTTAC
>NW_006921763.1:2009161-2009890 GCF_000298275.1 Orycteropus afer afer
AGATGAATGCTTCTAAGGAGCATTCTTGGCTGTACTTCTTTCAAGATAGATTTTTTTGTTCTGGCAGTCCACGGTATATTCAACATTCTTCACTAGTACTATAATTCAAAGGCATCAATTATTCTTCAGTCTTCCCTATTCATTGTCCAGCTTTCGCATGCACATGAAGCAATTAAAAGTACCATGGCTTATGCTGGGGACAAGGAACTCTGGTAGCATAGTGCCTAAGGCATCTGACTGCTAACCAGAAAGTTGGTGGGCCAACCAACCAGCCACTCCACAGCAGCAAGACTGGGCAATCTACTTCTGCAAAGATTTACTGCCTTGGAAACCCCATGGGGGTTGCTATGAGTCGTAATCGACTCATTGGCAGGGGGTCTGGTTTTTTTGGTTTGGTTTTGTTTTGTGTCAGGCACACCTTAGTCCTCCAGGTGACATCTTTGTTCTCTAACACTGTAAAGAAGTCTTGCAGCAGATTTGTCCAATGCAATATGTCATTTGATTTCCTGACTGCTGCTTCCATAGGTGTTGATTGTTGATCCAAGTAAAATGAAATCCTTGACACCCTCAAGGTTTTCTCTGACTTATCAGGATGTTGCTTAATGGATGAGTTATGAGGATTTTTGTTTTCTTTCTGTTCAGGTATAATCCATACTGAAGGCTGTAGGCTTTGATTTTCATTAGTTCATGTTTCAAGTCATTTTCACTTTCAGCAAGCAAGGTTGTATC
>NW_006921763.1:2010968-2011942 GCF_000298275.1 Orycteropus afer afer
CCATTACTAGGTATATACCCTAAAGAAGTGACAGCCATGACAAGAACAGATATATGTGACACCCATGTTCATCGCAGCACTATTTACAATAGCCAAAAGATGGAAACAACGTAGATGTCCATCAATTGAGGAATGGACAACCAAACTATGGTACATACACACAATGGAGTACTGTGCAATGCTAAAGAATAATGTAGAATCTGCAAAACACTGCATAACGTGGATGAACCTGGAGGACAAAGTATATGTGAACTGCTGTATGGAAAATGAATTTGCTCTGTAAATCTTTATTTAAATCACAATTTACAAGGCAACTTTTATCAATTCCATAAATGGAAAATCATTATCACTTCCAAGCACAAAGACCAAACTCATTGACATTGGGTTGATTCTGACTCCTAACAACCCCTCGTGCTATACAGTAGAACTGAGTTCCATGGGGTTTTTTGGCTGTAATGTTCACTGAAGCAAACTGCCAGGCCTTTCTTCTGTGGTGCTGTGGGGTGGGTTTGAACTCCCACCTTCCAGCTAGTAGCTGGGCACAAAGCTTTTATGCTAACCATGGATACTGGTACACGAGCCTAGAGCTGCCAGGAAACCACTGACAGGGTTCTACTCTTCACTTTGCAACAGCACTCTCAGACCATGGGCATACCACTTAACTTTCTGGAACCCAACATCCTCATCTGTAAACTGAAGCTGATATTGATACCTCACTTCAGAGTTGTTTTAAGGATAAAATAAGATTCTACACACAAAAGATCTTGTCGTGCCAACCATCTTCTCATGCCTAGACTGCAGTAGTCTCCAACTGGCATTATCCTATCCACTCTTGATCCTGCAGTCTAGTTTTCATTGCAGTAAAGGTGACCTTTAAAAATGCATAATTTGATCATATCACCCTTGTGCTCAAACCCCTACAATCTCTTCCCACTGCCCTTAAAATAAACTCATTATCCTAGGAAGGGCCCATG
>NW_006921763.1:2012437-2022222 GCF_000298275.1 Orycteropus afer afer
AAACACTGCCTTTTACCCCTGATAGTGCTCATTATAATACTAGGGTGAACTATATGGAATTACCATTTGGGCGGATAGAAATGGTAAAATATTGGCACTTCCCTAGAGTTTAACTTTACAGTGATTGGTGTAACAGCAGTCATGCCCAGTCATTTAGGCGACTGTGGCGGTTCAGTGGTAAAATTCTTCTATGAGGAAGACACAGGCTCAATTGCTGGCCAATCCACCTCATGCCCAGCCACCATCCATCAATGGAGGTCTGCATGTGGCTACGATGCTGAACAGATTTCAGCAGAAATTCCAGACCAAAACGCACTAGAAATAAAGGCCTGGTGATGTACTTCAGAAAACCAGCCAACAAAAACCCGAGGCATCACAACAGTTAGGTCCGCAGGCCATCATGGGGTCGGTGCAGGACGGGCCAGTGCTTCATTCTGCTCCGCATAGGGTCTCCATGAATAGGGGCCAGGTTGACAGCAGCTGACAACAGCAAAATCCTAGTGTCCCTCACCCAGTCCTAGTACACAGTAGTTGCTTAATTAAAAGAACAGTTGTAGACATAATGTCAGGTGATGTTACTACCTTTTCACTGCTCTAAGCACCTAAACATTTAAGATTGCATTGGTACCTAAAACCATGTTTTTGTTCAAACACTACTTCTATGTTTCATAGGAATGAAATGAAAAAAAATAGCATTAAAAAAAAATCACTTTATAATTTTCATTTCTGGCATTTTGGGAAAGCATAAATTCTAAACTAATTAAAAAAAATGAGGAATGGCTTTTTAGCCCACTTGGTATGGATTTTTTTTTTTAAATGCTTCTCATTGATGGGCAGAATGAAGAGCAGTCTCGAAACCAGGTGATTTGGATTTGTATTCTCTTACAGCTTTTACCCTGTGACAGCAAATCAGCTCGGAAAAAAAGGATAGCATCATCTAGGCCCAGTGTGGGAAAGAGCAGTCGACTTGAAAATGAGGGATTTAAAGCTACACTGCTGATGACATTCAAACGGAATGCACCCTGAAGCCTTACCCAATCACCTAGCCAGCTTCCCCCTATCTGTGCCCCTCATGTAATGGACCAAGTCCAGAAGTCTAAGCCAAGTTGAGAGGATATAAAGGGAAGGCTAGGTTTATCCACAAACTACGTAACTTAATATTAGTGATGGTACTAACAGCTAAGCTTCTCCTGCATCAGGCACGATGCCAACCATTTCACATACATTGCTTATTTAATCTTTACCACAACTCCATGATGTACGTTCCGGAGATGAAGGGACTGAGGCACAGCAAGATTACTTACTTAATAAGGAGCCCTGGCAACACAGTGGTTAAGTGCTCAGCTGCTAACTGAAAGGTTGGCAGTTTGAACCCACCAGCTGCTCCACAGAAGAAAGATTACCAAAAACCAAACCTACTGCCATGGAGTTAACTCGGACTCAAAGCAACCCTTCGGACAGAGTAGAACTGCCCCATAGGGTTTCCAAGGCTGTCATCTTTACAGAAGCAGACTGCCACATCTTTCTCCCATGGAGTGGCTGAGGGGTTTGAACTGCCACCCTTTTTGTTGGCAGCTGAGGGCTTTAACCATTGCACCACCAGGGCTCCTCCATAAAGATTACAGTTTAGGAAACCCTAGGGGGGTGCAGTTCTAACGTTCTAATGTTCTGGAGGGTCACTATGAGTCAGAAATTGATTTGAGAGCAATGGATTTGGTTTTTCCCTGACTCCCACCCAGAAGTCCTATAGCTGTAAGTGATGGGGCTGGGATTCTGACCCAGCAGGATAAAACCCACAGTCCACACTCTCAGTCATTCTGCTCTAATGGAAGAATCCACAGCTCTGAGCGTAGACATTCAAATTTTTGCTATAATAAAATGACAGATAACTATATGTAAATGTGCATTCCAACTTAAGAGTCACCTCTAAAGAATCAAAACTGTGACTGGTGAATCCATGGGTACTGCAAGGCCCACCATCTAAGATTTTTTCCAAGAGCCCCAACAGTCAACTTTGATGACAGTCTCATGCTGGGTTAGAAATAAAGATACAAATTTATTATTTTGTGTGAAGAACAGAGAATGCCAGATACTCATAAATATCATAGGCTCAGAAATATTTGGTTATTCGATTTGTTCCCTAGATTCTTCCAAAGCTGATGTATTATATGGAAGGTTTCTGAGAAAACAAAGTCCCAATGAAAGGGATAAAAGGAGTCTGCAGTTTTACTTTTTACCTCTCAGTCACTCATCTGTAATCCGACAATTCTTTCTTGTTAACACATAACTAACTTATCTACCTCCTTTGGAAGCAAAGAAAATGAACACAAAGGTACTACCACTCACACCATGGAAATATGATTTTAAAAATAAACAATAATCACTAGTTTGTGACATGTGATTCATAAATGGAGTTTATGAATATCACTCTCTGTCATCCCCCTCCCCCATCTTTGTGCACTGACATTTGACCCTTTTTATAATATGCACCTTGTACCAGTGAAACCTAAGGCTCCAGCTAGTTACTCATTAAACTCGGGTGCCAAGGGCTGACTTGTACAGATTACACTGTTAACGGCATGGCTCGGCCTGTGTGCAGAAGTGGAAAAAGCAATCACCATCGCCGTGAAATTCTGTCATATTGGCAGAATTGAACTACAAATTGCAGCAATTCGAGTCTGACCTCTGCTCTGTGAAGTTAGTGGAAACCTTTGAACCACAGCTTGGAATTAAGAAACAGCATTACTTTGTCGTGAATAGCTAACACTGTGACCTTCAGTGGCCCCCAAACCTACATCCCCGAAAGAGCCAACCAGAATAAGATTATGATGGTGTTCTTGTGAGCATATGTCTCACGAAATGACATTCTGAACAAATATAATAAAAGTAGACTGTTGCAGGATGCAAATCTTTTTACTTAAGTTTGAAAAATAATAAGGGGAAAGCTGAGATAGCTGAAGTTATCTGACATTTAATATTTTGTGATATCTACTCATACTAATTCTCTTTACAAATTAAGAGTTAAAAATGAAATACTATATATATATATATATAGTACCATCTCTCATTTGTTACATTTTTAAAGCAATGTATTACCTAATGTGTTATAAAATACAAATGCATATTCAACCATCTCTGGGGAAAAAAAGCAATGGTGAGAAACTAGTTATACTCTTCTTTGAGCCCAAACCCATTCAGTACGGAACATTAGATGTAAGATAATGAATGAGTATAATGAATATAAGTGTAAGAAGTATATATGTCCCTCATGTATACATTTTGCCGTTGCCTTGATTAATCATATTTTATTCATAATGAAGAGTTGTGGGTTTTTTTTGTTTTTTGTTTTTTTTAGGACTAGCTATTACTTCAAATACTGTTCAGATTGCTGCATTTTCAGGTAGAAAGAAGTGACTAAAGATTCTATTTCTCTGGTTTCTTGAGGTTGATATTAGAAGAAATTTCAAATAGCATGTAACTAAGAAACTCTGGTGGCACAATGGTTAAGAGCTAGGCTGCTACCAAAGGTTGGTGATTCAAATCTCCCCAGTATTCTGTGGAGGAGAAAGACCACAAAGATTACAGCCTGCAAAAGTCAATCAAACAGTTCTACTCTCTCATGGTGTCGCTATGAGTTCAGAATTGAGTCCATAGCACAAAACAACAATTATTTATAGTGACAGTAACATTAATTTTACATAGTTTTTAAAGTATTTAACATATACTTAGGTAATTCCATTTTATCAGTATAATTATTGGTTTGAAAAAAAATAGCAAAATAATCTTCCTATGCCAGAAATTTTCTCGAAGACAAACCAAAACCAAACTCACTGCTGTCGAGTCGATCCTGACTCACAGCGACCCCTCCTTAGGTTTCTGAGGCAGTATCTCTACAGAAGTAGATGGCCCAACCTTCCATCTGAGGAGTGGCTGGTAGAT
Organism: Orycteropus afer afer; assembly: GCF_000298275.1. NCBI lineage: Eukaryota > Metazoa > Chordata > Mammalia > Tubulidentata > Orycteropodidae > Orycteropus > Orycteropus afer. The sequence continues at coordinate 2,016,377 of NW_006921763.1, forward strand.
TTGAACCACCAGCCTTCTGGTTAGCAGTCAAGAGGAAATGTCATTATTGCTAACCTTTATGTACATAAAGGTAGTAATTATCATAATGCTAATTTTAATTTTTTAGAAGTATCTTATGTCTTAAAATCACAAACTTCTTTTCTAAAGGCTGACTGTGAAATGACTTTTATTGATAAAGTCCTTCTTTTTATCCTATAGTATAAATCACAGTAAACTATGAAAAACTGACTTGACTTTGTGGAGACCTAGTTTTTTCTAGTGTATAAAGTGAAAAGCTGCTAGGTGAGCTCATTTTTTTTTAAGGTGCTCATACAATAAGGTTGGGTCTGCTGTTGGTAAGGCAAAAAACATGGAGCATTTGAAATTCTTAAACACTTTTTTTTGCCTTCAATTAAACAAACAAACAAAACGGATCATTTATTTGACCTGATCTAAATTGTCTTAACCAAACGTAACCTTCTCCTCCTCTCATCCAATAAAAACAAATAAGGTTTCCCCTACCTTTCCAGTCTTGAAATCTGGATGCGACAGGCTAAAGGTAACAAAAGCTTTGCTTCAGCAACCTTCCTTCCTGGTCACGGGAACTGGGTAACTCTGTTATACACAGCTACGCCTTCCTCGTTGGTCAATGAGCTTTGGCCACTCAAATACCTGGGGAGTCATTTATTAAGAGCACCAGAAATGAACACCAGTGGGTGGTACTGAGATAGGGCGATATTAAAACTGCCAGAGGCAAAATGTTCAAACGGCAGCCTAATAATTCAGGAAGACCTACTCTAAGAAATGGGTAAAACTTGGGGTATCACAGGGAAGGCAATTTAACTGCAATATTTTATTCAAACCCTTGTTGTCAAGGTGTGTTGAGTTTTCGGCTGACACTGATCCCACATGACAGAGAAGAACTGTCCCTAGGTTGTAATCTTTACAGGAGCAGGTCTTCTCTTCCACGGAGCCAGCAGTGGGTCCAACTGCTGCCATCTCAGTTAGCAGTCCAGTGCTTTAACTATGTGCCAACAGGGCTCCTCTAATTACTGACTAGAAGGCAATAAATCATTTTAAAACCCACCTTCCTTGAACCAGATGGGTGCCTATGACCTGTGCTGACTGATGCAGTTAAGAAAAATGATTCCTGCCTCATCAGGGTTATGGGGATTAAATGAATGAAGACCTGTAAGGTGCTTAGAAAAGTACCTGGCATACAGAAAGTACTCAAAAAACGTTACTATGATTTCTTAGAAACGTTTACTCAAGTAGAAACGTCCAGGCTGCAAGTCTTTTTACAAAATGTCTGTAGAAATAATAAGAAAAGAAAAAATAAGTGACATTATTGGACATTTCAGCACATTTTCCTTTCCGCCTTTCGTTCTGTCTGGGGAGGTGACTTGGTAGGGTGTGTACACTTGTCTTTACTCATAATCACTGCCAACAGTCATGTTTATGGTAAGTCTGATAGAAGAAAAATAAAGGCAAAATTTATACATTAACTAAACCCTCATTTTATATAACTAATCAATTTGGAGTTGGGAATGAATCTACTGGTTACAAAAAGAAGAAAATAGGGTGAGAAAGAAGGGGGTGGCGGAACATGATTCATGACAATAAAAGCAGTCTGTACATAACAACGGGTCAGGAGGCCCTTTGGCGCTCCAGCAGAGTAAATACGCTCCTTTTTAAGCAGTCAAGAGATGGAACCTCATCAAGAGTCTCTCTGCAGGATGAGTTTGTCAGTTCAGACAAGTGAGAGAGCCAGGAAGCTCGGAAGAGAGACTCCAGACAGGCTCCACAAATAGCTGTGACACCAGGGACAGGAGACCTCCTGAGCCAGGATTAAAGTGAACATATGAAGAGAGAAAAGAAAATCTGTAACTCTGCCTGTTACAGATTGAATTATGTCCCCAAAAATATGTGTTATAAATCCTAACCTTCAAACTGTGGTGATAATCCTATTCGGGAATGGGCTGCCTTTGTTATGTTTCATGAGACTTACTAGGGTAGCATGCATGTGCCTTAAAGCAATCTCTTTAGAGCTACAAAAGAGATTAAACAAGCAAGCATGAAGTTGAGATGCGGGCTGAGATATGCCAAGCTACAGGAAGATGGTCTAAGAGCAGAAGCTCAAGACAGGGACCATCCCCCAGGGCTGACAAAGCTTTCCCCTAGAGCCGGCACTCTGAATTCAGACTTCTAGCCTCTTACCTGTGATTAAAGAAGCCCTCGTGGTGCAGGGGTTACGCAACCAGCTGCTAACCAAAAGGTTGACAGTTCAAACTCACCAGCTGCTCCATGGGAGAAAGATATGGCAGTGTTGCTTCCGTAAATATTTACAGCCTTGGAAACCCTATGGAGCAGTTTTACCCTGTCCTATAGGGTCGCTGTGGGTCAAGATCAACTCTTTGGCAATGGATTTTTGTTTTTGTTTGCCTGTTTGGTTAACTGTGAGAAAATAAATTTGTCTGGTAAAGCCACTCATTTACGGTAGTTCTGTTATAAGCAGCACTAGATAACTACGACACTGCACAGTATAAAAATTTCAAAGCTCTGGTCCACCCAGAGATTCCCATTAGTGGTTATTCAGTAATTATTGTTGTTGCTGTTAGGTGCTATTGACTGTTTTGACTTATAGTGCCTTCCTGTGCAACAGCACAAAACACTGCCCACAGCTGGGCCATCCTCACAGCTGTTGCTATGCTTGAGCCCATTGTTGCAGTGTCAATCCATCTCATTGATGGTCTTCCTCTTTCTCAGTGAGCATCTACTTTACCAACATGCAGTCCTTCCCCAGAGACTGGTCCCTCCTGATAACATGCCCAGAGCATGGAAGGGAAAGTCTCACTATCCTCGCTTCCAGAGAACATTCCAGCTGCACTTCCTCCAAGACAGATTTTTCATTCTTCTAGCACTCCATGGCATTCAATATTCTTCACCAGCACCACAATTCAAATACATCAATTCTTCTGCGGTCTTCTTAGTATTTCCACAGTATTATTAGCCTTATTAAGTTCTACTGTTGTTGTTGTTATGTGCCATTAAGTTGGATCCTACTCATAGCGACCTCCTTGGGTTTCCGAGGCGGTATCACTACAGAAGTAGATTGCCCAACCTTCCTTAAACCTTAACAATTTGATGTAGCTGAGTTGAAAGGAAAAAGGCCAAATTGACAGTAAAGTTTTTAAATCTATTTTTTAATCGATCTACTTATATTTTTTAATGGCTTTATTACACCTAGATAAAATAACTTAAAACTATCAATAAACCTAAAGCAAACCCACTGCCATTGAGTTGATTCCGACTCATAGTGACCATCTAGGAGACTTGAACTGCACCACAGGATTTCCAAACCTGGAAATCTTTACAGAAGCAGATCGCTTCATCCTTCCCCTGCAGAGCAGCTAATGGGCTCAAACTGCCAACATTTTAGTCAGCAGCCGAATGCTTTAACCATCACTGCGCTACCAATAATGACTAGAAAATATTAGCATGTTAATAAAGTGTCAAAATCTAAAATCAGTCGAAGATTATAATAAAGTATTACAAATATTATATAAAATCAAATAGCTAGTTTCTGGTTGAAGGAAAACTGAAGCAATCCTTATAGTTACTAAAGCAGTGTTTCCACAGAATGGGTGATTTTGGACTATATTCTTCTGTTTACAAATAGGACCCAGAAAACCTGCCTTTGTCTAAGAGTGATCAAGTATCTAAGAATTATTAAAAAATTCTGGGTGCATGGCATCACTTAAAGTGGGTAGAAAGAGAGTATTTGTGGTTTGGAGGTTTGATTTTTAGGTACATGTGTGTACATTCTGATAAAAGATGATCAAGAAGACAAAAACATAGGAAACACAAACTATCTCAAGACAATGAATTTTAAGAGTTAGGTAGTAAGGACGGGAGCTCTGGTAGCATAGTGGCTAAGACACTTGCCTGCTAACCAGACGGCTGGCGGTTCAAACCCACCAGCCACTCCTCGGAAGGAAGGTTGGGCAATCCTACTTCCGTAGTGATACTGCCTCGGAAGCCCAAGGAGGGGTCGCTATGAGTCGGGTTTGACTCGACGGCACATAACAACAACAACAACAGGTAGTAAGGACAGGGCAGCTTTTCACTTAATAGCTGAAGACAGTAATTATAATTACAATTGTTGTTGTTGTTGTTATGTGCCGTCGAGTCAGCCCCGACTCATAGCGACCCCTCCTTGGGTTTCCGAGGCAGTATCACTACAGAAGTAGGATTGCCCAACCTTCCTTCCGAGGAGTGGCTGGTGGGTCTACTCTAAACAAAAAATGTGCTCATTTTTTCTGCCTTTGCTTTGAACAAATTAATTTGAAAAATACATGTACACACACACTATATCTATGGTCTTTGAAAGCAAAATACATGGTTATAACAAATTCAAACAATATAGAAAAGTACATAGAAAAAGTAAAGTCACCTCCTCTCCTACTACCATTGACATTCTGGTGAACACCCTTCCAGATAGCTCTGTCTATAGTTCCACAGCAACTGGGTTGGTTTGGGTTTTGACAGTTCCTTCTAACTTGAGAAAGTAAGCGGAAAGTTGGACTTAAAGAATTATTAAAAAAACAATCATCCTAAAGCATTATGTTCTCTCTTACATTTCTTTCCATGATACCACATGCCTCACTCCGAGTACTGTATTTAAGATGGCTGCTGCCTTATATGTCCAGATTAAACAGCTCCTATAATGTAAACTAAGGAGCTCTGGGTAGCTCTGGTGGCACAGTGCCCAAGGCATCTGGCTGCTAAACAGAAAGCTGCTGGTTCAAACCCACCAACAACTCCTCGGAAGGAAGATGGGGCAATCTACTTCTGCAGTGACATCACCTCGGAAACCCAAGGAGGGGTCGCTATGAGTCAGGTTTGACTCAAAGGCAGTGAGTTTGGTTTGGTTTGAGTTAAGGAGCTCTGGTGGTGTAATGCCTAAGACATTTGACAGCTAACCAGAAGGTTGGCGGTTCAAACCCACCAGCCACTCCAAATCAACCCAGTTGCTGTGGAACTGACTCCAACTCATGCCAACCCTGTGTGTGTCAGAGTAGAACTGTGCTCCGTGGGGATTTCAATGATCTTTTGGAACTAGATTGCCAATTCTTTATTTTGAGGCACCTCTGGATGGATTTGAACCATCAGCCTTTTGCATCCTCCAGGGACATCAGGAACCGCATAGGGTTAAAACTGACCATGCTGGGCTGCTCCAGGATTTCCTCCCTCTAGCTCATTCCCACCATCCCACCTCCTTTCTGATCACCATCTTTAGGCCCACTCTCATTGCTGAATCCCAATCCCTTAAAAATATTCAGACTCATTCAGAGAAGAAAGCAGTAGGAGTGGAAGGTGACTTGCATCTCTTCAGGGTCTGGGATTCCAGCTCCAGTTACTGGCTACATTAGTGAAAATAGTAAAAGCTTAGTAAAATTTTGCTTTACTATGTGGCATAGTGCCTAAGGCATTTGACTGCTAACCAGAAGGCTGGTAGTTCAAACCCACTAGCCACTCCTCGAAAGGAAAATTGGGCAGTCTAATTCCATAGTGATACTGCCTCGGAAACCCAAGGAGGGGTTGCTATGAGTCGAGATCGACTCAACAGCAGTGAGTTTGTTTTTTGAGTTGTATCTATCACTGTAACTTCTCAAGGTGAAGTAGACAGGTAGAGAACTATCCACTCAATGAATAATCTCCACCTAGCCACCATTTCCTGGAGAAGGATGTCATGCTTGGTAGGGTGGAGAGTCAACGAAAGAGGGGGAGGCCTTCAAGGAGATGGATCGACATGGTGGCTGCAATGATGGGCTCAAGTATAGCAGGGATTGTGGGGCTGGCGCGGG